>NC_134716.1:35376617-35693088 GCF_049634645.1 Pelodiscus sinensis | reverse complement strand
GGAGTTTTACTGTATATTGAAAAATAGTTTCTGTTAAAGTCCTGACAGCATTTCCATGATTAATCTATCTGATATTTAGATCTTATCTTTAACCAGTGGACCTAATCCTGCACTGCCTTGCCCCTTATAGTTATTTATAACTATGCAAAAGGAGTACAAATTAGGTACAAAATGTTACTAAATCAGAATCTTCCTTTCACAGAGGCAACACACTTTACTCTTTTTTTTTTCCTGCACTTTACACAATGTGCAAAGCAGTGGAGAAGCAGATTCCTTATTTAGGTGCAAATGGGATACAATGGATCCAATCCTAGCAACATGAATAATTATTTCTGTGCAATATACATGAGCTGAACAAGCAGCTTTAAATCAGTGTTGTGTATATACAGAAACAGGAATATGTCAGGGTGAAAATCATAGGCATGGAAAAATGATCAGAGGATCAAGCCAGCTTTCTATCAGGAGCACAACATGCCCCCATTTAGGAGCTTAGGGCTTTGATCCTCAGCTACACATAGTTTGATGCAGCTGTGATAAAAAAGGAACAAAAGAGAATGTTAAGGTATTTTACTGTCTCCCTAATCCTAGGGCCAGCCATGAGCTGAATTGACCCCTCACATCAACAATGAGGGCTAGAATCATTCTGGTTTTCCAGACCACTGAAATATAGCATGCCTTCAGCCATCTCCTCTATCATAACTAATCCTTTTGTAAAACCTGCTAAGAAGCAGTTGGCCTCAGTGATTATCACTGGCAGTAAACGCTCTATATAATTTAACATGGTGGTTTTATTTTTAAAAAAGTTTATTTTTCTCAATTTTAAATGTGCTAGCTTTTTTGGTAGGACACAATAGAGGTATCTAAGCTATGGGTGAGCTACAGAAAATAAACAAAGCACTTCTGTTTTCTCCTTTCTCATAATATGAGGAGATGTTCAATAAAGTTAAAAGGTGAGCCTTTAAGAGGTTCAAGTGCCACTTATGGCACATCATATGCCTGGATTCTGCCCCGTTCCCTGTTGATTCACATGACTGTGAGCCAGGAGCTATGTCCATTGGGTAGAAGGAAGTGGGATAAAAAGCCACAGTAATAGAGTGGGACTATAGGAGTAGCATGCTTTCTTCTCCAGTCATTAGGAAGAAGATGGAGTGTGTCCTATATTAACACAGAGGCAAGCTGAAGAAGCTTGTGAAGGATCTGAGTTGCTCCCTACAGGCAGGGAACTGGGATTAGTATCTACCATATGCTCAATTAAAGAAGGCAACAGGAGGCAGGCAGTATAGAAGAAGCCGGAGGGGGCAAGGGGGAGAGAATGAAGAAGGGCTTTTGAGTGAAGAGGATAGTTGCTTCGTGGTTTGAGATCCTTAGGTTGAACCCTGAAATAGAAGGTGCTAGAATATTCTACCCCTCAGTGGTGTTACCTTAAGAGGCTGAACACAGAGTCCTGTGATGAAAATGAAAAGGACTGACCAACAGATGAGAGCAATACACCTAGATGGTGAAAAGGTGAGACACTCTATCACATCTCCCCTGATTCATTCCTTCTCTAAACAGTCCCAGTTTCTTCAGCCTCCTTCACCTTTCCATGCCTTTATTCACAGGACTTAGCTGCGTCTGGACCTCTTCTAGTGCTATTAAATCTCTTTTGAAATGCAGTAACTGAAACTGACCTCTCCTGTGTCTCTTTTCTGAGCAGTTACAGTTTACTTTAGGACCTATCAATATCAGAGTATTTCAGGAGAACCCCTTCAAGGTGCAATATTATCTCAGCTGAACCAGGATAAACAGGAGGAAACTTCTCAAAATCTTCTAGTGTAGAGAAGGCCTTAGAGATCAGCAACTGGCCTTAGTGTATTATTTTTAACCAGTCCTGCATGCATGGTGCTTTAGAGACAAATGAAAGACAACAACCCTGGGTCAGGAATATTTCTAACTGCTGTTGCTGTGAAACCTGTGGAGAGATGACTACACATGAGCGGTACAGAAGATGTACATGGTATAAATTCAAGAGCTTCTTTGGCTTCACATCATGGCAGTTCAGTTTTTCCAAATACTGTAAATGTATACCTTTGGTGCAGGAGTGTAAGTCAGCTTTGTGGAGGAGAGGGAAGCTGTTAGTTCATGACTTCAAGGATGCATAAGAGACTACAGGAGGTAATGTGAGAAAAAAACTGGAGCAGGGAGTCTTTTATCTATTGTAAGAAAAGCTGCTTCCATATCAGCAGAAGTGTGAGGTTCATGCATGCATTATTCAAAGCAGGAAACACTAAGCATTCTGCCTGACAGTATTTTATGTGTAATTTTTGTACAATGTGGTGATAGGTACCTTAGAAATACAATGTATTAAATTGAGATGCTGTGTGTGGTCCTTGCATTTATGCATGATCCTTATACATTTGCTGGTGGGAAGCATAACACTATTTCAAACTATACAAAAAACAAAATAAAATACAGGCAGTAATTCCTACCCTCCTGGGAAGTGGAGGGTTTATTTGATTTGGTAAGTTTTCTAATTAAGGAATTAAGTTCTTTGGACTCATACTTCATTGGACCATGTACTGGGTCCAGGTATAGGAGAAAGATGACATTGTCCTAATTCCTAAAAGCTCATAAACTTCAGTTAAACCAACTTTCAGTTCCACAAATAGGGTCTTTATCCTTGTGTCCTTACTCACTGAAATCTATGGGGAAGGCATGTCCAAAACTCCACTGTTCAACATGGATACAGGAACTTGTTCAACTGAATTTTGAAAATATCAGCAAAATAGCTTTAACCTTCTCTTAGTTTTCTGGGTTAGCCTCTAAACATTTCTGGCTTTTCAAATTTGGGCTTAACTTAGATTGCAAACAGGAGTAGGTGTCTATAGAGCAGGGGTGGGGAACCTTTTTTGGGTTAGGGGCTGCTGATCCACAGAAAAATCAGTTGGGGGCTGCACACAAGTGAGAAACAAAGAAAAAACCAACCAAACAACAACAACAAAAACCCGAACAAACCCCTTACTAATGTGGCCCTGATGGAGAAGGAGAAAGACACTCCCTACATTCCCCTCACACACCAGATCCTAGGAGGATTCAGACCGGTAGATTGTGTATGTTCCAGTCCCATGGGGTGGAGAGCAGGGGGCTGAAGCACCAGCATGGGCTCCCCAATGTTGAGGGGGATCCCTAAGGCTCAGGGGCTGGATCAAGGCAAGCAAGGGCTGCATCTTGCTCCCGCGCCTTAGGTTCCACATCCCTGTTATACAGTTTCAAGCATACTGCCAACAAATTAAAAGGTCAAACCTAAAAACACTTGCCCTACTTGTAAGCAAATATTCTTTATAAGGGTAAGCTAGCAGCTTCCTCTTATTGTCGGGGCACATGTCACAGGTTAGTTAATATACTACCTTTTCAGTCTAACTCTATAAGGCTGTACTTCACATTGACAAAGTATAAGGACCATATACAGATTCAAGAGTTAAATTGCTCTTCTTGTGTAAGGATTGCAAACTCAGACACTAGTTAGAGCCAGTTTTTACCTAAATTCTAAGTTAAGATTCCACTTTTCTGGAAGGTGATAGAGACCATTTCCTTGGCCTAGGGCATCCTATAGCTTCTTGGTACCCAGAAATGGCTATCAAATATGCTTTCTCCATGTCCAAATGCCTGAATCATGCAGCATGTTGAAGAGTGCACTGAAGATGCAGCTGGTGATATGTTGGCTCACTCCAAAAACATATAGATGTACCTTCCACATCCTAATGACTTAACCAACTAACCTAACAATAGGTACTTATACAAATGCAAATTGTTCTTATTAGCCTCTTTTAACTTGAACAATCTAATTCGCTATTTTTTCTCTTTTTCCCCCCTTTATTCCTCCCCCAACCCTCCCCTGCCTTCCCTTATTTATACTTGGATCTGGACTTTTAATACTACATTCATCTGAAGAAGTGTGTTGTGCCCACAAAAGCTCATGATACCATCTACATGTTTTGCTAGTCTTTAAGGTGCTGCGAGACTATTTGTTGTTTTTAAGTTTTTCCAGTTACTGACTAACTCAACTACCCCTCTGAAGCTTCCAAAAACATAGTCACATTTCCATTAATAGAACCCAAATGTATTTATTTTTACTAATGATGCTATTTCACCCTTAGAAAGCTAGCAGAAGATTAAATCTATTTTGCCTGATACTTTCAAAATTTAGTTGAATAAGTTGCAAAATTATTGCCCCATTTTAAGGTATGGGGACCATGTTTGTTATCTGGATGTAGTACTATGCCTTTAAATGCATTACATCAGGTTAATCATAAGATGTCTATATCTAACACAAAGGGAGTTGGATTTTTCTCACCCCACAGCTGCAGCTAATAAAAGCTGCTTGCTCTAATTGGGAGGTGACAAAATAAGGCTTATGGCTTCATCAAATCCTGCTGTGTTCCTTTTGAGTGCCTTAGGACTTTTCCTGTTGAAACACATTGTGCTGAACGTGATGGCATATGTTGGCTTCTGCAGGTGTAATAACTTCCCATCTGAGCCCTTAGCAGGGGTGGGCCAGCTACTTGCCTACGTTTGTTTCCCTTTATATTAGAACAAATTAAAATGTGTTTGACATTAGGACAGTACTTTTAGAGAAAATAATGGTACTTTATGCTAGTTCCCAGGAAAGGAGGCTATTGCTTCAAGTGCCTGCTTGATGGAAGGTAGGAAAGAAAAGGCTTGTTTTCTTTCTGAGAATTTTTGACCTAAGATTCAAACAATATTGAGAATTGGGGGTGAAATTTAAACTGAGCCAGCACAAGCCCTAAATTTCACAAGCATAGTTGGTCCCCACTATTGAGAAAGGCACCATTTTGTTACAAAGCTGCCTTCTGGAGCTGAACAGCCTGATGTGGGATGCTTAAGTCTATATATGGGAATGCTACCCAAACTACCTTAGTCCTTTCCTCTTCACAGAGAGTATTCAAGGAACCAAGAATAGCGATTGATATTATTATAGGATGGAAACCACAGAGTACCTCTCCTTGTACTTCAGAGCAAACTGTGGGTTTGAAAGAGTAACTTCCTCTCACCCCCTCCTCCCCGTATATTGTATTGCTAACTTTGTTTTGAAATATAACTTGTAATATTTACATCAGTTTGCTGTGCCTGTTGAATGTTAACAAGACAAAGAAAATATGTACTAAAGGGATGCCTGAATAAATCCTGTTGCTGAAGACTTTGCTGATCTCAGATGAGCTTGGTTAGCTCTGCTACAGCCTCAGAAAAGATGTAAAATCATAACAAGGGAATCAAATTATTAGAATAACTTATCTTCCAGGGCTGAAATCCTGTTAACATCAATCCTTCCATTGATTTTTTTTTTTTTTTTTTTTTTTTTTACTTAAATGGGGCTAGGATTTCACCTAAGATGTGTAACTGGGATAAATGAGTGTCTTCCTATAAATATTTGATAATACTACTAAAGAAAGTGGAATGTCTGAAAGCTTTTGGGGGGGAAAATAGAAAAAAATGACTCTATAGGGGGATGGGGACTCACTCAGGCTGTGCTTTATCCCACATCTCTCTTGTTTATATTGGTTTCTCTTCTCTCTTTTTCAATGTAAATTTTGCACTGCTATTATCTCACTTTAGATCAAATCTTCCCTTTATGAATATGTAAGACAAGGCATAGTATAATGATGGTTTGCCACTGGACACTTCTAGAGTTCATATAGTTTCCAGTAAACAAGGGCAGATCAACTCAGAACATGAGCTGAGGGGGTCTCTTTGTGGCTGTAACTAACAGCTGTTTTGTATAATAATATCTCCTGTTTGAGAGGCTGAGAAAGAAGCCTATTCTGTGTAATAATCTTATTTGGAAAGATGGGAGAAACTGGTAACAAGTCACTACAGAACAATAAAGAAATAAAGCAGTTGTTCTTGGCCTTTTTGTCCCCTTCAGTCTAAAAACATTTTAAAGGAAAAAAAATTCTAGATGAATCTCAATCAATATACTATCTAAAAGCAGATGCAAATATTCAGCAGTAATAAAAACGATGGATATATCCACGCTGCAATAAAACATCTGCAGCTGGCCTGTGTCAGCTGATTTGGGCTTGCAAGACTTGGGCCATAAAGTCTCAGAGTAGATGCTCAGGTCAGTCTTACTGTAGTGTAGATGTACTATACTAAGGTCTGAACTTTGCCATCAGATGCCTGAGCAACAAAGTAACACTGATGGCTGTAAGAACTGCAGACATATCCAAATGCACAATTTGTCCTTTCTGTCAAAATAAGGTATCCGATCCGATGAGGCCACTCTCCACTTAGATTAGTCCTGTCTCCTCACAAGAGGAGCTTTCTGAACAACTTGAGGCTCTGTCCTGGCATAATTCCATGAGTGGACATCAAGGTAGTCACCGTTGTATTTATTTATTAAAAAGGCTCTAAAAAGTCCCCCCCCCCTTTTTTTTTATGGTGGAAATGCAAATGTAACACAGACAGAAACTAAGTGCAACTTCAGGCCAATCAATCCCTATCCTTCCATTTTGAACATGGAAGTCTTGTCAATACACTGATTAATTAAATTTCTTAATCAACACACTACTTTGCATCCACTACAATGCAGGTTTAATTTATATCATTGTAGAACTACTGTGCAGTTCAGCAAAACCAATGTGTGTTTAGTTTCTCTAATTAAGCAGTGCACTGACTGAAGGTTTTTTGTAGGGTGTTTGAGAGAGCGCGTGCGAGTGATTGGATGCTTTTTGGAGACCGTTGGAAAGTACCCAAGGAGACTGACTATTCTAAATTATTAAACAATAATTTACTCCTTAATTTAGATAACTTCTGTCCTGTGTTTCACAATCAAATTTGCTTGTTTCAATCAATATTTGCAAAACACTTAGCAATCTCTACAAACAGCCTAAGTTTGCTCTGATACATGTGCACATTTGATAAAGAAATCAACGAGGCAAACATGGAGCCTAACAATGATATTTTACTGACAATTTTTTTTTCAGAGTAGAGCCAACATTGAATTACTAAAACTTCATTTTTAGAGATTTGTCAAACAGTAATTTTTACAAGATCTGCTGATAACATTCAGTTACACAACTTATTTTACCATCTCTTGGAGTTAAGACACTTCTATTGCAGTTATCATTGTGAGTTCCTTATGTGTGTTAAGGCCAAATTCTGATCTCATGCTGACTTTTGACACTGGAGTAATGAACTTGACAGGAGGTACTCTTGGCATTCCCCTCAAATGAGAGCAAAAAATTTGGTCTGTAAATGAACAATCACAGATTCATAGAATGCGCTTTTCTTTTCAGAAGTGTAGCTTACAGTACAATGCTTCGCAATCTATTAATACTGTCATTATAATTTTGGTAATGTGTACCAATAAACTCACAGTTGTGTTGTAATCACGGTGGTCCCAGTATATTAGAGACCAGATGGGTGAGGTAATATTGCTTTTTAAACCAGTAAAAGAGATTAACTCACTCATCTTGTCTCTCTAATATAAACACACCCATTTAAAATGAGGTATCTTTTTTTTTTTTTTTTCCTTTAATGAGCTCTGTCTCCTGTATCTTGCAGCCAAATCTTTACTGGAGAGCTAGGATACAGTCCCGTTTTTTCCCCTCCCTTAAAATGTATACCTAAATGTTTGGAAAGTCATGCTCTTTGTACTGTAACATTAGTTTGAAAATAAATTGCTAGGATTAAAGTGAAATTGTGGATGCTGTCCTGGAGCTAAGTGCCTGCCCCTTGTAGAATCAGTGCAAAGAGATGCTGCACTGCAGCTCATTTTGCCTTTTGTGTGTGCCTGCAAGAGACAGCACATGCTATTGCCAACCCCAGGTCGTCAAAAATCATCAGACCGGTTTAAATAGTTTTAGTCTTTTTTAAATTATTTTTACATGCAGTTTGGGTTGTTTGCCCAAATTACATGGTTAGTGACTAAAGCAGTGACGTGGGCAT
Source organism: Pelodiscus sinensis (assembly GCF_049634645.1). Lineage (NCBI taxonomy): Eukaryota > Metazoa > Chordata > Testudines > Trionychidae > Pelodiscus > Pelodiscus sinensis. The sequence goes on along the minus strand of NC_134716.1, from coordinate 35,685,141 downwards.
TAGATGTGGGATCCACGGAAGTACTTAAGGGACTAAACCAGGCATGTCCAAAGTCCGGCCCGCGGGCCAATTGTGGCCCGTGTTCTGGTTTAATACGGCCCCACAGGTAATTTGGCAATATCTATCTTTTATGGCCCCCAACGAATCCATATGTATTGAGATGAATACATTGTAAAATCTCAGTTAATGTCAGTTGGTCTAAATCAGTTATAAATATATTTGGACACAACATGTATACTTGGTGTTATGTTCCTGTTCATATTTTTTTAACTTAAAAGTTGACAGGCAACCTTTATTACCAATAATATGTAATGTACTTTACAATGTTCCTGACATATATTTCAGCTTCCTGGATTTTTTTTTTCATCTGGCCTTCAGATATGAAAGGCAGAGTGATTTAACACCTGTTTATATTTGTCATCCATGTGACGAAATGAAAAGTATGCTGTTTGCAATAAACTTTGCATAAAATAGTTAATTTGCATTTAATTTTAATGGCTCAGAGAATGTCAGGCAAAATGGTCAGCCCTCACGCATGTTCACTTCATCAAATCTGGCCCTCTTTGAAAAAAGTTTGGACACCCCTGGACTAAACCATAGACTTAGGTGCCTAAGATGGGCTGCAGGTGACTTGGCTGTTGAGCCAGGGACTAGCCTCCTCCCTCCCCCTTGTGCTTGAGGCACCACTTCTTTTGTCCCCTCTCCTGCAGGAGACCAGAGCACCCCCCACTGCAGCCCATAGGCCCCAGCACTGGGCAGTGCAACCACAGTATCCCAGCCCTTGGAGCGCCAGCCAGCAGCAGCCCTGTCCTGATACCCTGGATGGCCACATGGGCATGGTCATGCACCAGGCGGGAAGCACATGCCTTAGCACCAGCCATCCCAAGTCTCTGAGGCAGGCTGCCCAGCTCCAGCCAGCCTGGGCCAGGGCAGAGCATTAGGAACTGGAAGAGGAGATCTGGGGGAGGAGTACTGGTGGGGCCATGCCAGGCTGTTTGGGGAGACACAGCCTCCCCCCGTCTCTGATACCTGCTGCCCATAGCGCCTAAATTCATTTTGGCCCCACTGCGATCCACTATTCCCATCAAATCCTGTAGGGGCCTAAACTCTCTGATCACCCAAGTTTCCAAAATAAAAACCTCCACAGCACCTACGGTCTGCCTCTGGGAATGGGAACTGCTCCCTCCTTCTAGGCATCTCTGGATGCCTACCTAAGCCTCAGAGTGATCCACAAACCAGGGGTATGTCTAGACTATATGGCTTCATCGACGGAGCCATGTAAACTAGTTTACCTGGCATATGCAAAGAAACGAGGCTTACAGGATCGGTCGGCAAAGGTCTGCATCTAGACTGCCGTGCCGGATCAGCTGATCGTCGGCACAGCGCAGCGGCCATGTTTATTTTAATGAAGCGGGGATTATTTAAATCCCTGCTTCTTTGCCCATGCCAGATAAATTAGTTTACATGGCTCTGTCGACAGAGCCATGTAGTCTAGACATACCCCAGGGGATTTGCCAGGAAGGTGTGCTCAGAGTGCCTTCGGCATTCAAAAGCAGGCTGGAGGAGGGTGGTGTCCACTTAATAACTTTTAGCCCAATTACTGATGTTCTCATCAGGGGAGTACGGTTCATCATCAGTGGGAGACTTTGGTTCAATTTCACTTTTCGATGGCAGAGTGTGAGGACTTTAAACCGGGGTCTTCCACTTCTCAGGTGAATAATCTAACTTCTGGGCTAACAGTTATAGGGTTGACATGATCACCTCCTCCTTCTGGGTTTTTTTTTCTGGAGCAAGGCAAGCACCTAACTTATTCCTACAAGAAACAAGGTGGTTAAGCCTGGAGAAGAGCTCCTGTTTGTGGATCTCTGAGACCTCGACACCTCATTGCAGCAAAGACATTAGGCATTTATTTTTGAGGAAAAAGCCAGGGTTTACAACATCAGTGTCTCCCACTGGCTAGCTTAGTTGTTGTTCCCATCCATTCCTAGGTGCCGTGATATACAGCATTGCAATGCTTACGTCTCTTTTCAAGATTCCACCCTTAGAGTCAATCAACACAAGACACATGATTCTTGGCTAACACATGATTATGATAACACATGATTCTTGGTAATCAGTGTGTTTCGCTCAACTTTCCTCAGCTGAAGTAAGAAGAAATTATATAACTTCTCTAGATGGCTTTCGGTCATTTTCTGCAATGATTTGACAATAATTTTGTCACATCTACAGTAGCAGTTAAACATTTTAACAGTTGATGAGGACTAGATGCAACCCATCATCATCAGTCATTAGTGTTTGAAAAAACTTTATTTGCAGGGGAAGGGCTTTTAAGGGTCTCTTTCAATCACTGTGTCTTATTGCTGTGACACTGAGGGTTCATTGACACAGTAAAATTTGGAAGGGTGAGTAATCTGAACTAAAGCCACTTTTATTCTGGAATATTGTGTTCAGGGGGTGACGTTTATATGGGCATAGATAAAGTTACTCCACTGTAGTTATGCCAATCACTTTTTTTCCTGTGTAGACAAACCCTAAAACCAAAATGAATGCTAAGAGCTAGGTTTCCACCAGTCTAATTAAATTAAAACCGTTAGTTAAACCAGAGGAGCTTTCTTAGTTAAACCACGGGAAGTTTCTTATGTAGACAAGACTTGAACCTCTACAATTACTTTTAAGAAACCTCTTCCCATATCAAAATCTTTACCAGACTGTCCCTTGGACAAGTTTCATTGTCAACAAGCTCCAAGGAAAACAAGAAGAGTTACAAGAACGAAAATAGTCTGGAAAGGTTGAGAACCACTGCCTTAGTGCATTTAATAACAGAGCCAGATCCTCAAAAGATATTTAGGTTCTTAACTATCATTGCAAGTAATGTGGATTACTGTCTTAGGGCATGTCTACACTAGGAAATTATTTCAAAATAACTTATTTTGAAATAGCATGCCCACACTACAGAGAAGTCTTGAAATTAGTCCAAGGCAGGCTCCCTTAATGTGGACATGCTACCTCGACTTAGAGCCCCAGGAAGCACTGAGGAGTAATTACTTTGAATGCCTCTAGGGAATAGTTATTTCACAATAGCAGTAGCGGAGTGACCGCACAACTGCAATTTAGAAATAACTATTTCAAAATTAGCATTATTCCTCATGGAAATTGGAAGTTATTACTTCGAAATAACCAGCTTCTTATTTCAAAATAACAGGCTTGATAGCGTTGATGCTCCACTTGTTGTTTCAAAATAAGGGAAGTTACTTCAAAATAACTTTCTAGTGTAGACCAGAGTATAATGACTTCTGTTCATCTGGGTAATCCTGACATTTGTTTTTACAGCTTTTCTGGCTTTTCCTAGAGCCTGTTGGCAAAAAAAAAGATACAAGATCTCTAGAAGACTTCCTAGCAAAATAATATAAAAATTAAAATAATTGATTTTTGCTGAAAAAAATACTGACATAACTTTGTCTAAAAATTTGTAGACAGAGAAGCAAGAAAACTATGATTATGAAATGTGCTTTCCTATAATGACATAATAAAAGAAGATAAAATTAAAATCTTGTCAAGTCCAAGACAAATTACTAATGTATGGAACTAGATGTGTTGTAAACTTTTGTTGAAAAGGAAGAACCCATTAAAATCAGAAGTAAATTATTAGGAATGAATTATAATTGCACATCTGCGAAGAACACCCTGGACTAGTTTCACTGAGATTTTCCTGCGAGATCTGAATTCAAATGAAACCGTTACTAACATTGCAGTCAAGCAATAAAGTGAGCTGGAGAATAAACCAAACAAATAAAAATAAACTTTTATACTGGACTTGAAGTTCCATTAAAAAGGAGTAACTTGGGGTCTCCTTGTACATCTTCACTGGTCATGATTCAACTCTTCAGACCAGAGATGTCTTTTGATATGCCGGTGAAGTGGTCAGCAATGCTTGTGCATGCTCTAAAAGATCTGTTAATCACTATTTTATGTACTTATATGGTCAAAGCTTGGCCCATTGCAGCATTTGCAGTTTGACTATATCATTGCAGAGGAAAAGAAGGAGGGGGGGAAAAGCAACCCTTCTCTTAGGGTGAAACTCAGCCTCTCCTACACAAATCTGAAGCAGCTCTCTGTGGGGAGATTTACAAGTGCTGGTAGAAGAGAATGGACTCGCATATGCTACTGCTCCCCCCTTTGCACCTCCTCCAAAGAGACTTGGGATAAGTGCATCTATAAAAGTTCAGATCCTGTACATTCTACTCATTTCTCAACCAGCAGAGGATGAGGAGGCTGAACTGAACACAATCCTTCTCCCACTTCTTGATGGGTGTGACGCCCCCACGCCGCCCCGCGGCGTTTGCCCGGAGGGCTCGCAATGGTCCTTGAGTCCCGAGCTCCCTTGGTCAGTCTTATTCACGTTCTTGTCTTCGGTTTCCCCTCCCGAAACAAGGCAGGAGGGGAAGGGGGGCCCGGGCCCGCCCACTCTCACGGGCCCCAGCCCAGGGCCCTAAGGGTTCCGGTCCAAGCGACCCGAACCCGGCTGACGGGGTACGACCCCTTAACTCGTCAGCCCACCAGTCATCCCTGACTCTGCCCTGGGCTGCTTCCTTCCCCTTCTGTTCCCGAGCTCACCAATTCGCTGCGGTCCGGGGTATCCGCAAGCCGGGGGTTGGTCTGCGGCCTCGGCGTTGCTCCTCTGGCCGGTGGGGTGCTGTGCGGTGGGGTGCTGCGCTGCGCGGCTCTGCCCGGCGCTGCCCTCCGCCTGCGGTCTGCACCCCCCTCCCGTGGGGCCGCGGTCCCATTTTAAAGTTGGCGCCGGGGGCGCGGCCCTGGCGTCCTTCGGCGTCCCCGCCCCTCACGCCGGGGCGTCTGCCTGCTGCCGGGGCAACGGGGCCTGGGCTCCGGGACGCCCGGATGACGTCCTCCGGCGCGCCGGAGGCCGACGCGTTCCCCGCCGCCGCCGAACACCGCGGACAGCGGCGGGGGGCGCTCTGCCTCCCGCTGTACAGGGCGGCTGAGACGGGGCTCTCCGCCACGAGCGGAGCCGCCCCGTCACAATGGGCCTGAGTAGCACCAGGAGCCTTCCATGCAGAACTATTTAGCAAGGAAATTTTTCACAGATCTATACTATGTTCCATCCACTGGAGGTGTAGGCCTAAGTATTCTTGATGATCCTTATAAAATTTAAGTATTTAAACACAGAAAACAGTTCTCCTTTCCTATGAGTTTTACATTTGGGCCCTGGTCTCACCAAAGGAGGATTGGAAAGTTTTGCAGGAGAAAGACCTTCAAAAGACACTTCTGTTAATTGTTCATGGATCTGTTGAAATTAAGACTAAACACTCTTATTTCTAGCTTCAACGCTTCTATGGTGCTCAAACAGTTGAATTGTTGGATTTTCTTAGGAGTTTATGGTGATTAAATTCACTTCCTCTGAAGAATTATGTGGTGCAAAGACTTGAAAAAATGCTTCTGCTTGCCTGTGCTGCTTTCAGATGATCAGTGCATGCTGTGGTTAATACGCTGTCTTGCAATACTTCCCCTCAAACTTCAGCTTTTACCTCTGTTTCAGAAGTGAGACACTGAAGGCCTATTTTGCAAGGGCACAATTTGAGGGGGGGAGGAGGAATGGGGACAGTAGCTGCTCCCCCTAAAGTTTGACTCCTCCCCCCCCAATTTCATACTTGAATTCTGCTTAAAGCTGCATGCCCTAGCTCCAGAAGCAGTTCTTAATTGCAACAGAGTTTGAGCTGCTTACAGCTTTGCCTTTGGGGCAGGGAGTTTGTTATAAAAAGAGGATGGTAGGTGATTAAGAATAACAAAATACCGGGCATTCAAGTAATTGAAGGATCATTAGATCATCATGAAAATATTGCCAGGTACTTAAAAGATGGGGCGGGAGGGGGAAGTAGCAATGAGTGATAGGGCAACACAAGGGCAGATGGAATTCAGTATTGATAAATGCGAAGTAAAGCACATAAAAAAATGTCAACTATATTGTACATACAAAAATGATGGGGTCTAAATTAGCTGTTACCGCACAAGAAGGTGGTCTTGGAATAATTGTGGGTAGTTCCCTGAAAATATCTGCTCAATGTGCAGTGGCAGTTATAAACGAAAAAGCTAACAATGTTGGGCATCATTAGGAAAATAATAGATAATACAGAAAATATTATAGTACAGGCAGTCCCCGGGTTACATGGATCTGACTTACATCGGATCCCTACTTACAAATGGGGTGAGGCAACCCTGCACTAGCTGCTTTCCCCCAGCAGACCAGGGAGACGCGAAGCTAGCGCCTCCCCCAGCAGACCAGGGAGATGCAGAGCGGCTTTTCTCAGCAGACACCTCAGCTTGAGAATAAAGGACTGAGGGAAGTGAGGTGTGGGAGAATAAAACTGAGCTCTGGAGAAATGTTTGGCTAGAGTTTCCCCTACAAGATGTACCAGTTCCGACTTACATACAAATTCAACTTAAGAACAAACCGACAGTCTCTATCTTGTACGTAACCCGGGGACTGCCTGTACCTCTATATAAAGTCATGGTATGCCCACACCTTGAATATTGCATGCAGATTTGGTTACCCCATCTACAAAAAGTTATTTTTGATTTGGAAAAGGTACAGACATGATTAGGGGTAAGGAACAGCTTCTATATGAGGATAGATTAACAAGACAGACTGGGACGTTTCAGCTTGGAAAAGAAATGACTAAAGGATTAGGTGTGGGATATATTAGAGGTCTAGAAAATAATGAATGTTGTGGAAAAATAGAATAAGGAAATGTTATTTATTCTTTCACTAACACAAGAAACTGACCCAAATAAATTTATAGGCAGCAGATTTAAAATAGATTATTTCTTCACAGTCAACCCAGTGGAACTTTTTGCCAGGAGATGGTGGAAAGGCCCAAACTATAACAAGGTTCCAATAAGAACAAAATGGCTGTGTCTACACTGGCACATTCTTGCACGAAAATGGCTGCTCTTGTGCAAAAACATGCCGCCTGTCTACACTGGCCGCACGTTCTTGCGCAAGTAAACTGACATGATAGTATAGAAAATCAGGGTTTCTTGTGCGAGGACTCTGACACTCCCTCTCAGGAAGAAGCCCTCTTGCACAAGAGCTCTTCCAAAAGAGGCCAGTGTAGACAGGCAATATGAATTTATTGCGCAAGAAAGCCCTATGGTTAAAATGGCCATCAGAGCTTTCTTGCGGAAGAGAGCGTCTACGCTGCCATGGATGCTCTTGTGCAAAAGCACGTGCCAGTGTAGACGCTCTCTTATGGAAGAGTTTTTGCACAAGAAGCTGCCAGTGTAGATGTAGCCATTAATAAGTTTGAGGATCGGTCCATCAATGGCTACTAGCCAGAATGGACAGGGATGGTGTCCCTAGCTTCTGTTTGTCAGACATTGGGAATGGATCATTTGATGATTGCCTTTCAGTTAATGCCTTCTTAAACACATGGCATTGGCCACTGTTGGAAGATAGGATACTGAGCTAGATAGACCATTGGTTGACCCAATATGGCCACTCTGATCTTTATATATAGAGCCCAAGTGTATCTGCCACTTGCTGTAACCATTAAAACCCCCTCCACTTCCAGACCTGGGATAGAGCCCAGGAGTCCCAACAGTCTCTCTCTCTCTCCAGTTAATAAGAAGGTAAGAATATATATTAAAATGTTAAGGCTAACCTGTGTCCCTTAAGTGACTTGCCACAAGGGCTATGTCTTCACTGTGCTGGTTTTGCGCAAGAAGCATGCAAATGAGGCTGTGTGGAATATTGCTGAGCCTCATTTGCATAATTGAGTGACCACTTTTGTGCAAGATGCATCTACACTGCTCCTTCTTGTGCAAAAACCCCCTCTTGCGCAAGAGCCATTTTCCACATTTTTTCAGGCCGCTCATTAATTATGCAAATGAGGCTCAGCGATATTCCATGCTTAGCTGCATTTGCATATTTCTTGTGCTATGTAGACATAGCCAAGATGTCAGAACATGTTAACATTAGAGCTAAGTGAATCTAATATTTATTTAAATTTTCTTTCCTTTATACAGGCAGTCCCCGAGTTACGCGGATCTGACTTACGTCGGATCCGCACTTACGAATGGGGCTTTCTCGCCCCGGAGCTCGCAGGCAGCGGGACCGCCCAGAGCGCAGCGCTCCCGCCACCTCGACCTCTGGGGTGAGAAAAGCTGCTCCGGGTGCCCCTGGTCTGCTGGGGACCGTCTCCAGCAGACCAGGGACACCGGGAGCAAAGCCAGGGAGGCGGCGGAGTCCACCGCCGCTGCAGCTTTGCTCCCTGTATCCCTGGTCTGCTGTGGGGGGGGGGGGGGGGGGGGGCGCAGCTAGTGGCATTTCCCCCCCCCCCCCCCCAGCAGACCAGGGAGATGTGGCGCAAAGCCCCGGGCCTGTGGTAGAGCAGGTGGGGTGCTGCCAGTTGGTCCCGCAGCACAGCTCCTTGGCGCTACTGGACCAACCCGGCAGCACCCCAGCTGCTCTGCCCCAGGAGTCCTGATTCAGCCGCTGCTGAAACTGACCAGTGGCTGACTACAGGAAGCCCCTGCCCTGGGCTTCCTGGAATCAGCCGCTGATCAGTTTCAGCAGCAGCTGACTTGGGGACGCCTGGGGTTCTTAAGTTGAATCTGTATGTAAGTCAGAACTGGCATCCAGATTCAGCCGCTGTTGAAACTGATCAGTTTCAGCAGCGGCTGAATCTGGACGCCAGTTCCGACTTACATACAGATTCAACTTAAGAACAAACCTACAGTCCCTATGTTGTACGTAACCCGGGGACTGCCTGTATAGGCATTTGACACCGTGCTCCTGTCAGCTAATAATTTAGCAATCTGCCAAAAACTAAAGTTTTCCAGTACCTTATTAGCCCTAGAAAGAAGTGATATGTGTGTGGGGAGGGCGAATGGAATCAGTTCCCCTTCTGCATTTGCTGCTTGGCTTGAACTGAGCATGCTCAGTAACACTGCTGAAACCATTGTACTTAGTCTGCCCCCCATCAGGTGTCCCCTACTAATTTGTTTAATGTAAAATGAAATTAGTTTAACTTTTAAATGCAAGGAGTATAACAAAGTAAATGTAATTGGTAATGATCTGTGCTGCCGATTCCTTCTGTATCAAAAGATCAGAAACTGATTCTACAGCACATCATTTGTCCTGGACTTAAAAAAAAGCATGTATAAAGCTGCAACATATGAAATATTATTTACATTTAAAACTATTAGCAGCTGTCAAATGCTGCCCTGAGCTGCAGATAATGTTAAAGGGCAACAAGATCTGAGTATGTAATGTGACTTCATCTCTTTCTCCATACTGTCTCCTAAACTATAAGGACTACAAATTGTACTTCATGGAGATCAGACATTTGAGGACAGAACGTTGAGTGGGTACTTAAAAACACACCCTGCCAAAGCCGTATGACAGTAGCTTAGGATAAATCACTAAGGACTAAAACATAGTAATGCCTAACTTCTAAGCACTCCAATCTGTGCATAGGCGGCAGGTATGCTAGGTGGGGGAAGGCAATGGACAGTTTGGGGAGGCTGGGGATGTGTACCCTCGCCCCTTTTCTGGTGCGCTGGGGCTGCATGCCTTTCTCCCTCCCTCTGGTGCTGTGAGGGGGTGTGTGTGGGGGGGGGAGAGTTGGCTCCTGTGGGGGTGGGGCCTGGGCAGAAGGGGCGGGGCTGGAGGCTTGCCTCCTCCAGCCCTATCTTCACCTACCGCCCATGAATCGGCGTCACTGAGTCAGGTTCATAAGCTCCGATAAAATGCATGGGGAGGGGAGGTGTCTAAGAATGTGATCCACAAAAGTCAGCATGGGAGGCAGGGTCTAGCCAGTCCACGGGAGAGGCAAATACCCCTCCTAAGGGTAAACCCTGCCTAGATCCACACCTTGTAGCTCAGAGCATTTTCCTAGAGGTGGGAGATCCTAGTCCAAATCTTTTCTCGTGCTCAGTCAGAGGAGAATTAAACTTCATTTTCCTACATACCAAGCAACTGCTCTAACCCCTGAGTTGAAAGTTATAAGGAAGGTAGCACCTCTACCACTGCCAACTGGATTTGGGGTCCAGTAAAAATCTAGCCAAACTCTGAGCTCACCTACTGGACTGATCCCACACAGGAGATAAGCAGATACACACTTATTTAGAATGTGGGTAGGACAGTGTGCTGAAAAGCATGGGATGGACTAAGGTCTGGTAAGGTTCATCAATTTACATGGCTTAGGTGTTGAGGCAGCAGTGTGCTTGTTAAGATGCAGACATTTATGTAGCAAAGGAACTTCCAGCCTGAAAATGTAGGCCCTCAGTGAACATTGGTGTTTACAGGGTTCGATGCAAGTTTTATAGATCACAGGGAGTGTCTAAATGCCCAACTCAGATGTCTACATTCCTTTGTGGCTATGGGCTCTAAATTGGCTGAAGCAAAATCTATCTAAAATTTCAGCTCTATTCATTATTCTGAACTTATATTTTAACAGCTTAAATAGGGTAAGTTGATTTTAAATCACCAAGCGGAAACTAAATCAGTGTGTGTGTTATTTTAAAAACCCCTTCCATTTATAATTACCTTCTGAAACAAGGTGCATTCTCATTGGTTGATATAACCATGTAACATTGTTTTTCAACTAAATGGAGCCTTCCATCTAGTTTTAGAACATCTCGCTGCTACCTAGGAGAGTATACATTGCTCTTAAATGCTATCCATTTAAGAAATTATATAGATCAATATTCAGATGATTAATTGTACATCTTGGTATGTTAGACATGATGATATATTGCTTATTTGCTAGATAGTTAACTTTCCCCCTCAATGTGTCAAGCTAATGTAAGAGGCATTTAATTAAAAAAGGCTGTCTTTTGTTTATCTAAAAGTTTGAAGAGGTAAGCAGTTTAGGCCTTAACATATTAAATTTAGGTTTCATTTTAAACAGTTTTATTTACCAAAATTAAATAAAAATCCACTTTGAATTAAAAAAATGTTTTTATCCTCAAGAGAAGAATCCTCTAATCTTGATATGCCCTACCTTTTGCAGATTGAATTTGTGTGTTTAGCAAAAGTATGGTCCTCCTTCCTTCCTCCCCTGCTTTGATTCTGGGAGAGCCCCAAATGAACAAGATGCTCTGCAAACCTAGAGGATAATACAGCCTCTGTCCCAAAGCACAGAACTCTCATCTGGAGACCAGCTGAAGGTGGGAAAGGCATGTGCAAAATAGGCAGGCGTGTCTCTTGAGAGAGCATTATGTTTGAGTTTTAAATTCAGAGCCACCTTTTAAAAATAAACTAGCTTTCTTACAAGCCTAAAGCCAGCTAGCTTTACAGAAGTTCCAGATCTTTCAGCCAGCTTGTGCTGCCTGGTTTGAGGAAAACTGACACCCTTTTGCATGTTTTCACCCTGAACACTATCTCTCCCAGTTTCCAGAGTTTTATTCTGGTTTCTGGGTCATTCAGCCCTAAAATAAGTCAGATATGAGGACTGAAGATCTCCAGAGACTGCTTACACATAACACTGCAGATCTAAATCTCTGGATCTTGTACACATCTTGTGGTATTGAGCAGCTGTGGCTACTAAAATGTGGTGATGGTTTTTCAAAGAAAATGTAGCTTTTTTTTTTTTTTTTTTAAAGACAGGTAATAATCTAACACTCCTTCTAAAATCAAATTATTATCAGTTGTTGCCTGATAATCTTGTGGGTTTTTAAAATTATTTTAGGAGGGGAAATTTGACCGTCTTGATCAATGCAATTTAAAATTAGTCTTCTGAGTCCAATTTAATGTGTCTGTTCCCATTCCTCTTTCTCTAGAACCTTACAAACATCCTTAAAGGTGGTTTTGCATGAAATGGTTCCATGGGGACTTGTAGGTGAATAGCCTTTCTTACTCTGATATGTGGCTGCTAACCTCCTGGGCATGTGAGTGGTAATTTTTTTTCTTTCTTTCTTAAAATGATATCTCCAGCTGGATGTTCTTTTTAGCTGTGCCTGAGCAACTTATAAGGGGAGACCCACACAAGTTCTACTGGAGAAATCCTGCTTCAAGAAGGAGAGAAGAGAACAGCAGAATTATCATTGTAAGCAACTCCCATAGCATGCTAACTTAAGTGTGTTTCTGCGCTATACAGTTTTTAGCTACATGATTATGTCGACAGAACTCTGTCGCTAAGTCAGTGTGTGAGAATGCTGTTTGTTGGCATTTGCCAAAAAAATACATCTGCCCCAATGGGTGGGTTTCACTTTGTCAGCAGGATAGCACTCCTGCCAACAAAGCAGCATTTGCATGTGCACTTTGCTGTGGCAAAACTTTCTCGTTCATATTGTGGGGTTAAGCACCCATGAACAAGGCTAAGTCTAGACTGCAGGCTTTTTGCAGAAAAAATCTGTGTAAGCTCTTTGCGCAAGAGCGTGTCCACACTGCAAAAGTGCATCGGAAAAGCGATGCGCTTTCGTGGAAGAGAGTGTCCAAACTGCATGGGCGCTCTCTCGGAAGAAAGCTCTGATTTCCATTAACAGAATGGCCACCAGGGCACCTGTGCGTCTTCCGATTGGGTTTTTTGTGCAAAAACAGTCTTTTCCCGTCCACACACACATTTTTGTGCAAGAGCTCTTGTGCAAAAAGGAGTTATTCCTCATAAAAAGAGGAATACCTATACTGCAAAAACACATCTGTTCTGTTGATTCATTGTAAATGTTCTTGAACAAAAATGCACTTGAGGTGTGGACGCTCCACGGGTTTTCTTGCAATACTGGCCATTTTTGCACAAAACCCCTGTAGTGTAGACATAGCCCAACAGAAATTTTGTCTTAGTCTGTGTCTACACTGCTATTAGCAACATGGCTGCGAGTTGGACAGCGTAGCTGCTGTTTGGCTCTTTTGCTGACAAAATACATTCACTCCCAATCGGTGGTTGTTAGCTTTGTTGGCAGGAGGGTGCTCCTGCTGACAAACTGCTGTTCACAAGTACTTGTCAACAAAAATTTGTCTTTCGGGGGTGGGGGAAGGGGAGAGGAGGGTGTCATTTTAACACCTCTGATAGTTTTTGACACAGCCTCCTTCAGTGTAGATGAGGGCTGTTGTAGCAAACGAGTTGTCCAGGTGCTGTTAGCTGTATGGCTAGTTAACCACAATCATACGCAATGTAGAACAGGACAGACCTTTGTCTGAGTCATACTTAACCAGTGTTGTTATGCTGCCATTTCCTCTATACTTGAAAGGAAACAACATGACTCAACAGTTTTATAGAAGTGGAAACGTTCATGGAGTGATGTAGGTCAACAGAAATACTCTACAATTCTCTGATTTGAGTTCCTTCCTCTTCCCAACTTGTATAAGATATTGCCAAGCTTTTTGCTTTAAAATTTGTGATGTTGGAACTGCTCAGCTTGCTAATACACACAAAATAAAATACTTCTCATAATACTTCATGACGGAATATATTAAGTACTTCTCAGCATAGTCAATTGCCTTGACTAAAGCTGTTTAAAAGCATCCTTCTACTGAAATATGTACCTTCCATCGAGTATTTTCACATTAAGACTGAAAAGTAGTAGTTCAACTTACTTTTGCCAGCTCTATTGAATACACTGGAACAGACCATAACTTCAAGTGTTTTAAATGGTTTATTCAGATTATGCAATCTTCTCAATACACTTTTGGTTTAATATAAAACATTTTCAAAAACTTTTCAGCTCTGAGGTAAAGTACTTTAGAGAAACACAAGAACACTTTTAAAAAATAAAGCAAAAGATCAGTAAATTTTTTTTGGCAGGATAAATAGAAAAATATTTCCCCCTTACTTCAATGCTAATGATTCCAACACCAATACAAGTCAAACAGCAAAGTAATCCAGTCAGAAAGTTGAGTTTATTTCTGGGGCAAAATTCTGATTCCAGAGGCAATTTTGCTCAAGGAAGGATTTCAGGATAGGGATATTAAATTTTCAATTAATCAGCTAATCGAGTAGTTGATGGAATTCCATTGACTACTTAATTAGTCAATAAGGGGTGGGATGGGGCAACTCACTATCCTGGCTGCGCCTTTGCCTTTTAAATGTATTAAGAGCTGCCTGTGGCTCTCACTACATTTAAAAGGCAGAGGCACAGAAGTCGGACCAGCGTGAGCTTCAGTCTCCACTCGCGCTCTTTTCCTGCTGCGCTTCTGCCTCCCCTGCCACCTTCTCTCTTCCGCAGTGACGGTACTGGGGAGGGAACTGGCTTTTAAGCCAGCTCCCCACAGCACCGGCTCCTGTCTCCCCCCTTCCCCTTGCTGCCTCTGATAAAGATGTCACTTACATCCCTATTTCAGGATTGGATCTATATCAGTAAAAAAGGAAACTGCTTAGAATAGCTATTCTCCTGCCATTCTACCTCACCCACCCTCTACCATATAGAGGAAATAAAATCAAGCCTTACATTATTTCTTCCTGCTTTGTGGAGGAGAGAATGATCGTTCACCGCTGCATCATCCCATCTCTTACCTGAAGGGGGTCCCCCATCAAGTAATGCTCATCCTGCCATTTGAAGCAGTTTCCCTACCCATCCAAAAGAAAGCGCTCTCCAGGAGGTGCTTCGGAGTGCTGCCAGTAGAAGAAGAACTATGCTGATGCAGAGGATAGCTAAGATTGAGTGCATTCCAGAGATACTCGGTACCTGCTGGGATAGCTTGAGACACCGTCATGTTTAAAGAGCTAAGTCCCTTGCAAGATGGGGAAAGAGATCAGAATAGAATCTGAGGATTTCAAGGGAACTTTGATTTAAAACTTGGCAATTCATGGCTTTGGTGGGTACTCCCTATACAAGAGATTTCACCCTCTGTTTACATGTTCTAGTAAGAGATTGCAAGACTGCATTACTCTTCAAGATATTTATTTTTTTTACAGTTGCAAAGATATGATTTGGGAATGACAGGCAGCAGAGGTTATAGTTCTTAAGACATTATGAAGGAAGTTAATCGGAGTCTTCATCATCCAGGTATTCCTCCGCATTACTTATTGTTCGCATTGTATCTGAAAAGAAACCATTCTGCTTTAGCCAGGGAGAAAATCAGGCATAACACTAAACTTTTCAGTTTCAATTTTGGTGCTGTGGGTAGACACACTTAAACTCTAAATTAAAAAATGTGTGTGGAATTTCCTAGGGCTTAGGATATTTTTAGGTGAGTGCCTAGCCAGGAGCTGGTCAAATGGTCACATTTCCTACAGATGAAACATCCCATATACAGGGCTGGTGTGATTATCTGAAAGACCTAGTTTGAATGGGGCACTGCAGCCCAGGCTGCCGGCAGCTGCACAATGGGCCTAGGGCTCTGGCTCTGCCCATGTGGGGCTGCGATGGCTGCTCCCTCAGTTGTGCCCAGAGCTCCTGAGCTCGAAGTGTGGGGGGCTAAGGCTCTCACCACTGGAAGCCTCCTCTTCTCCCACAAGCAATGGGGGTGACTGCCACCATGAACAGCCTGTAGGTTTGTAATGTGCCTCAGGTAGGACATGCCACCCGGGCAGGTGGGGCCAATAATAAAGCATGGGTCTATGTGCAGGGGAACTGACTGCACACTCCTCACATTGGCCCTGTGCATCTAGATATTGGTTGGACAAAGTTCAGGAGTTGGCATGCCCATTCAGCGCTCTTCATATGCAGCTCCGGGAGCCTGGCTGCCTGAAAAGCTTTGCGTGCCAGGAAGAGAAAGCTGGACACAATTTAAGTCTCTCTATTGGGAATGTAAAGTTTTGCACACTGAATATATGATTGTGGAACTAGAAAAGCTAAAATGGATGAGCTGTGGGAATATTATATTTTGACTAACAATACAGAGCATGTGTGAGCATAACTCCCTTTCTCAAGCCAGCAGGAGTCTGGGGAATATGTGAGGAGAATGGAGCAAGATGGTGGCGATAGGAGAAAAGTGATTTCTGTTTCTGGGGTCAACTTATGTATTTGGGGAGACACAGAACAAAGAAAGCAGGAAACAAACAATACCTTTCCCTTGTTTCTTTTTAAGCAGGGAAGCACAGGCAGCATTGGTAGCCATATCCAGAGCCAATTTCTTCTCATTGTTTTTTAAGTCTGTTCTTGCCCCTTTGGGGAAAAAAAATTCCAATTATGTTCAAAAATACTGTCCTAGTAACCTATTCTATTCTATTCTATTAATATAATATAATATAATATAATATAATATAATATAATATAATTAATATAATAAATTAATTAATGAAACCACTCCTCACACAAGTAGTCTGGTCAGAATGACCAGTGGTAAAAGGCTAATGGGGGGATTTATCCAAAGTCAACTGAAAGATGCCCAGTGAGCTTCTATTTAGATGCTGTGAAGCTCTATTAGGTACTCTGATGCTCTACTAGGTTTATAAACCAATATTTGACTGCCACAGCCAAGTGAAATTTTATCCTGCATAGGTCATCCTGTTGCACAGACTAACTTCAAGGTTTGCATGGTTTACAGAGACACGCTGGACTAGCTAGGAACCATGACCAGGTTATAGATAACAAATTTGTAAAATATGCAAACTACAGACTCAGCAGTGATTTCCACACAGAAAGCAGTTTTGCCACACAGAGTACTGACATTGTGGTAAAGAGCTTTACCCTTTGCCAGTAGCATCTCTACAATATCTGCATAACCCTTCCAAGCAGCAGCATGCAAAGCTGTGTCTCCCAATTTGTTCTGTGGAGATAAAGGGAAAAGTAACAGGATTAGAACATAGGGGGAAAAAATCAGCTTGCATTAAGAAATAACAATAGCAGCACTGTAAATGTATGAACGGATACAGGATAAACTTCCTACCTGTTGATTTAGTTCTACATTCGGTTGGGTAAATAACACTTCCACTATATCTATGTAAAAGGAAGAAAAAAAGGAGAACTGCATGAAACCAAAACTTGCTTTCTTGTATTCCAAATCCAGTACTGAAGTCAGGCTTGCACAGAGAAAGGAACCAAACCTAATCAGTTAGAAAAAATCCATATCAGTAAAGCCTTTGATGACTTTGAGAAAGCACTATAGATTAGACCTCTCTGGTCCAGCACCCTCGGGACATGACCTGTCCCAGATGAGGGATTTTGCCAAACCAGGGAAGGTCACTTTTGGATCCCCTGCTGCTGGTCCAGTTGCCTGGCTCACTGGCCTCCCAGCCCGCTCCTCACTTCCTGCTGGGCAGCCATCAGGAGGAACCACCAGGCAGTCATGCGTGCTGTGCTGGGGCTCCAGAAGCCACCAGGCAGCCATATGCCGTGAATCCCTCCAGGCAGCCACACACGTCTCCCAACCCCCCTGGGCAGACCTGCTGCCACACGCTAGACAGCTCTGCAGTCAGCTCGCAGGGTTCCTTGCTACTGGTCCTCCACTGGGACATTCTGGTCCTGCAACATCCATACTGGACCATGGATGTTGCTGGACCAGAGAATCCCAGTTAAGAGCTTCAACCAGTACAAACAGATTTAGAAGTAGAACAGTAATGTAAACTTCAGTGACAAACACCACTTCCCCTCAGCAGCCTGCATTTCATCTCTCATTTTTGTGATTTAAGAATGTCTGTCTGCTTTTACAACTAAAGGATTTAAAGATGTCCTATGTACTGTATATATTAAAAAACCCTCTGAGATCAGCTCTCCTGACTTCAACTTTTGTTTGTTTTGCTATCCTTAATTACATTAAAGTTATAGACTTGGATACCCAATGCAACGTTAAGTAGTCACTGGTCTATTAGCTGAACAAAAGGAGAAACTAGAACATGATCAGTAGAGTTGAGTGTTATACTGTACCTTTGTGCCCACCATGGCAAGCCCAGTACAGAGCTGTGCTTCCAGCTTTGTCTAAACCATTGACACCAACTTGATTGTCCAAACATTCTCGCAACCAGCTCAAGTTGCCTGAAACAAATAGGAAAAAATACCCTGGTTTTTTTAATTTGTTTTTGTTTGTTTTTGTTTTGCATAGTCACTGTTTCCAATAGAGATTTCGTTTTAAGAACTGAGGAGCAGAACCTTTAAGGGCATTTAGTTCTGTATGTATACTATGTTATGTTAGAACTTAATTTCTGTTTCTCAAACTCATTAGAAATAGTGGTGGATAATAATACTTATTGCTACAGGTTATGGGGCAAAAATAATCCAGCTACCATTAAGCATCTTGTTCAAAAGACAATATTTCCCCACCTTAAAGCTATTACTAATGGAGTACACATTACATATTGGCATTTACAATTTGACAAACTGTTCTTCTCCCCCTGCCTTTTTTTTTTTAAATTCCACTACTAAATTCAGAATGTAGATGCCAAATAATTTATTCAAAATATTCCAGTTAGTCAGCCAAAATATGCAGCGCAGCACATGGTCTTTGAAATTCAAATGCTTTTTGTTGGCATGTGCACACACATGCACCCCCCGCCCCCATTCCAGCATTAAAAAATTTAAATTCTCTAAATCATAAATCTAGGAGCGTCAGATTCCAAACCACTCACCCACCTCTTTTGGCAGCTTCATGCAATGGGTTATCAATGGACTCAGCTTGTTCAGCCACTGAAATGAAAAAACAAATTAGTTTCTGGTAAAGATTGGCTCTCTCTTTTTAAAAAAAAAAAGACTCTTGCTAATTAAGTCCGAGAGGCTAGTGTACAAAAGTGGATTTTGCACTTGTTCTGAAGGGCTGAGGTTAGTGGTCTTCCTGTCTCTTGTGAAAGTGGGTTCAAGAATAGTGGGTTAGTCAGAGACCGTTCTACTTCCTGAGTATATAAGCTCAATTCAAAATGTGATACCAAAGTTAGAGGACCTGGGATGAAATCCTGACCCTAATGGAAATCTACGGGGGGGGGGAAATACCTCAAGATTCAAGTAGGCCAGAGTTTCATGGTTTTTTTTTTTTTTTTTTTTTTTTTTTTTCCTGAGCCTAATATAAGCTTGTGGAACGACAGTATGACTGTAATGAGCTGAATACCAGTATCTAGAGACCTGCACTATGAAGTCTGCATTTTTTGTGAGGCTCTCTCTCACTAAGGCTATGTCTATACTACTAGGCCTTTGCGCAAAAACGGCCCCTTTTGTGTAAAAACTGCAGAGTGTCCACATCTCAAGTGCGTTTTTGTGCAAAAAAACCCCCCAAACAAGCCAACCAATAAATCAACAGGATAGAGGGCTTTTGCGGGTAGAGTTAGTCCTCTCCCTCACAAGGAATAACTCCTTTTTGTGCTACAGCTCTCATGCAAAAAGGCTTGTGTGGATGCTCTGCAGAGGTTTCTTGCGCAAAAAGAGCCTATCAGAGAAAAAACACAGGTGCTCTGATGGCCATTCTGTTAATGGCAATCAGAGCTTTCTTGCGCAAGAGCGTCCATGCATGCCTTTTTGTGCTTTTGCGATGCGTGTTTGAGGTGTGGACGCACTTTTGCGCAAGAAGTTTTTGGGGAAGATCTCTTTTGCAAAAAGCTGCTTGCGCAAAAACCATGTAGTGTAGACAAAGCCTAAGACTTGAAATGAGGCATTGACTGGTGTTGGTGAAGATCAGCGGATGGTGAAGAATGAACTCCAGATGCCCAGGTTAAAGCAAGTGTGTTTGGTGACCCTGGGCAGTATGTTGTTGCTGTGGGAAATGGCTAAGCTCGTGAAACTCCACAGCAGAGCAGCAGGAAGTTGGTTTGCAAATGGAAAGTGATTCAAACATTAGGCAATTTTGGGGAACATGACAATGGCATTCTATGGAACCTGGGGCTAGCAGTCTCCACTCTATATGAACGTTCTTTAATTCCATTGTCAAATCCTTGCCCCCATCCAAACCTTCTTTGGTCTTTCCCTTTATAACTGCCTTGTTTCCTATGCCAAAGTATTTAATTAACCTTCAGCAAAGCAAAAGTGCAAATCTGATTGTGCACGTAAGTGTTAAACAATGAATCTAGGGAGAGAGAAGCAAAATTTGATCATTGTAACTTAGTCACTCTGCAAATAGAATTTCTTAATTATACACTACAGCAAAGGAACTATAAAACGTGATCTATAACTTTACTTTTATATTCTATGTGGATTATATTTCTCCAAAAGCCTGATTTTTTTTTTTTAAACCCCCATTATATTTTACTATTTCCATATGACCCTTTTTTTTTTTTTCTCAATTCCTGGTAATGATACAAGTATTCTGGCACTTAAGATCTCCCTATCATCAGTACTCTCAATGGTTCATTTCTTAAAGATACAGGAAGCCCAATTCAAAATGCAGAGTATCAGTGTTTTTGCTCCCTATTCGTTATTGGAGAAACCTAGAAATTCTAGTGTTGATTTATAAATCTCTTTCAAGCAATAGGCTCATGCTATCTCAAACATTTTCTGAGAACCGTCACAGTAGTTGATTATCCACCACAATTTATGTAAAAGATACATTTTCACAGTGACTGGCTCCTGCAAGAAAGGGAACAGGGCTCACAGTACCTAGCCCAATTACCTGTTGGCCTTCTAGGACAGCATATGGACTTCACAAAAGAGGGAGACAGCTGCAGATTGGTTCTCAGATGTCTGCAGAAAATCCAGTGAGTAAGAAGACTCCTGCAGGACCCTGAGTTAACAGGGAAAAGGCCTAACTCCATACAAGAAGTACTGGAAAGCAGGAAGACAAACCCTCTGGGAGGAAGGGCTGTGCCCAAATTGTGACTGGGCTGAAAGAAGGGAACTTTTAAGAGAGGACAGGCACTAAAGGATGAACTCAGGCTTACACAGTCTTCTATTTTTGAAGACTTTGTGTAGGACTTAATAAACTAGACTGCAATCAGGGATTTTTGTTCTTGCTTTGTTTTTATATATAAACTGCTTAGCCTTAATGGAGCCTGAGTTAAGAAGAAACTCATGTGAGCCTTTGATGAGCCTCTTGGTCAGAAGGGGGTGCTATAAGGCAGGTGTCCTCTTTGACAGATATGTATGGACTGAAGGTGTCAAAATAAGTCAGCTGTAGCCTTTAAACTCTTCCACAAAGGGCTATATAGAATAGTCACTCCTATCCAGGACAGGGTTAATCTTTTAAGATCACATTAGTTACGGCATTCCCCAAAGTATCAGAACAAAACCTGACAGCATACTCAAAGAGGGGGAACCAATAGTTAAAGCAAGAAGTAGGACAGAGAACTGTCCCCCTGTCTAGATAGTCTCACACGTTTGTATTTTTGTAAAATCTACATACAGTGTCTCCCTATGGTGTTATACATACTTGAGAAATGCTGATTAAATAGGTTGATGTACTTTGGTACTGGAAAACTTAATTGCATCATTGTTACCAGTGTCCAACAAAAAATTCTCTCTCAACATTTCGGCTGGTTCTACATTGGCACCCTTTTCCGGAAAAGAGATGCTAATGAGGGATCTTCCAGAAAAGGCTTTATTTTCCGAAAGATCCCATCTAGACTGGCGCTTTTCTCCGGCAAAGCCCCGAGCCAGAAAAAAGCGGCAGCCATGTTCATGCAAATGCTGTGAGGGATATTTAAATCCCCCACGGCATTTGCAATTCTGACTTGTCTCATTAGCATCCCTTTTCCGGAAAAGGGTGCCAATGTAGACACAGCCTTCTACTTTAGTTTCCTTCATATCTGTGACTGTTAGTGACATATCAACTAAAAGAAGAATAAATTCTAGACTTTACCATAGTTGCTTGGAATAAGTCCAGTCCTGCCTTTGCAGGTTCCTTTCCACCAATTTGTGTCGCTCTGGAAAGAAAGGGGGAGACAATTAAAAATGGTCTATTGTATTTTAAGTTTAGTCTACATGTGCCACTGCTACATGTAAATAATGCTACTCACCATATCTGAAATGTAGATGATATCCCCTTCTTCAAAATACAACTCATCTGGCTGGAAAAAAAACATGAATTTGTGTGAAGAAATAAAGCAAGTACAGGCAGTCCCTGGGTTACGTACAAGATAGGGATTGTAGGTTTGTTCTTAAGTTGAACTTGTATGCAAGTCGGAACTGGTACATATTGTAGGGGAAACTCTAGCCAAACATTTCTCCAGAGCTCAGTTTTTATTCTCCCACACCTCACTTCCCTCAGTCCTTTATTCTCAAGCTGAGGTGTCTGCTAAGAAAAGCCGCTCCGCGTCTCCCTAGTCTGCTGGGGGTGGGCGCTAGCTTCGCGTCTCCCTGGTCTGCTGGGGGGAAGCAGCTAGTGCGGGCTTGCCTCATCCCATTTGTAAGTATGGATCTGATGTAAGTCGGATCCATGTAACCCGGGGACTGCCTGTACATGAAAGGAGCACAGTATTTTTTAAGTTTTTGTGGTAATGTCATATCTCCTCCCCAAAACTCCAGTTTCAAGTCAACAGCTTGATAGTTATTTATATCCTCGGCAAATTAACCTATACTAAATGAGAAACTATAAGAACTGTGACAGTCAGTACTGGGTGAAGCATGTACACCTGATCACCTGCATAGCATGGATCGAGTGCAACAGTTCAAATAAGTTGGATGAGAGTAAACAGCATATAGACTTTTACAAAAATTCTTGTACACAATAAAACTTGGGGAAAATAATCTGTCACTTATTTGTACGTACAAATGACATTTTTTTTTTAAACTCTGTGGATAAGGAATCTCTAAACTCGCTAATGATCTCAACAACTCACCACCTGGCTTGAAATGGTTTCCATTAGATGCCGAGATTAGTTTAGTTCAATGTCTCTGAGCAGCCTTACTATGAAAAGTGTTCCAACACCTCTGTAACAACTTCACTTTGTAAGGGAAGGAAAAGCAGAAGTAGGCATATGTGTGAAATCTTAGGGTGCTACATGAGCTGTCTCACCCTTATCATCAAAGATGACAATAGCTTACCATTTAATAGCCAGTTTCTTAAATGCTCTAATGATCACTTGCACTATTTTGGAAGCTGAAAGGGATTCTGGGTTAAATGAAGGGGATCCAAATTTGAGGTTGTTTGAGTAAGAGGTTTCTGATCTCTGCTTTCTTGCTCTCTCTCCTCCCCCCCCCCCCCCCCCCCGGGATCCGGGGGAAAAAAAATCACATGACCTAAAAGTGTTATGGTTCTGAACTTTTTGTTCATACCAGGGGCTCAAACTGTGGCTGTGTTCTTTCTTGCTCCCCCTGTCCGGAACAAAAATCACATGACCTAACAGTGTTATGGTTCTTAACTTTTTGTGCATACCAGGGGCTCAAACTGTGGTTGTGATCTTCCTCAAATTGATAACCATCCAATCAGGATTGATCTCAACTAGGATTTGGAGACCTCTGCCCAGTTGGAAAGCAGTACTTAAATACTTTGCATAAAAATTGGATCTTTAATTTGGCTTGAACCAAGCTGCTAAGCTACAGATGGTCATCTGTGTATATGCTGCAGGCAGGGATTCTATTGCAAATCAATGTATGTGGTTTAGTGTGACATCACAGTAAATGGGTGGCAATTGGACATGCCCAAGTAGCACCTATAAAGTAGGAGTTTAGATGTGGATGTGGGCAGGTTTCTGAGAATGTGAGGTGTAGTTGCTCTCTGTTTGCATTCTTCAGCGGCATCCCCTGTAAGTTTCACTCCTACCCCCCCACCCCCACCTCAGCAAAAATTCTGGTTTTAAGAAACAATATATCAAAATGCTCTTAAAATCCACATGCATATTTCAAGTGTTTTGAAAATTGCTATCCTGTAACACTCTTGCCTAGTTTTCAGAGGCTTGAATATAATGACACTTAAC
Source organism: Pelodiscus sinensis (assembly GCF_049634645.1). Lineage (NCBI taxonomy): Eukaryota > Metazoa > Chordata > Testudines > Trionychidae > Pelodiscus > Pelodiscus sinensis. Next base: position 35,661,475 of record NC_134716.1, on the reverse strand, counting down.
ATGCACTGTGAATGAACTTTAGTTCCCTGGACTTGAACAACAAATTTTATTCCTATTTGCCTGTTAGGGACCTGACACCTAGTCTAAGGCTTTATCTACACTTGCAATTGATTGACAAAACTTTTGTTGTTCCTGGGCACTTAAAAAAAAAAAAATCTGTGCCCCAAATTTTGCTGCAGCAAGTGTGAATGCTGCTTTGGGAGGAACACTCTCCTACCCACAAAGCAAAAGCTAGAGGCTAGAAAACTTGAGGGCTAGAAGTATTTTGTCGGTGAAAGTGCCTACAAAGAGAATACACATGCACCAACTTTTAGGATATGTCTACATTACACAGCTTTTAGCTATGTCACTGACAATCAGGCACTGTAAATAAACACTGTTTGTTTGGCACTTTTGCTGACCAAAAAACTTCCACCCCTAAGAGTGATGTTTGCTTTGTTGGCAGGAGAGCGTTCCTGCTGACAAAGCACTAGGTACACTAGTACTTGCCATGGCAAAGCTTTTCCCATTCAGGGGAGGAGTTCAGCCTTGTCACTAAAAGCTGCAATGTATAGTCTAAAGAAGGCAGACTTCAAAAAGACAACTCACTCCTGTATTATCACCTTACTTATTGTAATAGGAAACCTTTTCCAAAAATACTCCTTTTATCTTGGGGGTTCTGCTACTGAAGGGCACCAAGTTCTTTCCAGTTCCCAAGTTCTTTCCAGAGTCCCCGCTGGCCCCTCGCTCCCTGCCAGACTTCTGCTTTTGAACTGTAGCAAGAGCCAGGCAGGGCTTTTGCTATAGTTCAAAGGCGGAGGCACACTTATAAACTAATCAAATAGTTGATGGGATTTCCATCAACTATTTGATTAGTTAATTGAAATTTAACATCCCTACTCCACAGTAGCCCTGCTGACAAAGGCTGCTTGGAAAATGTGTTTATTCAGTACATATACCAAATGAGAAACTTTTTAGGGGAGGTTTGGTTTGTTTCTCTCAGCTATCAATCAAAATAAACTAATTAAATGGGTACAGACAAGGAGCAAAAAATGTTAGCCCCTCAAACCTGCAACCATAATGGAGGGACAGAAGTTTAGCATTCATGGGAAAACGTGCTGTTTTTATTGTACACAAGTTCTATGCAATAACCCCAGTGGGCAACATAAATGCTCACTAGTCCCCTTTGGGAGGAGGGAAAAATTAGTGAGCTCAAGTCTGAGAATCTGCTAATCTTCTCCTGTAAACATGTGATATCAAGATGACACAAGCACTCACTGCATTACCTAAAAGAAGTTGAATATAAAGGCATCTGTGCAGGAGAAAGAAATAGACAGTGAATTCTTATTCAGTGCGGGAAACTAGTTATAGCTCTTAGACCTATAATTTCGTTTTTATTTATGCGGCAGTGTAATGAGGCTGTTTTTAGAGGTGAATGCATGAACCCACTTTGTTCTATAAGTGATCTAAAAACCTAAATACTTACAGTTCTGGGTTCAAACGTATACAGAGCCCTGAACACTTTGACTTGTCCTAAAAAAAAAAAGAAAACGTTAATGACAGAAAGCTGAAGATACTTTTCCCTTCTTTAAGGCAGAATACAGCATTACTGATATAGCTCACAAGAGTCAGAGTTGCACTTCCTCCCCCAGTCATATGCTGGTTTATTTTAAATTAAGAGCTCTTTATGTGATATGTTTGTATCTATTAACTTTAGAGTCATGCTAAGGCTCTACGCAGTAGTATGGCTTTCATGATCAGCAGCTAGTCTGTCAGCTAAAAAGAACCTGCCCTCTCTGGAAGGACACAGGGCTCTCATTCTGCACTGTTACCGTCAGCTGGAGTTTTGCCATTGACTTGGAGGAGGTCCCCAAAAGCAGGTTCTGAGTCTGATCAAAGCCCATTCAAATCAATAGGAATCTTTCTCTGTCCTGACTCTCATGACGGTTGGATTGGGCCTTAAAACGCTGTGCAAAGGATAGAGGAATTAAGTCCCTAACAACATGGTGTTTTCTCACTCGCAATTTTTTTTAACAGACAATATATATTTTTTTTCAAGAGCCTTAGAGAGAGAGAGAGAGAGATTGTGTACTATTGCATCTTTCCCCCATCCCACCAGGTGAGTGGTGGGGGAGGGGGAGATTCAGGTAGGGATTCTGCTTGGAGATTTAAATGAAAATGTTCAATATTATGATTGTTTTAATAGTAAAGTTTTGAGACAATCAAGACCAGAGCCTACCATGGGTGATTCTACTGCAGAGTATCCCAATCTAAATTCATAAAAACTGTAGAGCAAGCTCCTAACAAGACATGACAATTGCCTATACTGCATTACTTTTAAGAAAACAAAGTACAAAATAAATTATAGCAGAGGGAGTAGAAATCTTATGTAACTTATCAATGGTTCAAAGAATTGTTGAAACCTGTAGAACTCGCTGAAAAAAACACCTTACACTGACAATTATACAGTGGTTAGTTTTACACACTTGAATTTTTGATCATTAGTACTTTTACATAGTATTTCCAGTTCCTAAAATTATGGTGTTTCTCGTGTAGTGAATCAGAACAATTTGCACCCAAAATGCGGTGCAGTATGGTGTTGTATAATGGGAACCATGTTCTATGTTGTGCATCCTCACAAGCATTCATGAACTTAAAGCTGAGGTTTGGCACTGTAAAATAAACTTTGTTTACACATATTTCAAAAGAGGATCTTAAAACTACAAGCCAACTTGGAAGAATTAAACTATTTCCTTAGATGCATTACCCATATGTCCCCTCAGCATCTATAAGGAAGTAGGGATGTTAAACTTTGATGAATCAGCTAATCAAGTAGTTGATGAAATTTCCATCGAGTACTCAATTAGTCAATGGGGGGAGGGTGGTGCTTGCTATCCTGGCTATGCCTCTGCCTTTTAAAAGTAGTAAGAGCCACCTGCGGCTTTTACTACATTTAAAAGGCAGTGGCGCAACAGGGAAGCCAGGGTGAATGGGAACAGAAGCAATCCCCATTCGTGCTGTTTTCCCCTGCTGCACCTCTGCCTCCCCTGTCCATCCGCAGAGACGGTGCTGGTGGGAACTGGAAAAGCTCTGTAGTTTACACATAGCCTTTGAGTCCTGCTAGTAGGAAATAGGGGTGGTTTATGTTGCTGTGTTTTAATATGTTAGGCATGCAGTGATGTGTGCAAGGAGTTTGTTGGAAATGGGTATTTAGCTGTGAAAGTGGCGAGGTTGATAGTCATTCTTATTTCACCTGGCAGTAAGCTCCAAAGTCCTGAATTAACTTTAAATATACACACACCGCTCAGGCTCTCACCAGATGCTATTCAGAAGAACATACTTACTGAGCTTCTGTTTTTAAAAGCCTACAGAGGCGTAACCTCCAGGACAAGCCTGTAGCACAGTCTTTCAGGCTTTTCATGGGATAATTATATTTAAAGGGCATATCTTCAGAAATAAACTCTACAAGCTTTGAGCTGCTAAATGCATATAGATACTGAAGGATATGACTTTTTTCCAATACAGTAAAACTCCATTAGTCCAGCATCCAATGCTCCGGGACTCCTGATGGTCCGGCACCATCAGGAACCCGGAAGTGCTGGGGCAGCCGGACAGGCTTCCCCCATTCAGCAGCTGCTGAAACTGACCAGCAGCTGAATCGGGGAAGCCGGGAGCAGAGCAGCTGGGGTGCTGCTGGGTTGGTCTCGTAGCGCTGCCCCTCGGGGCTGCGGGACCAACCCGGCAGCACCCCAGCTGCTCTTGGGGACGCCTGGGGCAGAGCAGCTGGAGTGCTGCCGGGTTGGTCCCGCAGCGCCAAAGGACGGGCTGATCTGTTTCAGCAGCGGCTGACTTGGGGACCCCTAGGGCAGAGCAGCTGGGGTCCTGCCTGGTTGGTCCCGCAGCGCCGAGGGGCGGCGCTACGGGACCAACCCGGCAACACCCCAGCTGCTTTGCCCCAGGCAACGGGATTCAGCCGCTGCTGAAACTGACCAGCAGCGTCAGTTTCACCAGCAGGCTGAATCTGGACGCCTGGGACAGAGCAGCTGGGGTGCTGCGGGGTTGGTCTCCTAGCACTGCCCCTTGGTGCTGCGGGACCAACCAGGCAGGACCCCAGCTGCTCTGCCCTAGGGGTCCCCAAGTCAGCCGCTGCTGAAACAGATCAGCGGCTGATTCCAGGAAGCCCCGGGCAGAGCAGCTCTGCCCCGGGCTTCCTGGAATCAGCCGCTGATCTGTTTCAGCAGCGGCTGAATCGGGGACCCCTGGGGCAGAGAAGCTGGGGTCCTGTCGGGTTGGTCCCGCAGCGCCATCCTTTGGTGCTGCGGGACCAACCCGGAAGCACTCCAGCTGCTCTGCCCCAGGCGTCCGCAAGAGCAGCTGGGGTGCTGCTGGGTTGGTCCCGCAGCCCCGAGGGGCAGCGCTACGGGACCAACCGGGCAGTACCCCAGCTGCTCTGTCCCAGGCGTCCCCAAGAGCAGCTGGGGTGCTGCTGGGTTGGTGCCGTAGCCCCGAGGGGCAGCGCTACGGGACCAACCGGGCAGTACCCCAGCTGCTCTGTCCCAGGCATCCCCAAGAGCAGCTGGGGTGCTGCCGGGTTGGTCCCGCAGCCCAGAGGGGCAGCACTACGGGACCAACCGGGCAGTACCCCAGCTGCTCTGTCCCAGGCGTCCCCAAGAGCAGCTGGGGTGCTGCTGGGTTGGTGCCGTAGCCCCGAGGGGCAGCGCTACGGGACCAACCCGGCAGCAGCTGAATCAGAGACGCCTGGGGCAGAGCGGGACTATCGTAAGGGGGGGCTATGAGGGGTCTGGGCTGGCATCCCCTCCCACCCCACTCCAGACCCCTCATAGCCCCCCCTTCTGATAGTCCGGCATATTTGATAATCCGGCACCCCCTGGGTCCTAAAGGTGCCGGATTATCGGAAGTTTACTGTACATAACTTTATTCCTTTGCAGGGCTTGCAACAGACTTTGCTGGTCCCTGGGCACTGTGTGTGGGTGGGTGGGAGCTAGACTCCAGCCCCTGGAAGAAATGGAACTAACTTCCTCCAGTGAGCCCTCAGCACCACCTGAACCATGCCACATGGGGCTCCGGTGACAATTTATAGGGCCTGGGATTCCAGCTGCTGCTGCAGTAACAGCAGTTGCAGCCTGGAGCCCTGGGCCCTTTAAATTTTTATGCCCAGGAGCAACTTGCCACCTTTGCCCTCCCCCATCCTCTCCGTTGGTGGCCCTGCCCCTTAGCTGCATACACCACAACTTTAAAAATGTGAATAGGAAAGTAATATGGGACTTGATTAGACACATGAAAACTCTCTCACTCGTGAAAGTTCTCTACAGTCATTCCTGAGCTTTGAAACATGAAAGGTTCAAACCTCTTCACTTATAGTACATTTACACTACAGAGAAGATCGAAGCTGCCACTGTTCATCTTCCAGGTTTTGAATTAACGGATCTAGTGAAGACACGCTAATTCAAACTGAGAGGGGTACTCTGGTCCATGCCGGTAGTCCTGCTTCCACAAAGAGTAAGGGAAGTCAAAAGGAGAGTGTTCTCACTTTGACATCCTGCAGCATGGACAGCGCCAAAAGTCAAGTTAAGGTACTTCATCTATGCAATTAACGTAGCTGAAGTTGTGTAACTTAATTCAAACTTATTCCATACTCGTAGCTTATTCCAGAAAAGCGGCTGATTTTCCGGAATAAGTGGCCCAGTGTAGACATAGCCGTAGGGTTTATAGGCCTATTACAGGAGTGTGCAGGTGCGGTGCTGTGGTCTGTAATGTTCAGGAGAGCAGACTAGATGATCATAATGATCCATTCTTGCCTTAAAATGTAAGTCTATCACTGAACATATAAATTACTTGTTTACTGATGCTCTCTAATCAATGTCCCTCTTCTGCTACTTAAGGTAAAGGAGACAACTGAACTACATATGGCCACCGTGGCTCTTTCTAGACCACTGCTCTCATAAAAAGCTACTACTATGCAAGGAAACATGCTGCTCACAGAGATTTCCAAGTCTTACTTTCCAAATATGAAACTGGTTTGTTTGAAAGGCATTACTTAATGGCAAATAGTTTATGAAAATAAAATTCTTAATGAGCCTGTAGTGTCATACAAGCAGCATTTTTTTAAGTGCCGTGAGTGTATTTTGTTTAAAAAAAAGCAAGATGAGTACCCATTAGTCAAGATTTTTATAGTGTAACTAAAAAAGGAAAATCTCACATTAGAAAAAAAAATTTCCTTTAAAACTACAAGATACTCAATTTTTGCGGTATTAATGGAGGATTGTTTTCAAATAAATGCCTAGTGTTTTCCTGACAAGAGGCTACAGTTTTCTCACACTAGGATTCTTCAAATCAGTTCTTTACTTCCCTCAATTCCAACTCTTCTGTACCATCCTGCTGCTTTTACATACTACTATGTAACAATCCCCTTCTATTACACCACTATTAAAGCATTCCCTGCCTTCCTCTTCTTAATCTCCACCTCTTAAAAATTATCCTTTATGCGTGAAGCTACTTATTTCAACATCTGAGTGAGGCTGAACTTCCGGAGAGGAAGGGGAGGAAAAGCTATCAACTCTGTTTGGTTAAAATAAGTTTTACTTCTACAGTAGAAGCGTAAGTTAGCTTGAGGAGCTGTTTTGTTTCTTCTAAACAGAAGAAATAGTGAATGAACATTAAAAGTAAAGCAATCAACTAGCCTTTAGAAGAGCTGGGGCTTCACAAAGCAACTTGATGAAGCTCTTTATTAGAATTCAGGGGCCCAGTTTTCTTGTTGCAGGATTCAAAATAGTTCCCATTGAGTTATTCATATTCTCCCCAAGGAAAACAGGACTCCAGGGACCAAATTCTGCTTCCTATTGTGGCCACTTTGCATTGCGTGGCAACACCAAGCAACCAGAAAGCCATTTGAACCAAAGCGATGCCTGGAGTGTCATAAATCACCATCTCAGCACCTGGTATAGGGAGATTTGATGCAGCACCTCAGTGCCCTCAGGCTTATTTAATTTTCTAAGCAACCAAACTAAGCCTGAACTAGCTCTAGAATCTTGTGCTTAAAGGTTGGCATACAGTCCTCCTCCTCCTTCTACCTATAAGGCTTCACTGGACATGGTACAAAATGGGCCTAGAACTTATTTGGTTAAGAAGGGCAAAAACTTTGACCCGGTACTCTGTTCTTGGATCATGCTATGGATATAGATGGGGCAAAGGATGGGAGAGGAACACCTGCCGGGTCTCAGAATAGCACTAAATCCAGTAGCTCTTGAATACTTCTTCTCCCTGAACTTCCTGATGAGTCAGGGAAATGGATATTGGAATAATTTGTTAGGTGCTTCCATGGTCATAAACATAATTTGAGTAGTGGGTAAAAGGAGAATATTCCTCTGAACAGAAAGTGAGTGAAGAGAAAAGGGTTAAGGGCTCTTTCCAGAGTTTCTAATCCTGACATATAAAATCCTGTGTAAATTGTTAACTGGTTACACTAAGGCTACGTCTAGACTGGCATGATTTTCTGGAAATGCTTTTAATGGAAAAGTTTTCCGTTAAAAGCATTTTCGGAAAAGAGCATCTAGATTGGCACGGACGCTTTTCCGCAAAAGCACTTTTTGCGGAAAAGCGTCTGTGGCCAATCTAGACGCGCTTTTGCGCAAAAAAGCCCCGATCGCCATTTTCCCAATCAGGGCTTTTTTGCGCAAAACATATCTCAGCTGTCTACATTGGCCCTTTTGCGCAAAACTTTTGCGCAAAAGGGACTTTTGCCTGAACGGGAGCAGCATAATATTTCTGCAAAAAGCACTGATTTCTTACAGTAAGAAGTCAGTGTTTTTGCGGAAATTCAAGCGGCCAGTGTAGACAGCTGGCAAGTTTTTCCAGAAAAACTGGCCAGTCTAGACACAGCCTAGAGGTTTACCCAGTTAACTGTCCTCCGGGTCATGGGCTGGGGGAGGCAGGGCATGGTAGGCACTGGAGCAGCCCAAGCATAGTTCAACAGGCCCTACCCAGCTAGGCTGGAACAGCTACTTTCTCTCCTCCCCCCACTGACTGATCTGGCTGCTCCAACCAGCCAATTATCAGTTACACCAGCTAGTAAGACAATGTTCATCAGATAACCAGTTAAACGTTTATATCCCTACTCTAATTAACACTGCAGACACACTCTTAATATTCCCAGTCTGTGCAATCTGAACTCATGACTCTCTCAGGTTTAAACCCAAAGGCTGAACCTCTCTGGTCCGGCAACATCCATGGTCCAATGTGATTTTACTTAGCTGGATGTCCACTTATCATGGCTGTGGCCAAGTTTCCTGTGCTCCCATCAAGTTTATTTGCAGCCACCAGTCCTGGTTCTCAGGCAAATTCTCTGGTTTGGCACCAGTCAGGTCCCAAGGAGGCTGGACTAAAGAGGTTCAACTGGTACCAATACTTACAATCCTGTTTGCAGCTGTGAAGACCTATTAGTGGTTGCTTTATCTGCATTAAAACAACTAACACTTAATAAAGTTGTTAAAAAAGGAACTAACCCTATGCATACGTTACACCACAAATGAGCTCATAACCTTATCCTGTATGCCTCACTTTTCCTCTTGCCATCTTTCTTCCTTATTCAATATCTCCTTTTCAACTTTAAAGTTCTTAGGGCAGGTCTTTCCTCTCCTCTATGAAGTGCTTTGCACACCTATGTGGTTATGTAATTAAAGAACTTATGGTATTTAAACTGGAGGCTGTAGACGTAAGGGCTGTGTCTACACTGAAACCCTTTTCCGTAAAAGGGATGCTAATGAGACACTTTGGAATTGCAAATTCCGCGGGGGATTTAAATGAACATGGCTGCCGCTTTTTTCCGGCTTGGGGTTTTGCCGGAGAAAAGCGCCAGTCTAGATGGGATCTTGCGGAAAATAAGCCCCTTTCCAGAAGATCCCTTATTCCTACTTTGAAAAAGCGGCAGCCATGTTCATGCAACTGCCGTGGGGGATATTTAAATCCCCTGCGGAATTTGCAATTCCTAAGTGTCTCATTAGCATCCCTTTTATGGAAAAGGGTGCCAGTGTAGACACAGCCAATGGGTTTTTTTAGCTGTTAACAGCACACTCCTAGAAGTTTGCCACGGATCAATGTACTATTCTAATTCAGAAACGCCACTGGACATAGCACAGTTCAAGAACACAGCTGGAAATGGCAATTCATTTTGTCAGGTTTGTAATTTTTGTAAATAGGACTAACATCCTCAAGACACAAATGTAAGTAAGTTAATAAACTCTGACAGGGCAATGTGGTTTGCTGACAAAACAGCTATTGAAAGAAAAAGGATGATCCAATGCATAGTCCTGACTACTGAAAATAATGGCAATTTTCATCTTTCTTCTATTCACCTCATTTGAATTGCTAAGAACAGATATATCTGGAAAAGAGCATAGTTTTACCATTCCTGCTTCCTAGCACACAAAGGATAGAGCTAGTAAAGCTATGGTAAGGGATAAAAAAGTAAAAATATTGCAGTCCCTTGTCCAGCAGAGAGACTTTTTCCACTGACCCAAGAACCAGGTTCTCAGCTTAACAATCTGAGGAACATGTTATATGATTTCTCAAAGACAATAGATGCCTGAACATGAAGTTATAGGTGACTGGGCAGAGGAAGACAGCACCCGATTTTACGTGCACAAATGAAGGCATAACAGATTGTGACAGGGTTACTAAACATACAAAGCTATTGTCCAATATTCAACTTTCAGATGTAAAGCAAAGATATCTATTTATCTAGGATTCTTTTTTTTTTAAAGTAACCATCATTTATTCCCTTCTCCCAGAGTTCTCAAACTTTTTTCTTAATGTGCACAATTTTTAACAGATTATCTCACAGTTCAGCCACTGGCCCATTTGTTATCATATGACATCTCTGGGCAGACTGCAGTTGTTGCTTGCCTGCCAAATAGATATTAGGAGAGTGCTTATGTATTTTTCAGCATCTTTACTGTGATTTTGTTTCTTTCTAAAAAAGCTAATCAACTATTTTTTCCTTCCTCCTGTTCCATTTCCATCTACTATTAGAAATGCTTCTCTGCCACCAGATCTGTCTCTTCTGGATATTCCTTTGATGCTGTTGGTTGTAATAGCTAATGACAGCTCCTGTTTTCTCTTCTACTTTACTTTCATAGTAGGAGCCCATCATAGCAGTAGTTAGGTTTGCTTCTCCTTATGTCAGCTTTACAGACTGGACACTTAGCAGTTGTGAATAACAAAAACCCAGCACAAGTGGGTGCTCCACCAGGAGAACAACTGCTACAGAGTACGCCATTGCTAAGGAAATTGTATCACTGGGTATGGTCTCCGACTTCTTTATAAGAGTGGATACCTTTCTGAAACATTTAGAACCACAAAGTGACTCATTGGACAATGCTAGTATTATAGACTAATACGAGTAGCTTTATCAAGAAGGAAAACACACTCCACTGACAGCCTCTTCCTGAAACGTCCTGACAGATTCTTACTGTGAAAACTTTGCCTGCACAAGGCACTCTCTTGAGAATTAAAGTCTAGAAATGTTCAGTCAATTAATACATTTCTTTGAGCATTCCTTTAGAAAGTATCTGAGAGAGAATTCAGTTTATAATTTCTTATCTGTACACATAGGTCTACAGAGTACAAAAATCCTTGAAAAACCTTTAAAAAAACTAAATTCTAACTAACCTGTCTAGTAAACTAATAATATAATTATGCTTAAAGACAAAAATTATCCATAGATATTTGTTTTAAGAGGGGGTCGACTTTGCTGGAAATCGTCTGAGTTTTGGATCAGCTATAATCTTTTATAGCAGTGGTCACCAACCAGTAGATCGGGGTCTACCTGTAGATCTTGGAGCCTCTGCTAAGTGATCCTGTCTGGTTTGGCCAGGAAGCTATCAAGTACTGGCACTTCTGTTGCCCTTTCACTGTCATGCTGCTCTGGCCCTCTGCCTTGGAGCTGCCCCCCTTGGGAGCCTCCTGCTTGCTGTGCAGGGTGTGGGAGGGAGAAGAGGGGGGTGCTGATGTCAGGGTGTCCCTCTCTCCCTGCACTTCTGTGCCCTATCTCCACACAGAGAGAAGGGGATGGAGGGAGCTTGGCAATGCAAATCTCTGTCACTCACACTATGTGTGTGTGTCTGTCATTCTTACAAACACACACTCTCATCCCCTGACCCAACATACGGGGGGAATTGTTACTTCTTTTACTGCTTGCAAAGTGAGTTAGTTTTGGTTTTTGACTGTCCTGCCCTGAATCTCCTACACCCAACTTTCTGCCCCTGATGTGAGTCCCCCTGTTCAAATTCCTTCCCAAATCTTGCACCCTGAAACCCCTCCTGGATGCCAATCTCCCACCCTGGGATAAGCCTGGAGCCCCTCCTACACTCCAAACTCCTTGGCTTAAGACCAGAGCCTGCACTCCAACCCCCTACCCCACCTGGTGAAAATGAGAGGAGGGGAAGGAAGGGGGATGGAATGAGCAGGGTGAGGTTTTGGAGAAGGGGTGGAGCAGAGGCAGGGCCTTAAAGAAGGGAGAGGAAGGAAGTGGGGCAAGAGTATTAGAGTTTGAGATAGATCTTACGTTGCACTTAAATTGAAAAAGTTGTCTTGTGGTTAAAAAGGTTGGAGACCGCTGTTTTATAGGAAACCTAACAGTGATAGTCCAATCAGCATTTTTTAAGCCTTATTTACAAAGGGCTTAGCATTTAGCCAGGGAGGGGAATATCAGTCACAGGCTGAAACTTGGCATTTAAATTTTCAGCTGATTTTTCTTTTCTAGTCTTTACTGTACTCGTCACATCACTGGACTGCCTTCCATAGTTCATTGAGCAATATAGTATACAACTGTCACATTTGATCTCTCCTCCTATCCCCAGACAGAGAAGTGTTTCTTCTTTGGGTAGGGCTTTTTGTACTGTTTTGTACTTGTTGGGAGGGGAGGGGTGTTGTTTACATCTTCTATTAAATATAGCTGTTATGTGTATTTTATTAGAAAAGACATGTTCAAAACATGAGTCTTACATGTGGAGTGGAAACTAGTGAGGTTTGTAATGATCTTTACTTCCTCTAGGAGTTTTGTTCCTTGATTTTGGTCAAGTCTTACAGAAAGTTGTGTCTTCTGCACAGACAAGATTTATTTTTACTACTGAGTTCCACTTTGTCAGATGTGACAAACTGTCCACCACAGTCTCTGTTGTGCAGCTTTAATTTTTTTGGTGTCCTGATCTTGGAGTGCTTTCAAAATAAACACTGAGGCCTTGAATTTGATTCAAAATTCTATGGAAAGAACATAGGTCTTTCTATGGAAAGAACAGAGGTGACTTGCTCACAGCCTGAATGGTTGAGGGAATATGAGAGCATTTTGGAGTGGAGTGATAGTTTGCGTTGCCAGTTTCATGCCGAAGTATATTTGCATTGCTGCTGTCCAGCTACAAGGTGATGAAGGCAGGAATATTTATTTACCTACCTAGTGAGTGGTTTGTCTATTTGTTGTGGATGCAATAGTTTGATGAGGGAATGTCCATTTTCAGGTCCTACAAGAGATTTTCTTGCAAGACTTTAAACTAACAAATGCTCAGAAGTTACTTTTAAAATTGGCTATTTAGTCAACACCATCAACGAGGTACATTAAGTAGTTCAAGAAATATAAGTGGGCAAGACATTGGAGATGAAAAATATTTTAATGGACATGTGGTAATTTTATTAGAGATACTCATCATAACTCCACAATTAGAGTTGAGTTTTGCACTTAAAATAGATATTCATTCTCCTATGTGTTAAATACAACGTATATTCTCCCCCCAATGCAGTACTTAATACAGAATTTTCTGAGAATATAAAAATCTATTGTTACAGAGTTTGTTCCTAAATCTAATAATAAATGTAGGATGCGAAATCCCATTTAATTAGTTAACTGGTTAAAATTATATTTAACTGGTTAACTGATTAAAAAGAAAACACGGGGTGCTCTAACCCCGTGGGTCTGGAGTGGCCCCGGTGCCACAGGCAGGGGCTACTCCAGACTGGCCCAAGCAGACCCTGTCCAAGGTGGGCCCCCTATTAAAGGTGATGTATACTAGTTAACCTTTCACATCCCCAATAAGGATCTTATATATGCCACACAAATTAAAAGGCCAAATCCTGCAATTTACTCAGGAACTTAGTCCTTATTCAAGAACTTAGATTAAATGTATATAAGGGCTGAAGATATTCTTCTGCCCGGAGGCCCTTCCTTCTTCTACTAAGATAAACAGGAGAAGTTTCTGCTCTCCCTGTTTCCAAACACAAGAACAAGGGGATACTCAATGAAATTGAGAAGTGGCAAAGTCAATACTGATACTTTTTCAAAGCATAACTCAACTGTGGAACTCACAGAAATCATTGAGAACAATAATTTCACAATAGTCAGAGAGATTGGACATTTATATAGATAAGAATATCCTGAGTATTGCCAGTTAATGCTAAAAATATTATTCAAAGGGATAGAAAACATCATGTTTCAGGGCTCATCTCCACCTGTTAAGGATCATCCCACATTGATTCTCTGTGTGATTTCTTGCACCTTCCTGGAAATTGACAGGATGCTGGACTAGATGCACTATAAGTCTGATCCAATATGGTGATTTCTAAGTTCCAATGAAAATTTGTGTTGTTTATTAACAGAAACTACACTGATTAAAGGAGCCATTGTTAAATATGCATTCCTTCACAAAATGTGTATGTTTATAATTAAGTCCTACTGCCTTGAGTAAACAAAGCATATATTAATTATAGCTTTCAATTTCTTTTTTTTACAGAAATATTAAACTTCTTGATAAGTCACAACGTAGCTTTCCTTTATATAAGCATACAGACTGGTGTAGTTAATTTCTTCCTCTTTTTAAAAGAAAATTACATTACTTAAATATATTTTATCTAAATCTGAAAAGGGAGGAAAAAGCTGTACCGTTTATATAAAACCCTTAATCATTTCACACACTTATTTTAAAAAACACAAAGATCATTCTCTTCTAAACAGCAAATTAATTTTGGGATTAATCCTCTCCATGCATAATTTGTGCCCAAAATGAACCTAGGCCCTTCCAGGCTTGCCAGTTCAAAGCCTTGGCACTGGCCTTACGAAAACACTGAATCATCCTAATAGCATCTTTTCCTAAATTGAAATTTAAACAATAGGATACTGTAACACATTTGCAAAGAACAGAAAAGTCAAAAGTTTAAGGTTGACAACTCTGAACACTTAAGTCATATGTTCCCACTAGATCATACAAGAATCCAGGGTTCCTTCCAATGACTGAGTACAGTTTGTTTTCTGTTGAAAGTAGATCGAGTCTTCTGTTGCTTTGGCAATTTCAAACTAGCTTAACCAATAAAACCTTGAGAGTTATAAATCATTCTCTGATTTGTCATCAGTTACTGACACCACTAATGCTTTTTTGTAACGATGACGAAAACAGTTTAAATCTTTTTTTAAGACGTAAATGTAAGATTTACTTTAAGTATTAAATCGCAGAATGCTATCGCAGGTACATCAAGCTGCTCCCAAGAAGAGTGCTTGTTAGGACACCTCTTCCCACGTGGAGGCACCATAATGACAATCAACTTCAACTTTCTAGCTCGACACGCCTTAGTTGAAGAAAAATTCTTGGTACATATGTTGCAGACTGTTCAGCAAGCAGAGCATTTTAACGGAGGCTTGTTCTCGTCTTTCCGCAACTGTTATGCAGCAGCGCGATCACTAAAAAGGGCTGTAAAATGATCCCAAGAATCAATACTAATTGCATTGGCTTCTGCCTCTTCCTCCTCGCCCCAAAAGCCTCATCGGGGAGGTTTAAGAACTCGCTCACTTCCTACTTCTCCTCGGCCACTAGCAAAGGCGCTCTGAAAGTGACAGCCCGAGCCCCACCTCCGATAGGAAAAAAAAGGAAGCCCCTGAGCCTAGACTAGAGACATAACCTGGCGACCTGCCAACCAGAAGAGCCACCCTACCCCTCTCCTGAGCGCATCGTAAAGGACCCCCCCCCCCCACCGGACTAATAAAAAAGGAGCAAGAAAAACAACGTCCACGTGTCAGTGGCAAAGCCCAGCTCCGTGTCTAGCACCGAGCGTAAGCTGCGATCTCGCAGCGTAGGGCCCGTGCAGCCGAGTGCAAGGCGGCGGCCGCTCCTGTGCAGGAGGAGCGCGGGGACGGGCCGCTCCCTCACCTGGTTTGGCTGGTTTAGGTGGCGGCTTGGACATCGCGGCGGCCGGGCTCAGCCCCTTCCTCCGCCTCCCCGCAAACTGCTCGTGGCCGGTCACCCCTCCTGCCCGGTAAACCGCCCCCCTCGGCAGCGGGCGCGGGGCACCCAGCAGCGAGCCCCGGGGAATGCGCGGACTGCGGGCGCGGTGAGGAAGTCAGAGGCGCTGCTCCCTCTAGGGGCGGCTCCGGGAGCGGGCGGCCAGACTGGCTGCGGGGCTGGAGCCGCCAGCGCCAGGCAGCCAATCCTCGAGCGCGCTGCGCCAGCTCGGCGCCGCAGCCGGCCAATCCCGCCCACCGGAGAGAGCCGCCGGTGCAAGCTGTAGCTTGTCTCGGCGCTGTGGGGCCAGAGCGCTCGTGCTCGGGAGCCGGGGGAGCCGCAGGGCGCTGGCCTGCCGCTTTGTCCACCCGGCGGCGAAGCAGGGCTCAGTGGGGCGGCGGGTGACCTGGCTCGGTAGTTCACTCGCGCGTAGCTCTGTGCTGCATAGCCTCGGTATTTTGCATTGCAGGCCAGCGCGCTGGGGAGGCGGCGGCAGAGGCCTCGACGGCTCAGGTAACATAAGGGGTGTGAGTGGCACCGCTGACATCGCGTGAAAGCCGAGCCACGGTTGCAGCAGCAGCGCCGTTCACATAGTTCCAATTCACTTGCTATGGGTGCGGGGGAGTCTACCTTCATGCTCCAGGCTTGCTTATCAGCTGTCGTGTGACCTAAGCCCTCCCATTTCAAAATCAGTGTTTCTATGCCCTTGTTAATTATACTCTTCCAAGTCATCCTAGGTCTACCCCTCTTTCTTGTTGGCATACTTGTGCAGAATATCCTTAAGCTAGGTGTATAGTTACTTGATCACACACTGGCTAGTGACTGCCCCTTCAGGTAGGCACTGCTGCCAAGTTAGAAGCTGAAGTTCAATTCTCTCCCAACCTTATTTATGTGTGTGTGTTCTTATATGTGTGATTTGTAACTGTGTCACTTCTAGGGTACATTTAATCCTTTGCTCAAATACTCTAAATATGCCAACTTGTTTGAAGTGGCATGGTTAACAATTGCAACTGCAAAATTAAGGTACAAATTACAGTAAAACCTGTGTTGTCCACCATGCTCAGGGATTAAAGCATTCAGGTAATCTAAAAATTCCAATTATCTGAGGGTCCCGTTAATTTAGGAAAAACCAATGGACAATAATAGTAAAACTCAGGTTTTTAATATTGGTAGTTTTGTAGTGTGAGGCAGTTGGTCTCACATTTCAATTTTGAGATAAAGATGATTAGTATTTAAATAAAAAATTGAGCCAAACATGGTAAACCAAGTCAGGCCTGTGCGCATGAAGATGTGACAGTATTGTGGCTGAGGGCAATGCCAGTTAACAAAGTTTTCTGGTTAACAGTGCTGGATAACGAAGGTTTCACTGTATGTACATCTGTGCTGGCAGGAGAGGTGTCTTAATGTTTGGCATTGTAGGCCACTCATATTGAGTTTACACATCTTGTTTAGCTTGATGACAGCCTCATCATCTACAATAAGATGGCATCTTTTTAATTTTTTCTTGGTCCAACTTCTGTTGGCAAAAGTTGTATTTCACACAGAGCTCTATCTCAAATTAGTCTCTTTCACCAACAAAAGTTGGTCCAATAAAAGATACTACCTCACCAGCACTGTCTCTCTGATATCCTTGTGATCAGCATGGCTAAGATTACACTGCAAACAACATATTTTTAACTGCCATTTTTTACTACCTACTCTTTTCCACTTTACTTTCCACAGGAGCACAAATAAAGTTGACTGTTTTATTTCCCTTTGTGATTATATTTGATACAGACAAGGATATAAATTACTGAGTTCAAAGTTCTTCAGATCTGTAGATGGTATCTGTCTTGCCATCTAGTGCTTTGAGTCAAAGCTTACCTGCACTGAATAATCCTTACTGGTATTCATAGTAAAATATTTGTAGTTTGCTAACAGCTTGTATACACTTTAGAATACTCCAGTGCATGGCTGCACAATTGCAGAATTTCCTTGTATTTAGTACCTTTCTTCTGTTGGCATAAGTAATGCATCTTCCTAAGAGATGGTAGCTAGTTTGATGGAAGAATCTGGGGGTTAAGCTGGCTTGGGTGCTTTCCCCCTGGTTCTACTGACCCCTTTGCCCAAAGACCCATCCCCTTCTTCCTGTCCTTATCTCACCTCTTCCTGCCCCTGTTCCACCTTGCTCTGCTCCCCTTCCCTAAACAGGCCCCACCCTCCCTCAACCCCTTGTTCCCAGTACTTGCTGCATGCTGCTGATCACAGCAGGTGGGTGGCACTGGTAGGGAGGGGAAGAGATGATCATGGGGGCTGCTGGTGAGTGCTGAGCACCCACTGTTTTTTTCCTGTGGGTGCTCCAGCCATGGAGCATCCACAGAGTCAATGCCTATGGGCTTAATTGTGCTCTTGAGGGGTGTATATTTTTCACACCTCTGAGCAACATACTTAAGCCAACTTCATTTTCTAGTTTAGATAATGTTTGGTGTATCTTCCTCCTGGAGAGGCTGGGTTGTAGGTTCCCAGTATATCAGCATAGGTACGCCTCTCAGGGATATAAAAAAAATACACATCACTGAGAGACATAGATATGACTTTGCTCCAGCAATAGACAGTGCTAGGTCAACAGAAGAAATGTTACATCAGTCTCGCTCAGGGGTGGGGAACCTTTTCTGTGTCATGGGCCATTGACTCACAGAAAAAAATAGTGGGGGGCTGCACCCGTTCAACTCTACTAACCCACCCGGGGGGTGGGGTGCTGAGGCTCAAGGTTTTCCCCTGCAACAAGGAGAACCAGGAATTGTAGGGGCTTCTCCCCTGCAGGGGGCGCCAAGACTCAGTACTTCCCCCACATGACAAGGGTGAGCCAGCACTTGCAGTTTTGGCAGCATGTAGAAGGGGATGGGGCTTCCTGTCTGCAGTGGGGTGAGCCAGCACTTGTGACTAGCCCCTTGAAGGGGTCCAGGAGTCAGAGCTTACCACTCATAGGGCTGGAATGCAAGCACTGGCTCGCCCTGCCACAGGAAGAAGCCCCAAGTCTCTGTTCTCCCCCTCCCTTCCTCTGCCTCTCTGGGGTGAGTTGAATGTGTGTGTTGTGATGAGCTGGATGAAATTGAGCAATGTGCCAAATCCAGCCCTCGGGCTGTGGGTTCCCTAACTTGATCTAGTTACCTCTTAAGGAGGTGGATTATATACAATGATGGGAAAATGCCTCCCATCAGCATAGTTAGTGTTTGCATAGAAGTGCTACACTGTTGCAGGTGCCTTAGTGTTTTTACTGTAGACATATCCTGAGTGTACCCTACAGTAATAACATCTGCTAAATATAGTGGAAATAATACCTTTCACATTTTAAGATCTTCAGACTATGCGATAAAGTTTGTGGGGTATCTGATTATCAGGAATGTTGACTACCATCACCAAAGTTAGTAGGAGTTCTGAATGCAAGTCAGGCCCTAATAAAGTATATCATGTAATAAGTAAATACACTTTTTATTTTGCCAATTGGGAAAAACTGAGGAACAGAAAGATGAGGAGGGTAGTCTGTCCTACGTCATCTAGCAAGTGTGTGAAAGAGAGAGGAATACAACTCAAATTGTCCAACTAATCAATCTTAAGCTGTAAACACTAGATCATGTTTCTCTAAGCATGAAACACAGGCTGAAATGTGGTGCTTGAATCCACATTATTTCTGTTAAGATTTTGACAGTTGTGTTTACTGCCATTGTCCTCAATGTATTTACTATCTTTATGTGGTATGGTCCTGACAGTGGCCTGCTGGCTACTGCTATTAGCAACTAGTCAGTTTCATGTATGTTGAGTCTCCTTGCAGTATTACAGTCAATATTCCAGGTACACAGTAGTGTACATCTCTTTGAAATGAAAATAATTTCTACATGGTCTGGCTACATGGCTGTATATGCTGAGGGGAGAGTGCTTACTCTATTCTGTCTATTAGCAGTTGTGTTAATGAATGTTCCTTTAATATTTTTGGAATCACCCAAACCAGTATGGGATTTTGTCATTGCCTGCCCTATAATGTGGGGGCCTTAATGCTGTGCAGCTCTGATTCAATTCCCTGACACACTGGTAGCCTGCCCACAAGCACAATCTCTCACCAGCATAGTTATTCCTTTCAAGGTGACACCAATAGCTTTCCCATCCTAAGCCTCCCCAAATCTGTCCTCCTGGAATTCTTAAGTGCCAGACCTTCAAATCCTTCCCCTCTGGTACATCATCTGGCAAAGGCATGAAACCAGCCCCTCAAACACTAGCTTATTTTGGTATATATTTCAAACAGTTTACACACTAGAGACATGTTTAGGGTAGAAACAAACAGTTTATTTAATAGAGAAACCACAGATTCAAACATAAAATAGTAAGGGAAAGTAACACATACAGGATATGCTGAACATAAATGTGCAAAGGTGCAACTGTAGGCTTTCAATTTCCATATTAACATAATAGAAATGGTATTTTATTTGTCTATTGCTTTTTAACAGTTTCCCAGTGTATCCTAGATCAGTGGACTTCAAACTTTTTTTCTCATGACCCAGTTGAAGAAAACTGTTGATGTCCATGAGCTAACATAACTTGACTAGAGTGTGGGCTTCAGGGTAGGGCTAAGGATGAGAGCTTTGGGATATAGGAAGGGCCTCTGGCTTTCGTGGGGGTTAAAGGCTGGGGCAGGAGGACCTTACCTTGAGTGGCTCCTGATTAGCAGTGCAATGGGGTGCTAAGGCAGGCTTCCTGCCTTTCCTGGCACCACAGAACATACTGTGCCCCAGAAGCAGCCAGCAGCAGGTTCCCAGCTAATGAGTGTGTGGAGCTAGTGTTCTGGGCAAGGGCAGGGCACAGAGCCCTGTGCGTTCTTCCCTCTACCCCATCCAGGACCTGTGCCTGTTGCTGGCTTCTTCTGGGGAACTGCACAGTTTGTAGTGCCAGGACAGGGAGGTAACCTGCTGTAGCACTCCATAGGTCACCTGATCACCCTGCAGCTATGAGATCCAGTGCCTGACATTTCATGAGCCAGTATTGGATTGTGACCCATAGTTTGAAAATCACTGCCTCCTGATTAAAGGGGAAGTGAGTGCTGCACACAGGGGCTGCTCTGGCATCCCACTCAGAGCATTTCCTGTCTGCAGGGTACCCTGCTCCCGCCCTCTGACCAGAGCAGTCTCTACCTGTGGGGCGTTGGGCTCACCACAGGCAGGAGTGGTACTGGATCAACCTCCCATGGGGCTGGAGCCAGCCCCCTGCCCACGTCAGACAGGGAGGTACTGCAGCCCTACCAGTTAACTTTCATAGGTAAAACCTTCACATCCCTGGTGCTGCCAGCATTGGGTATGTACCATCGGTATTGTTTGTAAGTTTTTGGGGAATGGCGCAGCCTCTGTCCACCGTGAGCGTGGGCCTGCTGCAGGCAAATTTAGCTTAGCAGCAGCAGCCCCTGTCTATGGGGAGTCCAAGCTCCTCGCAGACAGGGGCTGCTGCTGGGGACTTACCTCTGTCCGCAGGGAGTTTAGCAGCCTTTGTCTTTAGGGGGTCCATTGTGAAGAAAACTGGGGTGGCCGGAAGCTGGTCTGCATGGGAGCTGTTTTTTAAACTGGCTCCCTTTGCAGACAAGTTCTTGCCTGGCAGCCTGCACTGATAGAGAGGCAGCAGCACATGGTGGCAGGGAGCTTCCCAGGAGTGGGGTTGAAGTGCACTGGCTGCTGGACCCGCCCTTGGGGACTATAAAATAGTAGAGTAACGGACAGGAATGAATGCAGTTACTTGACTAATTCAATTAACCAATACCTAACATCCCTAGAAGGAACTTAAAAAAGAAGTGGGTTGTGCTCAGAAAAGCTCTTGGTACCATCTATATTTTTGTTAGTCTCTAAGGTGCTGCAGGTCTATTTGTTGTGTTTTAATTTTTTTCAGTTATAGACTAACATAGTTACACTTTGATCCCTAGAAAGGACTGTCCTTTTTTTGGTTGTGTGTTTGTATAGCTCCTAGCCCAAACATGGAGCAGGGCAATACTGTGCTATCATAGTACAATAGACTTCCAATAATCCGGAACCTATGGGACCTAGGTGGTGCCAGATTATCAGATATGCCGGACTATCAGGAGGTACTATAAGATGGTGATATATATACTGTATACATTATATACTGTATATAGTGTTCTTAACCCTTTTTATTGTACATACTGTATACAGTATACTGTAATGTTTTAGTGTTTTTAAGCCTTTTTTACCCTTTTTGCTCAGTTCAGCTGCTGCCGCTGTTACCTTGTGACTCATTTTTTGCTGAAGCTCAGTCACTAGGCTCTTGCCATTTTGATGCCGGACTATCAGGAGTGCCGGACTATTGAATGCTGGACTATTGGAGTTTTACTGTACAAGTACTTGTGAAGACATGAGAGAGTAATTTTGAAGAAGTCTTCCTTTTAATCGTTGAAAGGAATAGAACATTAGAAAATAAGTTACAGAAAATTCAAAATGGAATCAAGTGCTCATTCTTATGAATTAAATATAAGTACAAACCTGTAATTAATAGGATAACTACAAAACAGAATGGGAACTTACACTTTTTATAAAATTATTAATGTCCATTCCTGGTGTGAGTTGAGTTGAAAATGTTTTCATTTAAGCATCAACCTAAATTATTCTCATTTTGTTTTGCTTTGTTTGCTAAAATCTATGCTGGTTCATCTTAAATACATGAAGGAGATGGATTTTCTTGACTGGATTATATTCATGAATAACAGTTACTCCTCCCATGTTTAGATAACCACAGTATTTCTTGTCCCACTGGGTCCCCTTACAAATGGCTATATTTTGAATACAGGCAGTCCCCGGGTTACGTACAAGATAGGGACTGTAGGTTTGTTCTTAAGTTGAATCTGTATGTAAGTCGGAACTGGCGTCCAGATTCAGCCGCTGCTGAAACTGACCGCCAGTTCTGACTTACATACAGATTCAACTTAAGAACCCTAAGCGTCCCCAAGTCAGCTGCTGCTGAAACTGATCAGCGGCTGATTCCAGGAAGCCTGGGGCAGAGCAACTCTGCCTCCGGCTTCCTGTAGTCAGCGCTGGTCAGTTTCAGCAGCGGCTGACTTGGGGACGCCTGGGGCAGAGCAGCTGGGGTGCTGCTGGGTTGCTCCAGTAGCACCGCTCCTTGCTCCTCGGCGCTACTGGACCAACCCAGCAGCACCCCAGCTGCTCTGCCCCAGGCGTCCTGATTCAGCCACTACTGAAACTGACCAGCAGCGGCTGAATCAGGACCTGGGGCAGAGCAGCTGGGGTGCTGCCGGGTTGGTCCAGTAGTGCCCAGAGTGGCGCTGCAGGACCAATCGGCAGCGCCCCAGCTGCTCTGCCCCAGGGTCCACAACAAAAGCCTGGTCTGCTGGGGGGGGGGGCACACTAGCTGCGCCCCCGCCCCCCAGTAGACCAGGGACACGGGGAGCAGAGCCGCAGCGGCAGCGGGGTGCCGCGCCTCTGAGGCTTTGCTCTGGCAAAGCCTCAGAGGCGCGGGACCCTGCTGCGGCTTCAGTCCCGGTGCCTGTGGTCTGCTGGGGACCGTCCCCAGCAGACCAGGGGCACCGGGACTGAAGCCGCAGCAGCGGCGGGTTCCCGCGCTTCTGAGGCTTTGCTCTGGCAAAGCCTCAGAAGCGCGGGAACCCGCCGCTGCTGCGGCTTCGGTCCAGTGCCCCTGGTCTGCTGGAGACGGTCTTCAGCAGACCAGGGGCACCGGGAGCAGCTTACGAACGGGGCTTTCTCGCCCCAGAGCTCGCAGGTAGCAATCCGCCACCTCGACCTCCGGGGCGAGAAAGCCCCGTTCGTAAGTGCGGATCCGACATAAGTCGGATCCGCGTAAGTCGGGGACTGCCTGTAGTTCTCACACACAAAATCAATTTGGTTCTTTAAATTAGAATGTTGTTACAAACTTTCCATTATATTAAAATGTTCCATCAGTCACTTTTATTTCTTCAGATAGTTGCTCATTGACATCTGTTCTCATATTTGATTTCTGAACAACTCTCACTATGGAGAGAGATTAAACCATTGGAACAATTTACAGTGTCTGTGGTGGAGTCTCCATTACTGGAAACTGTAAAATCAAGATTGGCTGTTAATCATGGGGCTTGTACAGTCCACAGGAGACATAAGGTTGTTTAGCTTTTTGGATCCCTCCCCTCACAATGTTTTTCCTTGGTAATAACTCAGAGTTCTCTTTTCTTCCCCAGCACTACTCCATGACAGCTTGATTCCAGTGAAGCTGCAGTGCATCCTTTTTTTTTCTTCTTCAATTAAATGTGGGAAAATCACAGGGTAAGGGGCTCCTTGATGTCTAACTGAGTTTCAGCAGGCCTGTTGTCAATCTGTATCGAAAAGGTGTCATGTAAGGTATCTCATACAAACTGGTAACATGCTGGTCATTAATATTATTGTGTGGTGTGTACAGGAATGATACATGGAAAAATTATAAAGATATGATGGAAATTAGGGATGTGGGCTGGGCACTATAAAGCTTAGCTTAGCTGTGTACTGCGAAATCTGCAGCAAAACTTCCTGGAGAATGGGCCCACCAGCCCTTGGAGCCCAGCTCCCGAGGAGGAGACTTTGCTGTCTCAGTGAAGTCTCCTACCTAGGAGCTGAGTGGGCAGCCCTTGCCCAACCAGCTTCCTGGGTCGGGATGTTTACACTCAAAAGACTAACCGTTTAACAGATAAGCAAATGCTTATTGGTTAACAGTGTTGGTTGCACTCTGCTCTGCTCCCGGGGAGGAGGTTTCATTGTCCTGTCACAGCAAAGCTGCCTCTCCAAGAGCCAGCTGAGTGTAACCAATACCATTAACAGATAAGCATCACCTTCATTCGTTACTCGGTTGCACTCTAGCATCCCTGCTGGAAATAGGTTCTTAAAATCTATTTAGTAGGTGGGAATTAAGTCACTCCATCTTACACAAAGGAATGTGATTTTGCTTTCTTGCATGTACAGGCAGTATAAATAGAGCAAGAGGAGAGAACGAGGATATACTGACGTAAAAAGTAAACATAGCCATCAAATTAGCAAGATGGGGAGATAGAGACATTCATATGAGGGTGGCGGAAAGTGCAGAAATTATCATGGCACTATCTCCTTGGTGTATGCAGCAAGCTGAGCCCCCCTCCATCCAGTGAGGGCTTCCTGACGTTGAAGACAAAGATAATTTTGAAGATATAAGCAGTGTGCGCCAATTTGGCATCCTTCACCTGAAGAGAAAAAGAAACAAAGTGCTTTAGGCACTTGCCAGCCATGCTGGAAGAATAAGTGTGGTGAGAAATTGTTCTGAATAAGACTCATTTGGTAAGTTAGATATTAGCCTTAAATGAATATTTTTACTTTGTAAATATTTCTATCCCTATCCCCTTTACTTGGTATCATTAAACATCTGTTCTTTGTTAATAAATGCAACCTTGTTTTGTTATTCAGTCATCTCAGTGCAGTATTTTAAACTGAAGAGAAAAAAATCCTCAGCCAGCCTAACATATTATTGATGCGTACTGTCTCTTTCAAGGAGCAGCAAACTTGAGAAGATTTTGTTAGTGCTATAGGAGAGGGCCTGAGCATTGCAGAAGAGATGGTTTTGGGTAGAAGAGGTGGTTTTGTGGAAAGCCAGGGATTGAAAGGGCTGCTTGTGCTTCCTTGCAAGGAGAAACCAGCTTTGTGGTAAGCCAGGGTGAAATTGTGCTGAAAGCAGGCTACTGGTATCAGAGCTCTATACCGCACAGAAGCCCCAGGGTTGCAGGACATGTTGTGACAACCCTTTTTATTGTTCTGAGTGAACCCCCCCAAAGTGTCAGAATGCCAAAGGAACAACTTCTTAGTGTCCAAAACAACTTCTCCAAAAGTTACAAAGACAAGACTTGAGATTTCTGATACTGTACTGTTAAATAAAATAAAAGCAGAAAATAAAGCTCTGAGAAGAAATTTCAGGTCTTTTTTGAAACAAAACAGGGCACAAAACTCATTTTCTCCTTCTTCTCTAGGTTACTTTCCTAGGACTCAGTTTCCAAACATTTCACTATTGAGCTGAATGGTCTTGTTTCCCACGGTGGAACAGTTAATGATACAGGTTGAACCTTTCTTGTCCAGCACACTCTGGTCCAACAACATCCATGGTCCTGCATGATTTTAGTTAGCTGGATGTCTACTTACCATGAGTGTGGCCAAGTTTCCCACGATCCCATAAAGTTTGTTTACAGCCACTAGTCCCGGCTGTCGGTGTCTGTGCTGTTATTTAGCTCTAATTTACCCTTAAATGCCCAGTAAGCAGTGGACATGTTGGTAATATTACTAGACAATACTGACCTCCCACGGTTTGGCAAATTCTCTGGTTTGGCATCAGTTAGGTCCTGAGGGTGCCAAAATAGAGACGTTCAACCTGTAGTAAGAACTGTGCTTGGTAGTAAGCATTTGTTGGTTTGGGTATTAAAGATGCTCTTGTGGTAAAATCTTAAAGGTTCTGAAGACAATTGAATACAAGTGATAGAGGTTGAAATTCTTTAAAAGGTCTTTTGTGGTAACTGATATTTTTTGGTTTGGGAATTTTGTCATTGTCCAAACTGTGTTCATTGACTGTTTTTATTTTAAACAGTAGAAAGAAAGGGAATGGTCAGAACACAAATTATGAAAGTGTTCATCATTGGACTTGGAGGGTAAGTGCAAACCAGTTCGGTCTCTCTCAAAGCAAAAATGTAAGATTGCCTCAAATGTCATATTGCAGTCTAACAATCCCTCAAATGTCATATTGCAGTGTATGAATTGTGTGTGAATACAGCTGTCTTTAAAAAAAAAAATTAAAAACTTAAGCTTAACACTGTCAATTTATTATATGTAATTTTTGATAACTTGTTCTACCCTCTGTCACAGATTGACCCTCTCAAACATCAGCTCTAGTCTTTGTCTTTTCCATAGTCATATAAGCCAACTAAAATGAATTAGGACAGGGGTAGAGAACTTTTTTTTGGCCAAGGGCCAGTGACCCACAGAAATATCAGTTGGGGGGGCTACACACAAGTAAGAAACAAAACAAAACTCACTTGGCTCCCAAAAAGCGCGCGCGCGCACACACACACAAGACACCTCACTCCTAGGGTTGCCAGGTGTCCGGGTTTGAACCGGACAGTCCAGTACTTGAGCTTTCTGTCCGAGAAACAAATTGAGAAAATACCGGACATATAAATGTCCAGTATTTTCTAATTAGGTAATTTTTTTTTTTAATTATCAGGAATATCAGTACGGCATTGTGTAATGCCTGGCTGGTAGACACGCTCACACTGCCTGAACATGACTACCAGCCTGGCAGTATTCAATTACACAGTAGAGAGAAGGGGGGCGGGGAGGGATGGAATCCCCGGGGCCGGACTTGACTGAGTGCCCCGCCGGGACAGTGCACGGGACGGGCAGCACCCCAGCATCTGAGTGTACCCGGGCCAGCCCCGCTCCCCGCCGGGTAGTCCCCTCCCCGACCAGTCCTGCTTCCTGCCAGCCGGTCCCCCTGCCCCGCCCAGCCCCGCTCTGCTCCCGGCTAGTCCCCCCCACCTTCCGTTCTGAGATCACGTATGGCTGGTATTTTTTTGAAACCCATCTGGTAACCCTACTCGCTCACACTCACCTCGGTTGCTGGGGCTCTGCTTATGCTCCAGGCCAACACGGGTGGGGAAGCCTGGTGCGAAGGCTTACTTTTCTCTGGCCTGCAGCAAGCCAGGTGTTGGATCCGGTGCATAGGCAGGAGGTTCCCCAACCCTGAATTAGAAGATGAGTCATAGGACTGGAAGGGAGTTCAAGAGGTCATCTAATGTAGTCCTCTGCACTAATGCAGGATTAAGTATTTTTCAAACAAACGTTAGGAAACCGCAAACAGTATTTAATATTTTGAATAAAATTAGATCTTGTAATTGCTTTGACATTGCTCTCTTACATTATTCATTATTTTTGTCCTGACACATTGTTTGTTTCGTTTTCTAACTCAGTGTGACAAATGGGGGAAAAACAACACTGGCAAAACGACTTAGCAAACAGCTTCCAAACTGCAGTATTCTTTGTCAAGATGACTTCTTTAAGGTAACAGAGTTGATGGAAAGATGTCATACATAAAAGTAGACTTTAAATGTGGTTCCTGCAAGACAACATTTGTTTTCTTGCTCTACTAGTATGTGACTATTTAAAATGAATCCTGTTCATAATAATTTATATTGAATCTATATGGAGGATGGGTAAATAAAATTAAGAATGTTGTACTCATGTTTAAATGTTCAGTTGCCAGAAAAGATTAGGAACCTGACCAACAGAATAATTATCCTGCTGTGTCCTCCGATATTATGTTAAAGGTGAGATAGAGAAACAAATGTATAACAGGCAATGTTTTGTGCTGCCACAATTTGTATTAATTTTGTAGTTCATTTTTCACTCTAGATAGAAAATACATAAAAAATAGCAACAAAAATTTAAATACTGTTGTTTGTTTTCTTATCTCTTAAAAAAAAATACAAAAGGATAATTGTTTCTGTATCTAGATGAGTGAGAGCACCCAGTTCTTGTTCCTGGTATGGTTATTGTTCTTGAGTGAAATTGTAGTTTATACAAAAAGTTAATATTAAAATCCAGAGATGTTTGTGTTTATATGATATGGTATATATGTTCAATATCAATTTCAGTAGGTCAGTGTATAATTGGTACTATTTTGGGTGGCTATGGGAAAGATTACTTTTTAATTGAAGAATAATTCGATGGGATCCTATTGATACCACGTTTAAATTTAATGTTATGTTGCAATCCACTGTTTACGAAAAATACTGTGAATACGCTATTACTCTATTACTGTCTCCCCCCACGCCAAACACTTCTTTGGTTCCTTGTTTTCCCCCCGCCCCTGCTACATTTTCTGCTTTGTATCTTATTCACCTAACCCTTCCTCCAGCCCACTCACACTGGCCTTTCAGTCTTTTACCCATCCCCACCATGACTATTACACAAGGCAATTCAGAGTAATGGGGTTACTATTGCCTTTTGACCTGATAACTGCCTTCAATACATATTTTCTCTCTAGCCAGAATCTGAAGTAGAAGTAGACGAACGTGGATTTAAGCAGTATGATGGTTAGTAGACTGGATATATTGCTCATGAACATTGTATTGAAATGTCAGCTGTAGTTTATTAACTTCTTTTTTTTCTTTCTCAATAGTGGCATCATTTGGGATGATCCTTTGCTATTTTTTATTTAAAAATTTTAGTGGGGTACGTCTGGCAATAAATGAAGAAAAATAATTTGATAGAGGATTTTTTCAGGGTGTTGGTTTAACCAAAAAAATGTTTTAAAAGGTCACAGTCATCATATTGAACAGTATAATATAGCAAACCTTGATTTGGCCATTATTCAATATTATTAATTTGGAATAGCAATAATATTTTCTTTCCTGCATTTATTACTGACTTTGTCTTTCTGCTTTGCAAATTAGCTAGCCCTTTGTTTCTACAGTAATAGATCTCACTTAGCATAGCAAATTATGAACATTTTTTCTGGTTATAGTATGTATCTAAAGTTCTGAGTAGCTGGGTCTCCAAACTGCTGCTTCCAGTGCTTTCCTTCCTAGATGCTAGTTGAACTGTCTGCAGCAGTCCTGATTCTCTGAAGTTCCTAGTGCCCAGGCACTATGGGCCCATAGAACATATCACCCTTGCTCATGATATCCTAAACTCCCAATGTGAAGTCACTGAGAGTCAAGGCTGCTTAGCACCTCCCACAATCAGATCCCAAATCAATCAAGATCTGATCCAAGTTTCAACCTTTTTCTTATGCAAGAAGTCTCTCTGCAAATGTGTTGCAGATTTTAACTAAAGATGAATCCAGATTGCAGTTTGAGATCTGTATCTAAACTTTAAATTCTAGGCTAGCCATGATTTCATTCAGTCCCTCTCTAATTAAAAACCTGCAATTTAATATCCTGTAGATAATCTTAAGATTTTTCTGTATTACTTGGGTATTTATGACATTAGCGTAAACCCAGAATTCTGTGTTTACTACCCACGTTCATCAGCAGTGTAACTTTCCGTTCATCTGGGACAGCTAGATGAAATCAGTTGGATGTTTTGGTTCATGTGTTCAAGTTCAGTGCTGTTGTTCAGGATTCCGGGACTAAATGAGAGTGTTAACGTTTAATTTTCCATTTATTTTAAATTAACACTACTTCTTAACACCTACGTTTAGGTCTTAAACTACTTGTCAGGGCTCCTTCTTAACTCAGAAATAATGAAAAAAGTTTTAAAAAGCCCAAATAAAATGCTTTAACTTAACCTTTTGTGTCCTTTCTAGTACTTGATGCTCTTTATATGGAGGAAATGGTGAGAACCATACACTCCTGGATGAAAAACCCGACTGACTCCTCTGTCTCAATAACAGAGTCAAAGAGTACACATAAGAGTCTGAAAAGTACAGAGGACATTCACATTTTAATAGCTGAAGGTTTTCTTCTGTATAACTATGAGTAAGCAACACTATCGTATCAATAACTTTAAAATGGCATGTTAATATAAACTAAGTGGAGGTGAATAAAGAAACAAAATGACCAAAGATACTATAATCTTAGGCCTCTTAATGAAGTATGGGATAGAAGATATTTTCTGACCATTCCGTATGAAGAATGCAAGAGGAGAAGGAGGTAATGCTTTAAAATTATTGCTCACTTCAGATCACCATGTCCTAGTATTCAAAAGATAGAAAAGTTCCTGTATGCCAGTGTGTTCTCTCACGTCCACCAAATGTAACTACTCTTAAAGCTCCTTCGTGCTTTCTTGTGATTTTGATCAGGTAGTGAGCTCTGCCTGGCTGCTATTTCAGCCCTAAGGATTCCCAGGGATGTTTAAGCAGCATCTGTACCACTCAAATATATAGCTCAATTCATTATTTATTATTAATTATTGTGATGGTGGTGGGGGTACTAACCATTGTTCAGGCTGCCAACATACAGGCACAAAGTAAAAAGCCCCTCACTCAAAGAATTTAAAATATAAGTAAATTACAATATAACTGCACTTGAGCACTGTTCAAGAGGAGACAGAAACAGATAAAAACAAAGCATTTACTGTTGAGGTTACAAGAAGCTGTGGTACCACAAAGTTGCTCAGTGCAGAATTGATATGCCATTACATTGTGTGTTATTTGAGTTAGATATTGACCCCTTTCTGCCTTCAGTTAGTATTGCAAATCTGTAGTTACTGATGCGAATATGTTTTTGATGGTGTTATTCTCGAACAGGGATATTCAATTTTGGAAGCCTTGGGGGCCATAATGATGCTCTGAACACATGCAAATGCAGTGTGGTGCATGTGCATGCAAATATATATGTAAATAGCCTCTTTCACACTGATGGGCATGAATACAAAGATTAAGCCTTAAGTCACAGTGCCAGACCCAAATATGGCCAGTGTGAGCCAGTCAGCACCTCTCAGGCTCTACCCACAGGGCTAAGCAGCCAGCACTTCCCACAATACCCCGGCGCTCTCTGCACCTCCTTCCTGGGGTCTAGATACGCCGACACCCTGTACCCGTCTGTTCCAGCCAGCCCATCCACTTCCATCTGTCACTTCTCATTTTGTCTGGGAGATGCCTTGCTGTTGTGGAGCATGTTCCCAGTGGAGGCCATGTTCAAAGGATCCCAGCCGGGGGCCGCGTGTTGAGCCCCGCGTAAACCCAAACTGTACCATGGGCTGCAAACAAACTGACTGCGTGCCGCGTGTTAAGTAGCCCTGTTGTAGAATGACACAAGTGTATCTCAGGTCAGAATTTGGTTCACTAATCACAGAACTACCATATTCATAATGGCTTATATTTTGAAGTGACTAGTAGATTTTGGGTGCCTTTCTTTCTAGAAGCCCAATTTAAGAAACTTTAAAGGAGCTCAGTCATCAAAAAGTGGGTATTCTGCATTTCTGAAAACCAGGCCCTCTAAGGAAGTGGCTCTAAATCAGAGGTGTGCATATCCTTGGGCTGTGTCTACATTGGCAAGTATTCTTGCACAAGAGGGCCAGTGTAGACAGCAACATTAATTTCTTGCGCAAGAAAGCCCGATGGCTAAAATGGCCATCGGAGCTTTCTTGCACAAGAGAGTGTCCACACTGGCATGGATGCTTCTGCGCAAAAGCAAATCTTTTGTGCAAAGGCACATGCCAGTAAAGACGCTCTCTTGAGCAAATACTTTTAACGGAAAAACTTTTCCGTTAAAAGTATTTGCGCAAAATCATACCAGTGTAGACGCAGCCTTGAAGTCTTCCAGAGCAGTGGTGGGACATCGGTGGTCCATTGGCTGCCTCTATCAGAGGCTGCAATTTGGGCACAGGGCCACAGGAGGATGCTGCAGAGTAGGGATGTTAGATATAATGTAACAGCATAGTCATGTAACTGCATAAATTATCGGTTATACAACTATTCAGTAGTTCCTGAGGGCGGGGCCAGCAGTCTGCGCTCCAGCCCCACTCTGGGGAGCCTCCTGCCACTCTACGCTGCTGCCTCTCTATCAGAGGCAGCAGTGCGGGGTAGCAGGCGGGAGCTGGTCCACGGGGGGAGCCAGTTTAAAAACCAGCTCCCTTTGTGAACCAGCTGATACAGAGGCAGCAGCGCCTGTCCGTGAGGGGGTCCTAGCTTCTCATTGACGGAGGTTGCTCTGCGGGGAGCTTGGACCACCTGTATATAGGGGCTGCTGCTGTGAAGCAGCCTCCCCTTCTTTCCCTTGCCCCCACTTCCCCACTCTGCTGCCTCTGATTGGGGGGGTGGGGGTGGGCGGCAGGCAGCACTGTGGAGCCAATGCTGGGGGGGGGGGGGAACCCAGCTTAAAAGAGCCGTGGTGCCAGTCTCCCCTCATTGTCTCTGTAGGATGTGGCAAGATGGGGGAAGGCGGGTCTGTGGCAGCCCATACATGCAGAGACTGGAAAAGGGCAAATATTGTGCCCATCTATAAAAAGGGGAATAAGAACAACCCAGGAAACTACAGACCGGTCAGTTTAACGTCTGTCCCAGGGAAGATAATGGAGCAGGTAATTAAGGAAATCATATGCAAACACTTGGAAGATAATAAAGTGATAGGGAATAGCCAGCATGGGTTTGTGAAGAACAAGTCATGCCAAACTAATCTGATAGCTTTCTTTGATAGGATAATGAACCTTGTGGATAAGGGAGAAGCGGTGGATGTCATATACCTAGACTTTAGTAAGGCATTTGATACGGTCTCGCATGATATTCTTATTGATAAACTAGGCAAATATAACTTAGATAGGGCCACGATAAGGTGGGTGCATAATTGGCTGGATAACCGTAGTCAGAGAGTTGTTGTTAACGGTGCTAAACCCTGCTGGAAAGGGATAACAAGTGGAGTTCCGCAAGGGTCTGTTTTGGGACCCATACTGTTCAATATCTTCATCAATGATGTAGATATTGGGATAGAGAGTACGCTTATTAAGTTTGCAGATGATACCAAACTGGGTGGGGTTGCAACTTCTTTGGAGGATAGGGACATAATTCAAAATGACCGTAGCAAGTTAGAGAAATGGTCAGAGGTAAACAGGATGAGGTTTAATAAAGAGAAATGCAAAGTGCTCCACTTAGGAAGGAACAATCAGTTCCATACATACAAGATGGGAAGCGACTGTCTAGGAAGGAGCATGGCGGAAAGGGATCTAGGGGTCATAGTGGACCACAAGTTGAATATGAGTCAACAGTGTGATGCTGTTGCAAAAAAAGCAAATGTGATTCTAGGTTGTATCAACAGGTGTATTGTAAGCAAAACTCTTGAAGTCATTCTGCCGCTCTACTCTGCACTAGTTAGGCCTTAGCTGGAGTACTGTCTCCAGTTCTGGGCGCCACATTTCAAGAAAGATGTGGAGAAATTGGAAAGGGTACAGAGAAGAGCGACAAGAATGATTAAAGGTTTAGAGAACATGACCTATGAAGCCAGGCTTCATGAACTGGGCTTGTTTAGTTTGGAAAAAAGAAGATTAAGGGGGGACATGATAGCGGTTTTCAAATATCTAAAAGGGTGTCACAAGGAGGGAGGAGGAAATTTGTTCCTCTTGGTTACTAAGGACAGGACAAGGAGTAATGGGCTTAAAGTACAGCAGGGGAGGTTTAGATTGGACATTAGGAAAAAATTCCTAACTGTCAGGGTGGTCAAATATTGGAATAAATTGCCAAGGGAGGTGGTGGAATCTCCCTCTCTGGAGATATTTAAGAACAGGTTAGATAGACATATGTCAGGGGACGGAGCTTGGTGTAGACGGAGCTTGGTCCTGCCTTGAGGGCGGGGGGGCTGGACTCGATGACCTCCCGAGGTCCCTTCCAGTCCTATTATTCTATGATTCTATGGCTTGAAAACTGGCTCCCCATCTGTATCAGCTCCAGCCTGACCCTCCATGCTGCTGCCTCTCTACTGCTATATCAGAGGCAGCATGGTGGGGTGGAGGAAGGTAAGTGGAACGGTGCTTGTGGGAAGCCTAATTAAAGCCAGTTACTCACAGGCACTGGCTCTTCCCCTCTCCCCCCCCCCCCCCCGATACAGAGGCAGCGAGGGATGGGGGAGGGGTATGTGTGTAGTTTATAGGATTAACCAATAAGGTCAGGCTTATTAGTTAGTTATCTACTCATCTAAATGCTAACATCCCTACTGTGGCAGGCCCAGTCTCCCTGTGGACAGACACTGCTCCATGGGATGCCTGCACAGTTTTTGTCCGCAGGGAGCTCAAGCCCCCCACAAACAGAAGATGCTGCCACAGAATAGCCTTAGTCCATGGCGGGCCCAGGCTCGCCATGGACAGAAGCCCCGTACCTGGAGACTATCAAATAATTGTGTAACTGCAAAGTTTTGATGTCATTACATGATTATTCAATTAATCAATAGCTAACATCCCTAGCTAGAACACTTTTATATTTTTATGTAAGATTTTGTAAAGCAGGCTTAAAATGAGGTGAAACTTGGTATATGCAAGATAAATCAGACTCCTGAAAAGGATATGGTAGTCTGGAAAGATTGAGAGCCAGTGCTCTAAGATGTTGCAAGTTGAGCAACCAAAATCACTAGTCACTTCTGAAAATTTAGACCAATATGAAAAATATGAACTGTTATAGCATGTGGTTTGGCTATTCTTATACAATTTACTTATGCAACAAAGTTTTAATTAAGAAATAACCTCTTTTTCAATAAGAATCTGCTCTTTCTTACCCAGTTTTGGAGCTAAAATAATAGGCAGAAACAGGAGATTTGATGATGGTCACGTGGCTAATTTGCTAAATCCTATGGTCACTAAAGAGCCTCATTTGCTGTGACCATTAGAAACACAGCCTTACTTACTCTCTCTCAATATTTTGGATAGATATTTTCACCAAGTAAACAATGCAGAGTATATGAGCGTACACTAGGAAAAATGTAAAACTTTCATAGGAAATCAAATATATTTTTCTATAGTACCAGAGTTTATCAGCCGGCAGATCCACCAGGATACTTCGATGGACATGTATGGCCTATGTATCTGAAACATAAAAGGGAAATGGAAGAAAATACAAATAATATTGGTATGGCATGCATCATCTTTAAACATATTTAAAAATTAAATGTAGCAATTTTTGCAAATCACTTTTTCAGAATTCTTTTAGCATTTATGCAGCAGTTTTAGATGCATCTATCGTCTGTTCATGGATAAGTGATCTTTTATTCTGGAAAAATCTTGTAGTGATCAAGTCACCTTTGTGGGTTGTAGAAATTAACAAAAATGTATTGGCCATGTGACAAATCCATTTACATGTGTGTAGTGTTAACAAGAAAAATTCTAGGGCGCTTTATGGTTTATGGTGTTGATGAATCAGAATGTGGCTTACAATTCTGATTGATATCTTAGAATAAATGTAATAGATTTCTCCAAATTGTACACAGTCGCATTGCCAGGCCATCACATAGTCTGACATGAGAAATATCGGTATTTTAGAGTTTTGATGGAGCTATGTAGGAAAATTTGCATAATGCTAAGATAATAATGTTATTAGAGCATGAGCCTCCAATATATAGTTTACTTCCTGCAAGGCAGTGGACGCTGAGCACATTCAGCTCACGTTGAATAGCAGTTAGGCATGCTCACACTTTTTGTGATCAGGTGCTAAGTTCTTCCTTCTATTATTGATCAATATCATACTAAAGATTTTTATTTATCAAAAAGGTTAATGATGAAGTTCATCCCCATTGAAAGAGACCCTGTGCATCAGGTAGGAGGGATACACAGAGGCTCTTATAGGCTCTCTACTAAGATGAACTGTGTCAAAATAAATGTGTGAATTAGATGAAGCACATGTTTCAAAATTAGTGGAAGTAACAGACATAGGATAGATGGAGAGAATATAAACTCCCTTTAAAAAAAAAAACGGCCTTGATGGATCATCCCAAAACAGAGGTGTTCCTGTGGATCACTTTCAAATGGATTATGCTGGAATTATGGGACATATAAATCATACTTTATTCTTTAGCTGTGTCCTTGTTAGAGGTAACCTATTCTAATATAGATTTACAAATAAAATCTATTCCATCAAAGTATCTTTGCTTTTTAAATAAAGACAATAGCAAACCTGGCTAGCTCTCTCATTTTTAAAAGCTTTTTGTTTAAAAGTGAAAACCTTTACTCTATCTCTGGTAGAATCTGTTTGATAATGTTCTTTCTTTGGGGAGTGCTGCTGTTTTCTCTTGAGAGGCTGAATTATGGAACTTGTATTTTTTATTTAACTATGAAATGAAGTAGGAACTGATATCTTGTGCCTAGGAAGACCAACATCCCCACTATGTAGGCAGGAGATACTGAATTATTTTCCAAATTCTGGATTTTTTTTCTGAAAAACCGAAGAGAGGAGAATGAATGTAGGGTTCCAGAAAATGAAGTGTTTATTAAACAATCACCTGCAACATGGGTTCTTACGCAGCAATCTGAGAAAATGAGGTTTAACTGTTTGAAGTGAAGCTAGTAGTGCCCAATAAGAATGTTAAGGAATGGGTATTTTGCTAATTGTGTAGTGGATACAATTAGTATCAATTACATGATTAGTCGATAAGGGCAAGCTTGCTCTGGGACCACTGCACCTCTGTATTTTAAATGTAGTAAGATCCCGCTGGCTCTTACTACATTTAAAATGCAGAGGTACAGCAGTCCTGGATCTGTGCAAGCCGGGTCCAGCAGCCCCTGTTCGTGAGGGCTGGTGCCAGAGCAGCCTCCCCTCCCACTGCCTCTGATAGAGGCTGGGGAGGAGAGGGGGGGAAGAGGGAAGGAGGAATGACAAACAGGAGCCAGTGCTGGGGGGAGCTAGTTGTAGTTTGTTTTAATTACTAATATTGTGATTACTTTTCTTTTCTCTTCTTTTCTCTTCTGTCTCAGTTTATTTGGATGGAACAAAATCTGAGGAAGATCTTTTTTCACATGTGTATAATGATATAGTACAGGAGCTAGAAACATGGAAAAAGTAAGTCATCTTACAAGTAATTGGAATAGGACTGGAGAACTCCTTCATAAAAATCTATACTAATATTATGGGATAATGTAAATGCCTAGCATTTTAAGTCTTGTGTTACAAAACTTTTACGTTTTCCTAAATAGAAAGCAAAAATCTAAAGAAATAGGATAGCTGTGGTCTGATCTTAACCTTTGCTTTAAAATATGTAGAATCCCTGGAATCCCTGGAACCAGTATTGGCTTAGCAATTCATCCTTCTGTGGTAGGCTAATAGAATATATTAATCACTTAAGTAAAACTTAAAAAACTGGGCTCATGTTGGTGCTCCTTGGTCAAACTCTATTTAGAGTTGGATTTTGATGAGCTGCTTTGATCCCACTGAAAGTTATTTTATCATTTTAGATCTCCTCTGTGCTGTCACGTTTAAGTACCAATCTTTTTAGTAAAGATTCTGAAATGCCTAAATTCTGCAACACCCACTTTTCATAAGTGGAATAATTAGGTTAGTGGATTTATTTACAGCTAGGGTGAATATGAAGATTCTTCAACAGTGACTTACATATTGAAGAACGGGAAAATTTAGTAAATTTGATTTTGCTAATCCCGTATTTCATGTCTTTATTTGGTTTGCAGTTTTGGAATGACTTTCTTCTCTCTGAATTCCCGCAATTATATAGTGTATCTAGACTACATCCCTTTTTCAAGAAAGGGATGTAAATTAGGCACGTCGATATTGCAAATGAAGCCGGGATTTGAATTTCCCATGCTTCATTTGCATAATGGCGGCCGCCACTTTATTTCTAAATGGGGCTTTTTTGAAAAAAACCCGGCAGTTTAGATGGGGATCTTTCGAAAATAAAACCCTTTCTCAAAAGATTCTGTAAACCTCATTGGGGTTGGGGTCTGGGAGGAGGAAGAGTATGGGAGGAGACAGGGATTAGGAAGTTTTATCTGGTGCAGCTCCCGTTTGGCGGGGGGAATGGGTGGTTCTGCACCATCCTGCATTTGTAGGCACTGCCCCCACCACGCCCATTGGCTGTAACTCCCAGCCAATGGAAACGGTTGGGGGGAAAAGCCTGCAGGTGAGAGAAGGGACAGAGAGCTTCCTTGTGCTCGCGGCGATGCAGCTCCCCAGCTGGGAGGGTAACCACAGCATGCAGAGCCACTTGCCTAAACAGAGCAATCCCAGAATGTAGCCCACAGGGGATTTAGTGGCTGCATTCCAGGGCCTGTGCTGCAGTCCCAAAAGCCCCTTTCATAATCTGACCCTGTCCATAGCACATGTAATAGGCATGCAGAGAAGGACATAGAAAAATACCAGCTATTCACATAAATTGAAAAATAAAAATTAAACAAAAATAATTAAAATACAATATATTGTGTGCATGTGCAATATCCTTATGGATGAGAGACACAATTAGTATCTTTTACTATCTACAAACAAAATGTAAATGCTGGTTCTATACTGACTTTAAATCTGGAACAGATCAATAACTGGATAACCTTGCAGAGTTAAGAGAAATATTGAAAGTTTTTAGAGAAAGTAAACAATATATTACTTTCAGCCAAAAAAAAAAAAAAAGTTTTGACAAGATTTGAGCAGTAGAAAGGAAAAATAGTATTTTGAACTTCAGGTGGGTGACAGGAATTGTGATAGACATATTGAAGATGCTATGTAATAGCTTAGAACTGGTATCTTTTATATTTTTAAGATTAGCCGGTCACAGCAAAACCGTGTGAGAAGTTGGGATTCTTTCCATTATGGATTAATAGTCAATTTGGATGGATTGCTTTGCCAGACACCATAAATCTATTGTATGTACAGTAGTAGTAGTTCTTACAAATCCATATTGTACAGTTGTTTGTTGTTCAGAGTGGCATTTGTAACCCCGCGTCAAACTGTAAACCTGATGTAATATAAAGAATTTGAAAATTAATATTTGAAAATATAGCCCTGGATATTTCATAAATATATTTTAATAAGTATACACAATGTGCATTATTTAATATGCAAGTAAAATAAAAATATTTTTGAAATTGAAAATCACAAATGCAAAGTAATTGCATGTTAGTAATATAGGAAAAATGGAAGTAATAGCTAATAACATATTTTTAATATGAGTATTCAATGACATGATGTGGTTAAAGAGGCAAAAGCCATTTTGGAAGCGTGTAAATAGAGATATTGCCCTTGAGACCAGAAAGAGAATTCTTTTTTTTTTTTTTTTTTTTTTTTTTTTACATGGTGCTTGTTAAACTATTGCTGGACGGTTTGGGACACTGTGGAAAGGATATAGATAATCTGAAGAACAATTACTAGGCTACTAGAAAGAGTTTTGGGATTAAAAAAAGAGAGGTTGGTAATGGTTCAGATGCATCTGACAAAGTGGTTTTTACCCTTGAAAGCTTATGCTCAAATAAATCTGTTAGGTTTTTTTGCAGATACAGACTAACATGGTTGCCCCTCTGAGATTCATCATAAATGCTTAGATTAGAAATAAATGAAAAGAAGAAATGTGATTAGAAAAGAGAAAAATTATATGGTTTAGAAAAGCTAAAGAATAGTGCCGCCACCTCTGTTGTATACAAATATATGCACACAGGGAGGACTTAAATCTATTTGAAAGCCAACTATCTTTTGAGGATTGTCTAGATATCGTAATAATACTCAAATCAAGAGTGCAAACCATCTAACCTTCCAGCCCAGTTCTGGTATTGTTCATTTTCAGGCATTTTGGTAGCACAGAGATGTATTTTTAATTGGGGTATTTTTAGTCTGATGACTATAATATAGTAGTCATCTTGACTGTCTGATAATGAATGCAATAGTAATACTATTAACTAGGAATGTTAACTATTAGGTATTTGTGTACATGTGTAACCACTTGAAATTTTAGTGGTTATACGTTTACATGCAGAGTGGGGGGAAGCGGGATCCGGGGCTTGTGGCGAGCCA
The DNA here is from genome assembly GCF_049634645.1 of Pelodiscus sinensis. Lineage (NCBI taxonomy): Eukaryota > Metazoa > Chordata > Testudines > Trionychidae > Pelodiscus > Pelodiscus sinensis. The sequence continues at coordinate 35,621,783 of NC_134716.1, read as the reverse complement.
GCTAAAAGCTGACTTCCCCGTGAGCACTAACTCCTGCCTGCCACCTCCCCTGCTGCCTCTGATAAAGAGGGAGCAGCAGGGGGTAGGCGACTCCGTGGGAGCCGATATGTATGGGGAGCTGGCTTGAAAGCTGCTTCACATGTACTGGCTCTCACCTGCCTCCTACCCCCTTCACTGCTGCTTTTCTTTCAGAGGCAGCAATGCAGGGAGGGGAGGGCAGGCAGATCCATGGGAGCCAGTGCTTACAGGCAGCCAGCTTTTAAGCCAGATTCCCCCAAACATCAGATTCCTCCTTGGTGGGAGGTGGCTCTTTGAAAGCCAGCACACGTGGAGGGCTGGCTTAAAAACTGGCACCCTGCATTTGCTGGCTCCCACCTGACCCCGTCCTGCGGGAGTGTGTATAGTCAACAGGATTAACCAATAAGCCCAGGCTGATCAGTTAATCATGTAGTCAACTATACATTGACATCCCTACTGTTAACAGTAAACAGAAAATACATTTGTGGTGATCTATTAAAACAATGTACATGTATGCAGAATTATGTTCAAGATGAAATACTTTTTAATGTGAATTTCTATCTCAATTTTTTATAAATAAAATACTTTAGTTGTGTTTTCTTGAATGGCTTGCAAGAATAATAAATGGTTTATATATAATACATTTTTCAGAGAGTTGTGCGGTCACATGATAATAAAGCAAGTGTGTATTAAACTAGCTGATATTTGCCAGAAATGTCTTATTTTAAGTGCTCAGAAATTCTGGAGTCTATCCTTGGCTCTGGGGGTAGAAGTAAAATAAGGCAGAAAAAACTAAAATAGAAATGGGTATAACCTATTAACTAACAGTCCTCAAGAGCAATGATCTTTCAATAAATCTTTCTGGTTGTAGCTGTATTTTTAAAGATATATTTGAGAGAGAATGCATTATTGCATAGATCAGTGATTCTCAGCAATGGGTATGCATATTCCTGTGGGTACACAGAGGTCTTTTGGGAATACATCAAATCACTTAGATCCTTGCCTATTTTTACATCAGGCTACGTTTAAAAAAATCTAGCAAAGTCTGCAGACAACTAGTGAAACTTCATGCAATGACTTGTAGCTGTAGACTATAAACTAAAATAAACACAATATTTATATTCCAGTTCATTTATAATTATATGTTAAAAATACTGAAGTGTCTCAGCATACAATTTCTAGAAAACTGCTTACTTTCTCATTTTTGTGTCTGATTTTGTAAGTAAGTAGTTTGAGGTGAAACTTGGCATATACAAGACAGTTCAGACTCCTACAAATGGGTGCAATAGTGTGGAATGGCTGAAGGACAGTTCCACAGATTAGCTAGTTCAGAAAAAAGTACTCTTATTTCCCCCTCCAGTTGAAGAATCTCATTAGATACCTCTGTACCCTTGAATATTCTTATATATTTTAAAAATACAAATGCTATATAGTAATATTGCAAAAGACAGATCTGTTTGTGTAACAGGTAGTGTTTCTGTATTGTGCAGGAGCTCCTACCCAGTGTTGATAAAAACAGGCACTGTAAAATAGAACAATGGCCAAACACCTTTCATTTTCAGATGTACTGGATTTTGTGTGGCTGACCCTTGCCATCCTTGTCATTACCACCGGTTAGAAACAACCCACGTCCTTCCTTTCACACTCTCTGTTCTGACTTTTTGCTTTATAATCGGTTCCAAGACAGGGCTCCTCCTTCCTGCCCCAGTGGCAGTACTGCCCTGGAGTTAAAAAGGAGCAGCGCCTAATAGTGTTATAACAGCTATTGCAGCGTGAGTGTGTTACCTGGGCTGTTAGTAATGAAAGTAGGGTTGCCAAATAGGTGGAACTTTTTCTTTTATAGAAAACCCCTTTCTAACAATCTCTCATTTTCTATTTGGTCACCCTAAGTGGAGGGGAGCAGCAATCCCCCTCCCCTTTATATAAGGTCTGGCCCCTTTTCAAACGTACTTGTCAATGAAAAAATAGCCACCACTGGCTCATTTCCCTCCCCTCCGCCGCCTTAGATACAAACTGTTGCTCCTTTCGCTGCTGCCGTTTGCCTCCTCCTGCGTGGGGCTGCCCTGCGCGCTACTGCTGCAGCCAGGCCGAGTCCCCGCCTCATTAGCCCTTCCCAAGGGCCCCCCCCTCGCTGGTATCTAGGACAAAGGACAGGAGTTGTGGATCCTACCACTAGAGGGCAGAGGTGACACACGCACGCTTCTTCTCCCCCTCCATCACCTCCCCCCTCTACAGTTCGTGATTAAGCCCATGACCCTGCCCCCTCTCGCATTGTCTCGCGATAGCTCAGGCTCTAATAGGCAGGGTGGGAAGGGTTGTTCTGCGGCTGCGCGGGGCGGGCCCGTTGCGTTTCGCCGTTGGCGGGCGGTGCCTTGTGCTCCGCGTCACATAAAGCGAGCGCTCGAGGGGCCGCACGCGGCCTGGGCTGGAAGGCGCAGCTCGCGCTGCAGCCGCGGCGAGAAGGTCACGGCTCGGGCAGGGCGATGCTCAGCGGGTGCCGGCAGGAGGATGGGGGGGAGCAGCGGCCGTGGCGGGAGCGGGCGGGCTGCGAGGACGGGGAGGTTCCCTTCAGCAGCGAGCGGCGCAGGCGAAAGCAGCCGGCGCAGGGGACGGCGGCCAGGCATGAGGAAGAGGAGGAGGAGCGGCTGGAGGGGGAGCATTTTCGGAGAATTATCAACGCGTTCCGATACTACGGGTAACTGCTACCCTGCGCCTCGGAACTACAGAGACCCGCCCCCATCCCCCGCCCCCCTTCCCCGGCCAGAGCCTGAGAGGACCCCTCCCTCTTACCGGTCGCACCGTGCCCAGGCCGAGCCCCTTGTCTCTCCCCAAATCCAAGGGCGGGTCTTCCCCGTCTTGAGCCCTAGAAACCAGCCACGAGCAGCGAGGAAGTCACTGCCTTATGTCACCTCCCGGGCCATTTCCTCCCATCCTCCCCCCAGCACCACCAGCGTGTGTATGCGCCCCATGGCTCCCTCTCCCCGTGACAATCGTTTCCAGTTTTAACACCGTGGAAATACAAAACACAGAGAAGTGGGGCTGAACGCACCTACAGAAGCGACAGCAGAGCACGTTGGCCGAGCTGGTTCTTTGTTAGTTGGAGAAATATCTGAAGTGGTGTGTGTTGAAAGGTCTTCATAACTTCCCCCCTTGGAGGTGAAGTTGTTTAATTAGAGGAGATGAAGTGAGCTTCACCTTCAAAGGGTAAGTCATGAAGACTCTTCACCTTGAATAACAAATGTCAAAGTATATTATGTATTCACACTTATTTTGGACTGTTGATATTAATATTTACAGACCGTACAGACACATACAAAATGCCACTTAGCAGCATTATTTGCAATGCTGATGTTGAAGGATATAACTTTTGGACCATGTTTTCCTACCGGAATAGTGCTTTATGGACCTTCAAGAAGCAATAATATAAAGAAAACTTCAAAAATAGTTTTCTACCTAAATGCGTAGAGCAGAGAAGAAACCTGAAATAAACCACCAAGAAATGGTTTAGAGAAAGTTGCTTATAGCAACACTAGTGACATTTTCTTGGAAACCATATTGTCTTCCATCACTTTAGAACCTTTTTAGCAAATTTAAATACATGAAGCAGATTTGGAATGTTAGCCACATTCCTTTCTATATTTCAATTGACTGATTTAATATTTGGGGCTTCTAAGTGAAGTTGTGTTTGGACTCTGTAAGGGGCCATTCATGATCTTTAAATTGTAGGAACACTTTCAAACAGCTTTAACCAGATTGTGTTGGAATGGATCCCACATTCAACAACTAGAGTCAATAAAACATGTTTCAAGGAGGTTTATTTTTACAAACTCCATACCAAAGTTGTCGAAATACAGACATTCTTCAGACAGTTCAAATGCTTAAATATAAAAATATGAAATGAGCAGCTTTCAATACCCATGTAAATTGTGAATGAAGCAACTTCTAATTCAGAGGAGTCGATGTCTACATGACTAACAGTGTTAGCAATCCTTAAGAAAGGGATAGGTAATAAGACAGAAATATTATAATGCCTATATCTCTATAAATCTATTTCTAGGGAAGGCACACAACACATAGCCAGCCTGTGGAGTTTGTTGCCAGGAGATGTTGTAAAGACCAAAAGTAAAAGTGGGTTAAAAATACTTACATAAATTCATGGTGGATAGGTGCATCAAATGGCTTTTAGACAAGATGGTCAAGGATGCAGTCACTTGTTCTGGGTGTCCCTAAAACTTTGTTTGCCAGAAGCTGGGACTGGACAATGGGATGGGTCAGTTGACAAATTGCTCTAAGTTCATTTGCTTTGCTGAGAGAGCCTGTTGATGCTGACAAAATACTCATAATCAAAACCCAACTTACATAAAACAAAACAAAAAATACAAAACCAAAAATGACAAATCCATCCAAAACCAACCTGGCCCCTGGAGCAACCGCTGTGTCTGACAGCCATTCACCATGCCTGACCACTCCAGAGCCCCCCTGCTGCTGTGCCCCAAGAACCACTCCTCGTGCCCAGCCCTTGCAGCTCCCCTCCCACCTACTGAGGCAGCAAGGGGAGAAGTGGGTGCTGAGGGGAGTTGGCTTAAAAGCTGGTTCCCCCCAGAACTGTCTCCGTGGGTGGGGGTCAGAGAAGGCAGAGGTGCAGGGGGGGGACCAGGTGCAAACTCTTGCTACATTTCAAAGGCAGAGATAGAGAGCACTCTCTTGTCCTCTTATCGACTAATTGAGTAGTTGATGGAAAGTCCATTGACTACTTGATTAGCTGATTAATCGAAATTTAACATCCTTAGTTCCACTGGGGCAGCCAGGAGGTGCTGTTAGCACCAGGCCCACCCACTCTGCAGTAAGCTGCCAGGAGAGGTGTGTGCCCTGAGCTGAAAGGGTGGGCGCAGGCTTGTTGAGAAGGCAGGAACTGGAGGGGAGAGCAAGGATTCAGGGGAATGAACTGGGGCTGCAGGAGAACTGAGAAAGGAAAGCGGGGACAGAGAGAGGAGCCCATGATTAAAGTAAAAAAAGGCCCTGTAAAGAGTCCTGGATACTACTGCAGAGGGCTTTTCTCTCTTCTGTAGTTTAGGTAATTTCTTCCTTCCACTTGACTCTCAGTTAAACAGGCCCCCTCTCCTGTCTCAGGCTTCCTTGCTTTGCTGAGAGACCCTGTTGATGATGGTGATGTAATGTAATTTTTCCCCTGTCCCGCGGGAGTGGGGGAGAATTTATATAGAGAGATAGCGGCATTATTTATGTTAATGAGGGTACCACGGAAAAAACTAAGGCCTTGATTGCTTAGAGATTTATCCACATACTAAATTTCCTATATTATGAGTAGGAATGTTAGATATCAGTTATTTTAGTAATTGTGTAGCTGCAACAATTTTTAGCAGTTGCACAGTTACTAAAATGCTCCCTCCAGGAGTGGGGCTAGCAACCTATATGCTTCCAGCCAACTCCCGGGAGCACCTGCCACTCCATGCTATTGCCACTATATGAGGCAGCAATGCAAGGTGGCAAGTGGAGTATGTCTGTGAGCAGAGCTGATTTTTAAACCCCGTGGACAGAAGCTGCTCCAGCATCCCACCTGCCCCCCCTTACTCCTTGACATGCTGCTGCCTCTGATATTTAAGCCGGCTCCCTGGATCACTGGTGCTCCTTCCCACTCTGTGGGAGGCAGCATGGGGAGGAGTAGGTGGCTATGCACAGCTGGCACATGTGGAGAGCCGGCTTAAAAGCCCAGGCTTATCGGTTATTTGTTTAAACCAGAGGTGGGGAACCTTTTTGGGGACCATTAAACCACAGAAAAATCAGTAGGGCTGCACACAAGTGAGAAGCAAAACAAAAAAACAAGCTCTCACTGATGTGGTCCCTGACTGAAAAGGAGAAAGACACTCCCTACGTTACCTTCTCACTCCAGCCCTACGGAGGAGCAGTGGGGGGAAGGACTGGAGGGCCAGAATGGGCTCTCCAATGCTGGGGTGTGGGAGCTGTGAGCCTTGGAGCTAGATCCAGGCAAGCTGGGGGCTGCCTCCGACTCATGGACCTGGAGTTCCCCACCTCTGGATCAAAAGACTATACTCCAGCATCCCTAATTGTGAGTAGTGATGTGAAAGGTTAACCAGCTAACTGGTAAGCATCACCCTAAACAGTAATGCTTACCAATTCTGGTTAACCATAGGGGGCTGGAGCCAGAGCAACCCCTGTTTGTGGCGGACCCAGCCTCTCCACCGCAGGTTGAATGCTGGCTCCCTGAGAGTGGGCTGCAGAGCCTGCAGTGAAGCTTCCTCCCTGGGAGTGGGGCTGACAGCTCTTGTAACCATTTAACCCCTGAAAATCTTAGCAATTAACAGTTACCTTTTAACTGACTTTTTGTATCCTTAATTATGAGTAGTTCTGTCAATTTCCTTGGGTTATTGAGTGTGAAAAAGTAAGTATGTGCATAAGTCTTTATGGGATCATGGTTTGGATAGATGTATTGACAACAAAACTTCTTTCTTATAGTGATACTAAAAGTGAAGTGTGTTCCTTGTATTTTGTGCAGCAATGCAAAATTAAAAGTTTGATTTTTTCCAATGAGTCTATTTTTGTGAATTTCAATGGAATTAAATAGGGATGTAAATAATTAGCCAACTATATGATTAACTAATAAGCCTGGGAATATATTGTTGACTACTCACATTTCCTCCCCTCTCTCTTGCTGCCTTTATATCAGAGGCAGCAGGGGGAGAAGCAGGAGACAGTGCTGGTGTGGGGGAGGACAGCTGCTCCCTCCTGCTCGTACGCAGCAGTTCTGTCTGAGAGGAAGCTTGGACCCCCCATGGACAGGGGCTACGGCTAAACTAGCTTCTATCTGGGGCAGCCTAAGGTGCCGCGGACTGAGGCTGCTTTGCGGTAGCCTCCCCCACAGCAGCCTCTGTCTGCGAGGAGCCCGGATCCTTCTTCCTCTCCCGCCACACGCGGGCTATTGTCACCCTGTGCTGCTGCCTCTGTATCAGAAGTCTACACTGATTTTAACATTAGGGATGTTAGATATCATGTAACTGAACAGTCAAGTAACTGCATGAATTCTTATTGGTTAATCAACAATTATATATTCCCTGGGGGTGGGGCTGGCAGCCAGTGCAATCCGGTCCCATTCCCGGGGAGCTCCCTACCATCCCGTGCTACTGCCTCTGTCTCAGAAGCAGCAGAGCGGGGTGTCAAGCAGCTTTTCTGTGTGGGGAGCTTGTTTTATAACTGGCTCCCCTCATGTACTGGCTCCTGCCTGGCATTCCACGCTGCTGCCTCTGATACAGGGATGGCAGGGGGCTCCCCTGGAATGGGGCCGGATTGCACTGGCTGCCAGCCCTGCCCTAAGGGAATATATAATTGTCGAGTAATTGATATGAATTCATGCAGTTACTTGACTATTCAGTTACCTGATATCTAACAATCCTAATGTTAAAATCAGTGCAGACTTCTGCTAGTGAACTAGTGCCATTTGTGGTTACACAAACATACATAGTTTTGGGAGTATATAATAACTGCTTCATAATTTGCCATTTAAAATAACAAACATTTGATATAAATTTTGGTTAGAAATGTGGGTGGTTTTGGTTTGGTTAGAAAATTACTGAAATGAAATCTAGGATTTTCTAGTAAAAATGAAGACGTTTTCGCATCTGCAATCTGTGGCATCTTGGAGGGTGGGATCTTTGCATTTAGAGATGAAGCTACACACTGACCATTGTTAACTCTTTTATTTTCTAGAACTAATATGCATGAGCAAGTGAACAGAACAGAGAGACAGTTTAAATCCCTCCCAGATAACCAACAAAACCTGCTTCCTCAATTTCTTCTTCATCTGGACAAGATTCGGAAATGTATTGATCATAATCAAGAGATCCTACAGACCATTGTGAACGAGTGCAAACATATGTTTGAAAATAAAGAATATGGAGAAGATGTATGTTAAAACTGGACTTTTTCATATTTCAGAATTAAAAATTTCTGTACATTTTTTATTTTTTTACATGTTTCTTCCTTTAGGTTTCCGTTTCTGTTCTGTCCCTCACCCTCTTTATGAATTCATATTTGCTTAATCACCTTTGCAGGTCTTATAGACATGATGAATCATATTGTATAGTTTTTCAATAAAGAAATCTCTAGCAATGTTTCTATATAGAGGTATAGTTAATTACTCAGAAGAACAGTACTTGTCTGCTATGGCATGTGTCAGTAATTATTCATATTAACAGATCAGTATGATAGAACTCCAGTGGAGTTCTAACTCTACCCTAGTTATTTTTTTTAAAGTTGACTTTTCACTTGGTTGCATTGACATTATTGTTCTTTACAGTACTTTAGTTTTACAATATTTTGAATCACCAGTGGGTCTAGGTAAGTTAAGTATTTGTGATATAATAGTTCTGTACAATGTTAGCACAATTTCCTCCCATTTTAGCTACATTTTTCATTATGCTATATCTGTTTGTAATTAAGTTTTACACCTACAAAACTTAAGGGACTGGCAGTGATGGAAAGTCTTTTTTGTGGGGTTTTGTTTTGTTTTTGTTGGCTTTGGTGGTGGTTGTTTATCTATAGGCTGAGTACAGTTTTCTGGGCAGCTTCAGTGTGAGCTTCTCCATGCTGCCTCATGGATGACCTGGATAGAACTCCCTCTCAGAATGAGAGATTGTTTGGCCTCCACCCATTGCCCTGTCCTGGATAAGGACTATATGTTGTGCTGAATTATGCATTGGTTTTGAATTATATATTGGTTTTGTGATGTCACTTTGGTCTGTTGAGGGCAGAACTGATCCCACCAAACTCATTTTATATAGGACTGTAAACTGGATATGAGTCCTGGTCATGCTTGTCTGTTTCAGTATTCAAAGCTAAGGTTGTTTGATGTCTTAAATTTCTGGGTTAATTTTTTGTCTAACTTTTATTTGCCCTTTAATCAGGAAAATGGGAAGATTGTGCCAGCCTCAACGTTTGACATGGATAAATTAAAGTCCACTTTGAAACAGTTTGTAAGAGACTGGAGTGAAACGGGGAAACCTGAAAGAGATTCCTGCTACCAGCCAATCATTAATGAAATTGTAAAGAACTTTCCAAAAGAGAGATGGTAAATAGTGCTTTGTTTTTAAGATTTATTGTAAGAGAAAATACATAGGGCTTACATGGTTGCACGCAGCTTGTAAAATATTTGTAGAGGGTGGAAAAGGAAGCTTGGATTTTAAAATATTTTAAATTAGGTGCAAGCATTTGTGGGTTAATTGCATAAACAAATGTTTATCTGGTAAGGAAGTATAGTAGAATATACATTTTTAAATCTAGAACTAATAAAATAGAATTAAGTATTTTCTCTTTGTGGGCCAATATACCTAGCTCTAAATATAGTTCCAATTTGGCAGCTGCTGAGTGCCTATGTTAGGATCCATGTCCAACTTGCTTCAGTTGAAGAGGCCATAGTATGTGATCCCTTGGAGGAAAGAAGTAAAATGTGGTTATTCTTGGTGAGAGGGCCAAAGAAAGGAGTAAAAGGTTTCTATCATCCCTATCATAGCTTTATTATATTTACAGTCTTGTTTGCAAGTGTTCAGGCCCAATATTGATTTCAGACACAAGATATAATGCATCTTGAAAAATTCTCATGTGTTTGTGTGCATATCTTGAAAAGTGATTTGATTAAAAAGTGAGGCATGTTTGTGTGTCTGAAGGTAGGGTGAGGGCTGATATACTAACAACCTAAAAAGAGCACTTTTTAAAAAAAACAAAAAGCAGTATGGTAATAAAATGAAAAAAAAACAACAAAAAACCCCCTCATTAATGACATCCATATCCTAAGTTTATTATAAATGTAAATGATTTGGTTACTATTTAAATCTGTGCAGTTGTCATAAATATACATAATTTCACTTTGAAACTTTAAGATGCTGTTTTAATAAGGAAAAACAATAATTAGCACTGACTATTGTATTTTAATTTCATTTGTGAATTTGGTGTTTATGAAAATGAGGACTGATAGCTCTGGCTAGAGCCTAAGCTTTCTACAGCTAATAGCTTCCTCATAACACCTCTCCTTCAACCTACTCTAGAAATACCTGCTTTCTACCTGACATTTGTTTTTCTACAGCAAAGACTGCTGGCTGTTACAGATAGCAAAGAGATTTTGATGTGATCAAATATCTGTGCTACAGAAATCAGCACTTTTTTTGGTTCGACTTTTCTTGAGGTAATGTCATTTAGCCAGTGACTCTCAACAGGAGTACACATATTCAGCTAATCTAGATCAGTGTTTCTCAACTTGGGGGTTCCAGACCCTGGGGAATCATGGATGTGTTTAAAGGGGTCACAAGTGTAGAGCTGGTATTGAGGACAGCAAATAGGACAATTGCCTAGGGTCCCATGTCACAGCGGGCTCTGTGAAGCTAAGTTACATGCTTCAGCCTAGGGATGTAAATGAGTAGTCTAGTATACAATTAACCCATAAGCCTAGTCTTATAGGTTAATCTTCTCGACTACTTGCATTCCCCCTCTCCTACTTCCCCTGACTCTGTATCAGAGGCAGCAGGGGTAGGGGGAGGAAGCAGGAGCTGGTGCTGGGGAGGAGCCGGCTTAAAAGCTGGTTCCCCCCAGTACTGCCTCTGCGGTGCTGCCTGCCCTCTCTACCCACCAGCTGGTCCACGAGGGGAGCTGGTTTTTAAACAGGCTCCCCTTGCAGACCAGCTCCTGCCTGGCGCTCTGGGATTGGCGCTGGAACACACTGGGCTGCTGGCTATGCCCCTAGGGACTACAGAATGATCAAGTAACCCAGGGTTGGACAATAATTTTTGCCTGGGGACCACTTAAAAAAATGTTGAAGTAGCCCCGGGCCACCCTGGAAGGGGCGGGTCATAAACAAGGGGCGGGGCTACCCACCCACAGACCATGATTGGTTTGGGGTTGGGGGAGCCCCTTTGCCCCCCCTTTCCACTGGGCACCCATGCCCTGGAAGAGGCTTGGCATGCTCTCCCACCCCCAGGCCAGTTAGGGCCTGGGGCTGGGGGAGTAGCAGGGCCTCCGCAGGCTGGATCCACCTGCTTGGCGGGCCAGATCCATCTTATGGAGGCCCTTTTGCCCACCCCTGAAGTAACCAATAAGAATTCACGAGGTTACTTGGCTATTCTATTACTCGCTATCTAGCATTCCTGCTGCTTGTGGCTCAGGCTTCAAACAAGTGTGAAAAACAGGCTCAAGTATCACACTGAAATGTAAGTACAATATTTATATTCCAGTTGCTTTATTTTATAATTATATGGTAAAAGTGAGAGAGCAATTTTTTCAGTGATTGTGTGCTTTGCTTTTTATTTTTCTGTCTGATTTTTTTAAGCAGGTAGATTTTAAGTAAGGTGAAACTAGGACTATACCATACAAATTAGACTCGGTAGTCTGGAAAGTTTGAGAATCAGTGACTTATCCCACTAAGATTTCATTTGAAGGTTAGATTTGTATAGTGCTTTCAAAAATATAACTTTAATACTCTTCCCTTGTTAGATACAAGGCATTCAGGAATGTCTTCTCTTATAGAAAAGGTACAGTAAGTTTAGTTTTTATAAGTTTATGTAAAGTTATACTTCTGTTTAGAAATTGCCTTAAAAGGTTATTAAAAATAGAAAAATCACCCTTTAATGCATTATTAATGGTTTTGAATGTTAGTGTGGCTCAAGATCCATATTAGTGGCTTTTTCTTGTGAAATTTGAGCTTTGGTGTGTGACCAATCTTAAAGGCTAATGTGGGTTCTATATTTAACTTCATGGACTCCCTGTTTTAGTTTTGCTTTGTAGGCAGGCTATCCTGGTGTGACACTGCCAAAACCACTTGCAGTTCCTGTAACTGAATTAGCAACAGCAACTCTGAGGCTGTGTGTAGACTGCATCCCTTTTCCATAAAAGGGATGCAAATTAGACACGTCGCAATTGCAAATGAAGCGGGGATTTAAATCCCCCCCGCTTCATTTGCATAAAAATGGCTGCCGCTTTTTTCCGGCTCGGAACTTTGCCGGAAAAAAGCACCAGTCTACACGCGGATCTTTCGGAAAATAAAGCCTTTTCCGAAAGATCACTTATTCCTCTTAAAATAAGGAATAAGGGATCTTTTGGAAAAGGCTTTATTTTCCGAAAGTTCCGCGTGAAAGTTTACGGAAAAGGGATGCAGTCTAGACACAGCCTGACTGAATTGCAGTTTTCTGTCTGAAAGCCAAATTGGATGAATGATGGAAAATATTTACTAAGCTTTTCACTTCAGTCGTCTTAAGTGAACTGTCTATACCAGGGAAAAGATGTAAATAGATTTAATTTTTTTTACTTGTAACCCACAGATGGAAGCAGTTACTTGTGAATAAATCCATTTATATTAAATATGAAAAATAGTGAAAATATATATATATATTTATTTATTCATTCTGTACTTAGAATAAGAACTTTAATTTTGAGGAAGGTGTAGTATGTTCTTCATTAATAATGCAAGTTAAGTCTGTTTCAACTGCAAAACTCACCCAAACCTTAACTATGGAGCCAAGACCATCAATGTTTTTATGTCAAATGGCTTTGATAGAGGAGACTGTACCTGAAGAAACCATATTCAGAATACAGTAGTTAGTAGTATAACTGTTGCTGACCATACTTTTGAAATACAGTAAAGATATGGACTTGAGCCCCAAAACACTACTCAACTATGGAAATGCATGTGGTGCTTACATAAATTCTTTTTTCTCTTCAATATATCATATCTATGCTCCTAGCCAGGTTGTTTTTATTTGCTAGAATCTGGAAGACCTCTGGCTTCAGAATATCGTGCGTCTTTGGGGCAACAGATGCAATACAGAGTAGTACCCATCCCAAGCACCAACTTCCATAAGTTTGGGGGGATGCCCCACCCCACCTCTTCCCACCTAGATTCCCCCTTCCTCTGAATGCACCTCATCCTTGCCTCTACCCTCCTGCAAACCTCCCAAAATACTGTGAAACAGCTGATCAGTGGGAATGACGAGGGGAGGAGAGGCACTGGTCCTGCCATAGGAGCAGGGGACTGGACTCGATGACCTCTCGAGGTTCCTTCCAGTCCTAGTATTCTATGATCCCTAAGGTCTGCTGAAGGGCAGGAGGTGCTTGAGGAAGGAGAGGAGCTGATGGGGAACTGCTGGTGCAAGCTCAGAAACCACCAGTTTTTCTGTGTGGGTGCTCCAGCCTTGGAGCACCGATGGAGTCAGGGGGCCTATGGTACCCATTTTGTAAGTTCACCTACCTATTTTTTGGAATTTACTAGCAGTGTTCTTTTCCCAACATCCTTGCATGCTCTGTAGAAAAAAAAACTTGTATGGCAAAGAAGGCCTTCACCAGTTTACTCTCTTTGATGTTGATGGAGAACAGCTGCTTCCCTTCAGAGGAGGAATCTGTTTAAGATATAGGAAGGGAATGCAAGGTTGCTCCTTCTGAGCAGAGCCATGTTGAAGGTACTATTGCTGTTGAGCATGGGGCAGATGGGGTTTCCCTTTCCTGCCCTCAGAGTTGGGTGTAGAAGATTGGGGAGTGGGAATCTGAGAGATGTTGGAAGCTGAAAAATAAAATTTTGTTTCTGTTTGCGTTTGGTGGGAAAAGCAGCTACACAGAACCTTGGAATCACAGAAATGGGTAGAACTTCTGGCCAGACTTTGAAAATTGGACTGTTATCTAGCTATATACAGAGTTCATAACTCTTAAATTGCCAAGTATGGTCATGTGTTCTACTGGAATTTTCTTTTATGGGAATCTGCTCTAAGTGCTCTTTCAGGATAAAATTCTTGGGTAGGAATGTGATCTCCCAGAGAGTACATTTAAGGAATGCTATCAAGTTTGGTAATGTCAACAGATTCACCTAGCTGTCAGAACTGATTAAGGGGAATATATTCACAAAATTGAAAGCTGGTCAATGTGAGAACTGTAGGGATACAAGTCCTCTTTTAGTTTCTTTTAACATTTATTTTGCTAGAATTGTACATGCAGTATCTAGAAAGGGTGTAAAATCCCAGTTAATCAGCTAATTGGTTAAACCTGAGGTTTAACTGAGTAAACAGGATCTTGCCCCTCCTCTCCCTCCATGTTGAACCCCTGCAGTGGCAGCAGGAGCCAGCAGCCCAGCGCATGGAGGGTAGCTTCTTCTCCCATCCCCACCCCTCTGAGTGCGGGGCTGTTGGTGCTGGCCCCCTTACGTTGGGGTGGAGGAAAGCAGAAAACCAGCAGCACAGCACACAAGCAGGCTGGCTTCTGCTTCCATTGCCCTACAAGAGGTAACCAGCAGCAGTATCTGGCCCTGTCCAGTGGGCGAGGGGAAGGGCAGCTTTTGCTCCTGCCCCCTGTGCTTGGGGCCACTGCTGCCAGCTCCGCCATGCGGGTGGTCGGCTCCTAGCCCTTGTGGGGCTGGAACATCCTTTATGGTTGGCGGGCCGTTCCTGGATACTAGTTAACTCATTTAGGGTGATCCATACTAAGGATGTTAAAATGCGGTTAATTGACTAGTCGGTGGAATTTCAATCGACTAGTTGATAGGCACTTTTGCATTCCTCCTTTGAAGTGTAGAAGAGCCCTCCCCCGCTGGATATACGTTTCATAGGAGGAATGCAGAACTCCGCATATAGCTGAGGCCAACGGGAAGTCCCACTGATTCCAGGCTGAACGTGGGTGCCTTCTTTGAAATGCACAAGAGTCCCCAGCAGGACTCCATTTCTGTTTTAAAACTGGAGGGGATGAGGGGGAGGGTTAGGAGCTGTCCCGCCCCCCAGCACATTCTCATCTGCCAGAAACCGGCCATTGGGAGCTGCTTGTTAGAATAACAGGCAGCTAAATGGAATCACGCCCCTTCTCCTGGACTCAGTTATTCATGAAGCACATGGCAGGCAGGCTGGCTAGGAAACATTTTAAGCTCGGCAGGCAGGCTAGTTGGCAGCTGGCAAGTAAGTTTAATGGCCACAGCCTGCTTCTGGCACCCCAGCCCTTTCCTGCCCCCTCCCTCCCTCAACATATCCAAACCCTCTGTCCCCCTCTTACACCCATACCCCCTACCAGGTCTGGCACCCCAATCTCCTGCCCAGATCACAATCCCCTCCTATCCTAGGTCACGTACCAAACCCCTGCACTCCAGTTCCCTGCCCTAGGTCACAACCGCCTGCTTCATCCCAACTCCTTCTTTGACTCCAGTCTCCCTTCTGCACCCAAGTCCTTTACCCCAAGCTCCCTTCTGCACCCAACCTCCATCCCAAACCCCGCATCTCCATTAATATCATGGAAGAGTGCGTCCCTTGACCACTTTCCAAATTCTTGGAGTGGCCCCCCCATCAAAAAGTATTGTCCACTCCTGAGCTAGATCATCCTGCTCTTAAATATCTCCATTGATGAAGATTCCACAATCTCTTCAGGCAATTTATTCCATTGTTTAACCACCTGACACTTAGGAAGTTTTTCTTAATGTCCAACCTAAACGTCCCTTGCTGCAATTTAAGTCCATTGTTTCTTGTTCTGTCATCAGAGGCCAAGGAGAAAAAATTTTCTCCACCCTCCTTGTAACACCCCTTTAGATACTTGAAAATTGCTATCATGTCCCCTCTCAGTCTTCTTTTTTCTAAAACTCAACAAGCCCAATTCTTTGTCTTCCCTCATAGGTCAGGTTTTCTAGACCTTTAATTATTTTTGTTGCTTTTCTCTGGGCCTTCTCCAATTTCTTCACCTCTTTCTTGAAATATGGTGCCCAGAACTGGCCACAGTACGCCAATTGAGGCCTAATCAGTGCAGAATAGAACGTATAGATAGATTGATTGGTTACTAAGGTGTGTCTCATATCAGTTAAGCAGTGTACTTTCTTGCTTATAAGAGGAAATAGAGATTCCGTGCTTTGGATGTCAGAAGAATTGTGTTCTGCTTGGGTAGGACTAAACCGTTAAGATCATTCTCACAGTTTATGGTAGTTGTAGTCAGGAGGAAAATTCTCTCTGTTTTTTCTCTAAGGATCTAAGTTTGAGGATCCTGTATACGTTTGTGTTATGACTTGGCCATTTTTGTATCACTAAGCAGAGTACATACACATTCAACTACATCATATACAGCCTCTACAGTCTTTTTGGCTTGAGTGCTTGTCCTAGACATTTGTAAAATAGCAACTTGGCCTTCAGTGCATACCTTTGCCTCGCATTGTTGACCCTTAGCATTCTAGAGATGATGCCATATATGAGTGTGTGGTCATCCCAGTTCTCAGATATACTCCAACCTGGAGGTGGGATTGAACTCATGAATCACCTTAAATAGAGTGTGTATGTGCAATCACTTGAAGAAGAAACAGTTACTAACCTAGCCTGTAACTGTTTTTGGACATGATGCACGTATCCATTCAATAACCCACCCTATGTTCCCACTGTATTTATTCTCTCCAATAAAAAGGAACTAATGGGATTGGGTTGGCTCTGTCCTGTTTACCACCGTGCATTAGTGTGGGGCAGTAGATGGGTACTTCTGAGGGAAAATTTTCCAACAGTCACTGGGCACCAACACCTAAAATGGGAAGGACATGGGCAACAAGTATTTCACAGAACAAGTATTATAGAACAGGTTTCTAACTTTTTTTTATTATTATTATTTCTAACCTGGGTTGAGGTAATAATCTTTTATTGGACCAACTTCTGTAGATGAGAAACAAAAGTCTACAGAAGTTGGTCCAATGAATGTTACCTGACCAACATGGCTACTACTACACTGCTTATGTGGCCTTTTTAAAATAAGGCAGTCTTTAAAGCTGGTTAGTACTTTGCTACCTTCTGAATTTGTCTCCTGAAAGCCAGTCTTTCCAAAGTTAGCTAACTTTCCCCACTCCTCTTTACGTTTTGGAAAGCTGGTTGGCAATTCTTTTTGCTCCCATTCTGGCCACCTGGTTGACAATATTCTGAAGACTGCATTTCGTTTCCTCTCACATCTGCATCTTGAAAATTAGGGCTTTGATGTCCTTCCTACCAGTCGGATACTGTTTTTAACTGTCTTTGTTATGTCTAGGTAATAACTCTTTGACTTAAAGTTGACTTGCAAAGGGTGAGGAAGAAGATGAGTGCACACTATTTTTGCTTTTATGACATATAAAAGAGGCCTAACATTTTATCACCATTCCTTCCCCCATCGATTTTTGTCTGCTTGTTTTATTTTAGAAATATCGGGAGTATCAAATATTGCCTTTCTTGTTTTTATTGGTAGACTCCCTGCAGTAACTAAATATGGATTGGGAGCTATTTCAATCTTTACGCAAAAGGGATGCCGAATCTCTAAAAAATACTTACGTTATATGTTAACAGTTTTTAATCATCTGCATACTTCCATGTCATTTTGCAAGGTGGGGCAGCCAAACGTACTGACCCACCAGGCCACATATGACAGTTTTCAGAAACTTAAGAGCTGGTAGTCAGGGGTCAGAGTTTCATCCCCTCTCCTTGAAACCCAGTACCCCACCACTCTGCTTCAAGGCAGTGGTTCTGAACCTCCCTCTGCAATCTAGTAAGTGGAGAATGGAGAGTTAGAGAGGCTCTCGGCTAACTGCACTTGAATCATAAAAGAGCTGCATGTGGCTTTGGAGCCACAGTTTGGTAACCCCATCATAAGGTTTCACTTATTTTATGTTTCTGATGTCAAACCGTGCTAGGACTGCAATTGTCTGTAGCTCTTAAGGAAAAGATAGCGTAAATAAGAACTGAATTTCTAATTTACAAAAACTTAGTAGGTTGTAACAGTCCATCAAGAAAAGCAAAAAAGGCACAAACCTGTGGTTTTTTTTCCTCTCTTGCAAGTCACTTTCACAAATAAATACAGTGTTTTTTTACAGAGATAGTCTAAATTAAAGTTAAGGAAACTATTTGAAAAATAGCTATCTTTTAATTTTGTATTACATTGCCACTCAGGATTGCCTAAGTGTGTATTATTTTACCTTTTATTCAGTGTGAATGTTATTTTTCACAAACCAGGTTTTTACCTGTAGTTTTTAATGCATTAAAAATAATTTTTAAGATTCCATAACTTATTCTATGACCGTATGAGGGTTTTTCCCCCTCACCCTGAAATACCTATTCTCAACTTGCGTGATGTGTCTATAGAAAAATTACAGTATACAAATTGAAAGGTCTTTAGGAATTATCTCTGTTTAAATATATGAAACCAACAATATTTAACCAGACCCATAGATATTTTATTAAGACGTATTGGATAAAGGATTAATTATTATTTTTTGTTTTGTTGCAGGGATCTCTCCAAAGTTAATGTCCTGGTACCTGGTGCTGGGCTAGGTAGATTGGCCTGGGAAATAGCTATGCTCGGTTATGCTTGCCAAGGAAATGAATGGAGCCTCTTTATGCTCTTTTCTTCTAATTTTGTACTCAACAGGTACTTAGCTTATATTTTACTTGCTGGTTGCAACCTATATGTACTAGGGAAACAGAAATCAATGGCCAGTCTTTTAACAAAGTAATAAATAACCAATCACAATAAATCCCTAAACCCCAAATCTAGGTAACAAGATCTTTTAGATCTCTTGTTTCCATGAAAAATATCTGGGAGAGGGTAGGAGGGAAGAATGGGAGTTTTTTCAAAATTTGACATGGATATTTATTATATCCTTACCTGTATGTCATAAAGATTATAGAAGCAAGAATTATTTGGTGCTTAAAGCAGTGAACTGGAACTTAAAAGATCTGGGTTCAGACACAGATTGCCTGCTTGATCTTGAGAAAATTATGTGATCTTTTTATGTGAGTTTTAAATCTGTAAAATGGCCATATTTCCCATCTATGTGATACTGAGGGAAAAAAATTAATGTTTAAGGAGTTTCTGATACTATGGTGATAAGTGCCAAAGAAAACTTAAAAATAAAATAGGTTGCATTTATTACTAAATGCCAAGATAAATTTCACAAGCTTTTCTTTAATTGTAGGTATACATATTTTGAATATTTGACAGAAAAATAATTTATTAATAAATGCCTCATTGCTATAAAATAGCAAAGTACTTATTAGGCAAGCTTTCTCTTCAAGCATCTTTATACATCTTCTTATTTCTTAAACTTAACTTCTATAGTGGATTCTGCAGCTGTGAGTTTAAGTGAGATTATGAGTTTATAAGATTTACACTATATAGAATTAGAAGCATGAGATATAGATGTCCTGTGTTCCATTTCCATTAATGGTAGATGTTAGTTATGTTGCTGAATGTAGTTATAGAAGGTAGCTAGATTCTCTGGTGACAAGCACAGTATAAAAACCTATATGGAATAGAATGAATGGTTTCCATAATTAATCTTCAGTTGACAAGTCAAAATCTAAATCAGGAATGCTACAGTCTTTCTTTATCCAACTGTCAGTCTGCTAGCTGGTGAGGTATTGTTGAAGATTTCTGTTTTGTACATTACCTGAAAAATTATATGAGCAGGAATCTGGTGTCATTTTTAATCAGTTTCTGGTTAGAACATAAGAACAGCCATATTGTATCAGACCAAAGGTCCATCTAGCTCAGTATCCTGTCTTCAGTGGTGAATATCAGATGCCTCAGAGGAACATCCTCTGGCAAAGAGTTCCACAGGTTGACTATGCACTGAGTGAAGAAAAACTTCCTTTTGTTTGTTTTAAACCTGCTGCTTATTAATTTCATTTGGTGACCCCAGAGGGAGGGACACAACAGGTAATCATCACGTGATCCCTTTCCTGTCATCCATTTCCAGACAGAGGCTAGGGACACCGTTCCTACCCATCCTGGCTAATAGCTATTGATGGACCTAAACTTCATGAATCTATCTAGCTCTTTTTTGAATCGTGTTAAAGTCCTAGCCTTCACCATATCCTCTGGCAAGGAGTTCCACCGGTTGACTGCGCTGAGTGAAGAAAAACTTCCTTTTGTTTGTTTTAAATCTGCTGCCTATTAATTTCATTTGGTGACCCCTAGTTCTTATATTGTGGGAATAAGTGAATAACTTATTTTTATTCAGTTTTTTTCCACACCAGTCATGATTCCACGCCAGTCATGGTTAATGTTGTAGAAGGAACTCTCTGCAGAAGCTCTAAATTCAGAGTCTGTTCCAGCAAGATTATCAGTTTCACATATAAAATGACTTGCTAACCTGTTTTTTTCATCATTAAATATTTTCTCTTTTGATACTTGCATTTTTATGTTGTTCTTTCAAAAACACAGATATAAAAAACCACACCTCAGTGCTTAATTCGGTAAAAATTACTTTTTACTGTTTATAACCAGATTTAAAATATAGATAGCTTGCCTTTCCTTTGTCCATATCTTGCTTATCACATTTTGAAAAAAATAAATTCTATGTTAAGTTTAAAAAATACGCAGGTAATGTTGCTAATTTTTGATAGACACTAAAATCCTGTCTAAATGTGTGCTTTTAGCATCAATTCAAACCTCTTTCATACTTCTAAACTGATATGGGCCATTAAAGTATAATTAAAATCACATGTATTTTTAGATATGCTTGCCATCAAATATTTTGTTCAGATTTGTATCTGAGTGAAGTTAGTATTTGTTTCAAAAGCATTATTGTATGCAAATTTAAGAACCATGGAGATTTGATGGGGAAAAAGAGAGAGAAGAATGGTCAGCTATTATCACAGTCCCAGGAAAGAAATAGCCAGACCTACCACCAAAGGGCTAGGTAGAGATAAGAGAATAAGAAAGCGGACGGGTGGGTGGGTGAGAGTAAGATATGATAACTATTGTGAATTGGAATGCCAGAAATATATAGGAGGCTATCACATCTATTATCTTCCAAGGTTCCAAAGGAACCAAATTAGCAGTAGGTTGGCTTAGCCATCTTAAGTGTGAAAGCACTTAATACCTTACTGCTTAGACTTTTTTTTTAATTGTGTATTACTATAACATTCAGGAACCTTAGTTATGGGCCAGGACACCATGGTAAAAGCATCGAACAGAAAAATGGTCCTTATCACAAAGAACTTACAGCCTAAGGCAGGGCTACTGAACTTTGAAGCCCCAGGGCAACAGTGATATTCACAGCACATGCCAAGAGCTGCAACTTAAATGTGGATGCATACACATGCAAATATATATGCAAATAGCTTCTTTCACACTGACAGGCATGAATACAAAGATTAAGGAAAAACTACACAACATGCAGGCCCCATTTAAGTCAGTTGCTGATATTAATAAAATGCAGTATTTACTCGATTTCCACCCATATGACAATGCTTATAATGAGCACAGACAGTCCAGGAATTTAACTATTAAAATGCATATCAACAGAAAACCATTATATTGACTCGCCACTATGGAGTGTGTTCCCAGTGGAGGCCATGTTCAAAGGATCCCATCCGTGGGCTGCGTGTTGAACCCCGCGTAAACCCAAACCGCACTGCGGGAAGCAAACAGGCCACAAGGTGCGTGTTGAGTAGCCCTGGTCTAAAGTTATGTCTACACTGTAGTTAAAAACCTATGACTGGCCTGTGCAATCTGACTTGGGCTCAGGCTAAGAGGTTATTTAATTGCAGTGTAGACATTTGTCTCAGGCTGTAGCGTAAGCTCTGGGACTCTGCAAGGTAGAAGGGTTCCAGAAGTCAGATTGCAGCCTGAGCCACAGCATACACACATGTTGATGAAAACAGGATGTCTCTAAAGCAGATGCATTTCTAATCAAAAGTTGTCCTGCCCTGATTCTGATTTGCGATGGGCGACACAACGGACTCCCAACATACACGCTGCAAATAAAGAGCTCCTTAATCTGAGTAAGTTGACATGCTATAGCTATGAATTTTTAATTGTCTCTATATATAAAAGAACTTTTCTGGTGGGACAACAGAGTGATGTAACTCTGTGTCCTGCTGTCCTTTCCCCGTCAGCTGCCTGGCATCCTTTCTCCCTCCATCTCTTTCCAGTGCTCTGTGGGGCAGGGAGCCTGCACTGCTGTTCCCTTCCCCCTCCTTCTCTCCCAGGCTGATTAAATGGTAGCATAGCAAAGCACTACCTTAAGGCTTTTTCCCTGCTCCTCTGATTGGCCATAATTGTGGCCAATAGCAGCAACAGGGGGTGGGTGTTTGGAAGTGGTGGGGACACAGCCATGTGCAGCCCTGGGGAGCTGCGCTAGGTAATCAGCCCCCATCACCCGACCTTGCATCACCAGCCCGCTCCTGCACCCTCCCAGACCCCAACCCCAAGCCTGCTTCTGCACCTGCCCAGACTTCCCACCTGCAGCCTTATCCTGCACCTTCCCTTTTGCCTACACCCCACACCTGCTTCACAGCAGCCCCCTCCTATACACTGAACTCCTCTTTTTCTGCTAACCGAAACCTGTTCGCCCAGGCCCCTGTAGGCTCTGGTGTACAAGGGCCTTCATTTTTCTGTGGAGTCGTGATCTCTGACCCCAAAGAAAGATTCTCCACTCCTGCTTTCTCTTCTCCTGAGAATTCAATTTTTCTGAGAAGATACGCTGGGATTTGGTGTCAAATGTTTCCTATTGTGCCAGGAAGCAATCCCAAGGAGACATGGTTAGTCCTGGTGCTCTGTTATCTAACACAATCTCATATTTCCCCAGAGTGCAACTTCTCTGGTATTAAAATCCAGAGCCAGAAAATATGCGGAGATTAAACTTAAACTCCTCATGATGAAGCGCTTACTATATTTGGCCTCTGCCCTGGCCAGGGGTGTCCCTCCATACATCAAGCTATGAATAAGTCTGCTGACTTGACTATCTGTGAATTGCACTCTTTGAGAGTTTTTAAGAGAGAGATCCAAAATTCCTCCCATAATAATCATAGACTGTCCCTCGAGTTTCTTCCGCCTCTAAGAAGTTGTGGTCTCTGATGACTGCTCCACTTAAGCACCCATGAGACTGCTGATTCTTCAGATGCTTTCAAATCTGAAGATTGTAGACCAGAAGTCCCCAAATTATGGAGCAGACTACCTGGGGGGCATGGAGAAACATTTGGATCAAGCTGAGGGGGGAACAGTTCAGGAGGTGGGGAGAAAATGCCCAGGTGTCTCAGCTGCTGTCCTCAGCCTTGGCCTTCTTAGCACTGCCTGCCCATCTCTTTCCCCCCTTCTCCAGAGCTGCTGCCTGTGTCTCTCTTCACCAAGTACTGAAGAAGCACATTCCGCTCTATTGTCATTGAAACAGTAATTCCTTCAGCCACTATTATTTCAGAGCAGGCCATGAACATGGTACCTATAACACTGGGTATCACAGGAATTTTGCTTTCTTCACAGTCTTCCTGTGTCCAAAATGCCTAACTCATCATTACAAAGCAATGCCATAAGCTGCTTGACATCCTTCATACAACTTTATATGTCTGTTACATTTGCTGTTAGAGACCCTGCTGGAGCATAAGTGCCTGATCTGTTGGATAGAAAATCATATTCATCACTACTTTGCAATTCAGAATTGCCAACTGCTAGCCATTAATGGTAAAGTACAGTCATACAAATTATGCCAAGCTGAATTCTTTTGTTGAACATTTATTATCAGAACACAGCTCAATTCCAAGCAATTATTGCAGAAGGCCAGCTTCTAACCAGAACATCTCTTTAGGCCTTCCTTGATGCTGCTGATGCTTCAGGTTGTTTGGTTTCTACAGTGGTATTTATGAGATGGGCATGCCATTTCTAGTTCTCAGTGCTAAACTGTTTGTTGATAGGATGGATGAATCTCTGCATACATTAAAGGATTCCAGGGCCACATTGCATTCTGTCAGGATTTATACACTGGCCCGTGAGAGAGTTTAGTAAGTTCCTCTTGGTGAAGAGATTTTATCTTGCCCTGGAGGTTTTTCGCTTTCCTTGGTAGCATGGGGCACGGAGCACATGCTGCATCTTGGGGTCTTTAAACTATTTGAAGACTTCAATATCCGAGATATAGGTGAGAGGATTATTCCAGGAGTGGGTGGGTGAGATTCTGTGGCCTGCATTGTGCAGGGGGTCGGACTAGATGATCATAATGGTCCTTTCTGACTTTAAAGTCTGTGAGTCTATGAATTCTCAATCTCTGGGGGAACTCATGAAAAAGAGGTTCAGGGAAGAAAACCACCTACTTCTCAAACTTTTACTACTCCCAATGGGCTTGGGAGTCAATCACTATGGACAAGTGGGTTTTGGAGGTCATCTCCTCAGGGTACTCCATCCATTTTACTTTTCTTACACTTGGCAACATCCTTTTTCCATTCCACTTTAAGGACTCCTTTCACAAGAACCTGCTATAAAATATAATATGCTCTCTCCTATATTTAAGTCATGTAGAATTGGTCCTGTGCTACACAGAAGGAAAGAGTTTTATTCCAGGTATTTCCTGGTTTAAAAAAAATGGAGGTTAGAAATCCATCCCAGATGTAAGGATATTAACATCTTTTTCAAAGGGCCAGAAATTCAAAATGGTGACATTTGCAGCAATAATTCTATCACTGGACCAAGGGCTTAGTTCTCAGCCTTCAGCACACCCATTTCCATCATGCAATCCAGTAATCTCATAGTCATACATTTTTATTTTGTTTTGGGGGCATTTACAGTACATGGTGCACCTTTTCAGCCTATATTTGGCCCCAGTGACCTTTTCAAAAATTAGTAGGGGCAGACCTCCACAGAAAAGGAAAGCTTGTTTTCTTATCTAGACATCTGACAGATTGCTCCCTGAACGTAACTTCAGATGCGTCTTGTGAAGCCACAGACCTCTTCCTCAGTTTGGGCCACCTATTGAATATTCAAAACATCAACCTTGACCCCTGTGCAAAAGTTGAAATTCATAGGCACTTATCTTGATTTAGGAGTGGCAAGGTAGATTTCTCAATTCATGGCCCTCCTACATAGTCAATACAATCCATATCACCCCCTCACACCTGTTGTGGTAAATGTCTTCAGCTGTTGGGGTATATGGCTGCTGGTACTTTCATTATGGACCATGCAAGATTGCTACAGATCTGCCTTCAGGGATGGCTCAGGACTGGTTAGTCACCAATGGACAGGCCAACTACACTATCCATTCCCACCTTCAAAGGTAATCTTTCAATTATTGGAATTACTATTGTACTGTCTGTGCAGCGAATCCCTTTCACCTGCCCCTCTCCCAATAGTGGCTGTCATGACACATGCATTCCTGTTGCGTGGGGAGCATATCTGGACACACATGGCCCAGAGCAGGTGGTCTCAAGAAACCACTATGCATATCAACCCCATGGAACTCAGAGCAGTCAAATATGCCTGTTTTTAGTTTCTATTGCTAATCGGGAGCACACAATTAAAGGTCATGTTGGACAACACGTTGTATATGTTTTATATCAACTTGCAAGGAGGGGCAAGATCCCCCACGTTTTGCATTGAGGCTATCGAACTTTGGAATTGGTGCATTCACAGTTAGATTGCTATCACTACACACCTTGCCTTCTGGAAGTTCAGAATCTGAGTGCAAATACATTTAGCAGGCACTTTTCTCAAGACCAAAAATGGGGGAGAGATTCTAATATACTTCTCCACATATTCCAGCAATGGGGCATTCCTGGAATAGAGTTATGTGCCATGGCAACAAACAAGAAAAGCACCTAGTTCTGTTTAGGCCAAAGGCTATTAGCCAGGGTGGGCAGGGATGGTGTCTCCCAAGCATCTGTTTATCAGAAGGTGGGAATGGGCAATGGGATAGATCAATTGATTAAATGTACTGTTCGTTTTCTCTTGGGCACCTGCAATTGAGTTGGGTTGAAAGACTGGATACTGGGCTAGATGAACCTTTGGTCTGATCCAGTATAGCGATTCTTATGCTCTTACAGTGTCA
Source organism: Pelodiscus sinensis (assembly GCF_049634645.1). Lineage (NCBI taxonomy): Eukaryota > Metazoa > Chordata > Testudines > Trionychidae > Pelodiscus > Pelodiscus sinensis. The sequence continues at coordinate 35,595,979 of NC_134716.1, read as the reverse complement.
CTGATCCTTCGGCGTTGCCTTTCACTTTCAATGGTTATCGGTTCTACTGTATGCATCCATCGTCCTCCTCCTCCCCAAGTTTCCTAAGTTCTAGGAAACAAATCTTGCTGAACAATTCATATCCTTGGTTATCCCTTCACATTTCAGCTGCCCTTGATTATGCCTGTGCAATTCCATTAAGGTTAGTGGGGCTTAGTGTAAATAACTGAGTGCAAAATTTTTCTGTAGAATGCTATTGGCCGATGCATTGAATAGAATGAAAACAGCTCCACTTCCTGATTCCAGCATGAGTCTATACGGATATCAGAGAAGCATCTTTTTTTTTATAAAGTGAGCTAGTGATTTGGAGTCATCGATACAATAAACAAGGGAACCCATACTGCTATTTTATTCACTTTTCATAGTTGAACTAGTAAGGGTTCCATGTTACTTTGCTATATGTTGGCCTACAAATCGTGGTATACAGAAACTAATGTCATGAGGCTATTAAGATTTATTATAGTACTGCTAGGTTTATTTTAGGACTGTCAAGCGATTAAAAAATTTAAGCATGCTTAATTGTGCAATTAAAAATTTAATCTCTATTAATAGTGTTCACCTCCCTTTTGAAATGCCGCAGTGGCGTTTCGATGGGGCAGCGCTGCGTGGAGCCCGGGATCAGCTGGGGACTCCATCTGATCCCTAGCTCCATGTTGCAAAGCCCCTCTTGAAGTGCCACTCCGGCGCTTCAAAGGGGATTTGCAACAGTGGAGCCAGGAATCAGCTGGAGTCCCCAGCTCATCCCCGGCTCCTAATGCGCTGCCCCTTTAAAGCGCCAAAACGACACTTGAAAGGGGCAGCGCAAGCGGTGCCGGGGATCAGATGGAGCGTCCAGCTGATTCCCGGCTCTGCGTTGCAAAGCTGCTTTGAAGTGTCATTATGGCACTTCAAAGGGGCTTTGCAGATGTGGAGCTGGGGATCAGCTGGAAACTCCAGCTGATCCCTAGCTCCGCTTGTGCTGCTTCTTTGAAGTGCAGGAGCAGCATTTCAAAGGGGCAGCGCAGCATTAACACCTGCAATTAACACACACAAAATTAATACATTAATCTTGTTCTGCATTAATCACAGACGTTAATGCAGGTCAATTGACAGCCCTAGTTTATATGCTCAAGTGATATTAGTGTACAACTGCCCAATGGGAAATTATTTGACTTTGCAGATCTATTGAAATAATGTAAATACATACTTTGGTTTAAAGGATGACAGTTTCAGACAAATGTTTTCACTTTGCTGTAGCACAAAGTCTTTTCTGACTCAAGAAAGGCAACTTCAGTAAGAATCTATAGGTTGGACCTCCCTGGTCTGGCATCCTTGGGACCTCACTAGTCCTGAACCAGAGATTTTGCCGGACCATTTCTGGCCCTCCAAGCCTAGCTCCTCCTAGCTTGGTCACTGACCTTCCTCTTCCCATCTCTGGCCCTGCTGGCCTCCCGGGCTCCCGCTTACCGGCAGCCCACTGAGATGCTATCCTCCCAGCCCTGCTGCAACACCCCAGAGTCCCGCCGCTGGGTTCCTAGCCTTACTGTGGCTGACTGCAGCCCCACTTCTAGGGCGCTCAGCCCTGCCGCAGCATCCCGTGGTCTCTTGGCTGGGGCGTCTGGCCCCACTGCGGCAGCCCACAATCCCTCCGTTGTCCCACGGCAGACTGCTGCAGCACACTACTGCCTCACCTCTGGGATTCTTGGCCCCATACAGGCAGACCTTCCTGCATGCAACCTGGCTGGGCCCCCGACCCCCACAGAGCTCCTACCTCTGACCCTCCATTGGGACTTTGTGGTCTGGCATGGATCAAAGATATTGCCAGACCACAGAGTCCCGGTTTAGAGAGGTTAAACTTGTAGAAGGAAAGTAGGTATTCTTAGGAAAACAAAAAAACAAGAAAGGACTTATGTCATCCTTTTCTTTAGAAAACAAACAAGTACACTCTTGTACAACAAACAAATGGGAATGGTTATGGCACAACAAAACACATATAATGGCAGTTTTCATTCATCTTTAAGGTTCTACCAAATTCATAGTCGTGTCATAGAGCATGAAATCTGATGGCCTCCTGTGAAATCTGGCCTTCTGTGTTGCTTTACCCTATACCATACAGATTTCACAGAGGATACCAACATTTCTCAAATTGGGGATCTTGACCCAAAAAGGAATTGCAGGAGAATCACAAGGTTATTTTATGAGGGTCATGGTATTGCCACCCTTACTTCAGTGCTGCCTTCAGAGCTGGGCATCTGGAGAGCAGTGTTTGTATTGCTGAAGGTAGCACTCCGCAAGCAGCAGCGTAGAAGTAAGGGTGGCAATACCATACTCATGATGCTGTAACTTCTGTATTATTGCTTTCAGAACTGAGTGGCCAGAGCTGTGACTGCTGACTATGGGCCAAGCTTTGCAGGCACCAGTGGAAATATCTTAGTATGCCATCATTCTACATAGCTGCTGCTGATGGCTCTGCCTTCAGAGCTGGGCTCTTGGCCAACAGCCACAACTCTCCAGTTGACAAGCTCTGAAGGCAGTGCTGCTGCCAGCATCTGTGCAGAAGTAAGTATTGTACAGTACCCCCTTACAGTAACCTTGCAATACCCCCCCCCAACTGTTTTGGGTCACATTTATGATACTGTGAAATTTCAGATTTAAATATATGAAATGAAATTTGCCATTTTTAAAATCCTATGAACTGCAATATTAGTTTTCTTTGAAGATAAATGTAAATAGTACATGGTTAAAATACAAGAAGCAAAAAGAATAAACTCCCTTTCAGTAAAACTTAGTGTGTTTATTTGTCTTGAATTTATTTGTATTTTTTCATAGTAAAAAATTCTGGTGACTGTAGCACAGTAATAATGTAATGAATAATAAACTAAATAAAAACTTTCTGAAATACCTTATAACATCCAGATTATCAGCTAAATTAATCATACTTACTGAAAATCAAATTATTTTATACTTAATGTTATTGCAAGACACCTACTTTTCTAAGTAATACATGAGCAGCTAGTTGAAACTGAATCATTCTTTCATATTTTGCAGATGCTCTGAAATTAACTCTCTCAAACTTTATCCCTGGATTCATCAGTTTAGCAATAACAGGAGATCTGCGGATCAGATACGACCAGTTTATTTTCCTGATGTTGATCCCCACAGTCTTCCTTCTGGTGCAAATTTTTCTATGACAGCAGGGGATTTTCAAGAAATTTACTCAGAGTGCAGTAAGTAGAGAAATTAGAGGTCAGAATTCATGAACACAATAAATATAAACCCAGAATGGAAGAACCAAATTCTATTGCACTAAAACCAGATTATGGCTTGGATCATTAATGTAGGCACTAAAGTTTTACTAATGTGTTGCAACTAGATTCTTCTCAACCAAAATGAATTTGAAAGAAAAGTTATACATGTGTGTTATAGCATATTTAAGTGCCTCAATTCTATCCTTGTTATAGAGTTCTATATACTCCCTTTGTTTAATGAGAACCGTGATATCCTAGACAACTTTCCACACTGTGATCTTTTGTGCCTGTTCTTTCCTTGAATTAGAAGGTGATATTAAAGAAATGCACAATATAAATACTTTGTTTTTCATGGATATAAATGAAGTTCATTTATTTATTCTTGCTTGATTTTAGAACTAAACAACATAGCAAAAAAATACTAAAATCATTATTTAAAAATGTCTAGGGTTTCCAGGATATCCTAAGGTTTATCAAGGATCACAATGTTCTTATCATTACAAACATCTTTGTTGTTAATGAAATCTGTCTGGAGAAATATTTTTATTGTAACTGATAATTTTCCCCTCAATTCATGTACAGAAAATAATTGTACTTACTGAAATATTTTCCATCTCAGTTCCTAGTACTAGTTAGACTGGAAGTGATAATGGATCTTTACTTGTACCTGTAGGTCACTTGTCTATACAAAATACTAAATGCCCAGCTAGCACTATTCCTATTGGCATATCTGTTTGAGCCCACAATTCTCCTTCTTTAGAGCTAACAGGTTTTTGGCCTGTTTTAAAAAAAATCTTTGCCCTGTTAAAAGCTGGTTTCTTAAGAAGTTTTCACAGGCATACTAGCTTATAGTCAGCTCCCTTCTTTTGCTCATATGTTTGCTATAAGCCAGAAATAAATCTATTTTTTTAATATTTATTTAAACATAACAGACTAATCTTCCATAACTTTAGAGAATATGGTTAGATGGAAAAGGGAGATCTGCACTTCAGAAGTTTTTCCCGAGGCATTAATTTAAAGGAAAGGTTAAATACAATAGAAAGTAGAAATATGTATGTTTGGGAAAAGATATTTCAAAATGAAATCCCCAAATATTTGGAGGGACAGCCTTTTCTTTCTGGTTTTTAAAAGTGCTAAAGCGACTGAGTCAGGGTACATTTTTGTTTTCTTTCTTTTGTATACACAGTAGTATCCATGCTAAAAATAATTAATTCAAAGTATCAGCTCTTGAGTCTTGTTTAATGGCAATCTGGCCCGAAGGGTACATGTACACTAGTACTTATTTGATCCCGTGCCCCCTTCTTTGTATATGTAATAGTTTACAACCCTGTACCTGCCACTCAAGTACATATACAGATACATATGGTTTATCTTGAATCATTTTCAGCTTCTTTGTTTTTCTTGAATCCCTCCATTCCCTGTGACATGAGTCAATGATCCAGTAGTAAGAGCAAAACCAAAACTGTAGTGTGCTCTGTGCTTACAGTTAAATATGCACATCACATTATAGTAACAGATTAATGTACAGATGGCAACAACATGTATAATATTATGAAAGCCTAATGAAAATATGTAAAAATGCACAGTACCATCAAATGCACAATGTTGTCTAAGGACCTGATATGTCCAGACCAATCAGCTTTGCTAATTATTCATTCCTTTGGGTAAAAATCTGCACAATACCCCCCCACCACCACCACCAGCTGCTCTCACATGCACTATTCCCTGCATAATGTATTCTCCATCCCCTCTGTTTTAGAATGTCTGGTCTACAGTGCAGTTAAAAATGCTGACTTGGACTTGCAGGGCTGAAAGTAAGAGGCTGTTTAAATGCAGTGTAGATATTCATGCTTGGACTGGTGCCCAGGCTCTAGGTAAGGTGAGAGAGTCCCAGAGCTCTTTCTGCAACTTGAACCTGAATAGCTGCCCCACACTTGAAGAGCCTGAGCCTGTATCAGCTGGTACAGGTCAGTCCAGGGTTTTTAATTCCAGCGTAGGCTTACTTATATTGTCTAGTTTTTGTAGTAATACAATATTATTAGTTTCCTTTCAATAAAATGTTAGAAAATACTCCATTTCTAGCCACTGTCTTTACTGTTAGGTGAAGATGATCTTAGGCATGATTAAATACCTATATACAGGGCTTGACAAATGGCAGCGAAACCTACTCGCCAGCCCCGCACTGCGCATGCGCAAGATCTGCATTGTGCGTGTGTGTGCCGCCAGTGAATGAGGGTGATTGGCTGAAATCTACTCGCCATGGGAGAGTAGATTCAGTGAGTTGTCGAGCCCTGCGCCTCCCCCACCCCCGTGTGTGTGTGTGTGTGTGTGTGTGTATATATATTCAATACTAAATGGTAAATACAAGCTAACTCTGAAGTCTTATGCAGCGCATCAATGTTAAAATCAGTAATGTGCTCTGTTACATTTTCTTTGTACAGATATATGGGACTGCATAGCAACCTGCTTCTTCATAGACACAGCTCATAATGTCATTGATTACATTGATACAATATGGAAGATCCTCAAACCAGGAGGAATATGGATAAATTTAGGTACATTTTTCATTTCCTTGCTCTCAGTTCTGTTGCCTGGCATGACCAGTGGCTCCTGGTGAGTAGGAGGAGCAGTTGCAGGAGAAGTCCTTCTCAGCATCAATAGCCATGGAATCAAAATTTTTTAGCTACCAAATTCTATCAAACCTCCACAGTCCATGAGTTAACAGTGATTTTCAGAGCCAGCAGTGATTTTCAGATTCATATAATTCAGTCTAATCTGGGTGAATTTTCATAAGTAAGCAAAATGAATTTCCCTGCCTCTGGACTGTACCCTCACAAGTGTCACATGCACACTCCAAAGCATTGAAGTTCTCAGTTTCATAAATTCTTTAGTCATTTCTTTTTTAACGTTGGCAAAACAATTCCTCTTATCCCCCATCTTTTTCTGTCCTTGGGCTAGATCATTTGTTGCTGAAATGTTAGTTTGGTAAAACTGTAAGCAACTGAAAATGGGCTAATAATGGAAAATGGTAGAAAACCTAATTATAGGTAGCTAGTTCTACTTACTTGGGGAGGGAGGTGTTAAATCTTTTATTTGTTGACTTCATACTTATCCCAAATGCTAAGCGTGCTTCTGACAATAAAATTGGTTTTAGTGTTACTGAATTCCTTTATCTTTGTATTCTAGGTCCTCTCCTTTATCACTTTGAAAACTTGGCAAATGAACTTTCGATAGAATTGAGTTATGAGGATATAAAAAATGTTATATTAAAGTATGGATTTCACCTAGAGGTACGGATTAGATTGGAAGTAATACTTACTGGAGTAGACGGGTCAACCAAAACCATACATATTGTGGCTTAACTCAATTTAATGATACAGATTTTTAACTTTGAGATGCTTTACATGTTTATGTTGCTGGTTGTATTCATAGTTTAAGGTGTTTGTTTTTTAATTCATTAAAATGCAAAAAACATGACTGTAAATACATAGCTGTGATGCGTGTGAAGAGGAGAAATAGATATTTTGGAGGGACATTTCCAAAAATATTCTGAAAACTTCAATTTTTATTTTCAGGTGGAGAAAGAATCTGTATTATCAACATACACTGTGAATGAACTATCAATGATGAAATACTACTATGAATGTGTGTTGTTTGTGGCTAGGAAACCAGAGTTGCAGTGTTTCAAATAGATTCTTCAGGAAAAAATGCTGGAGATGTTAAAATTGAAAACACGCAGTGGACTAGGTAATGACTGGATACAACCTCAAATCAGTGGTGCCTTGTTTATTCTTAACAGGAATTTGAGAGTGTCTATTTTCTTAATATCTGTATTGCTATTCAGATATATACTGTGCCATGCATATTTGTACTGTACTTGTGAAAATGGAAGTATTCACCAGATTGCATAAATACATCCCATTTTTTGAGTTTTATACTTGTGTTTTATTGTCTGCCATGAAGTTGTCCTGATAAGACTGGTTTAATTAAAAATTGTTTCCATTTCATCTGCAGCTGTCTGTAATGTGCATAATCTATAGCTCTCAGGACCTGTTGGAAAGGATATATAATTCTGTGTTTGATATCAGAACTGGGAATATTCTTTCCACTGTGGATCTGAGGCTTAAAACAAAATATGCTATGTATTCTGCCTCAGTTTTTACACATAATTCTTTTTGTTTTCATTTTCCTTGTGGCTTTATGGATGTTGAGGTATAGTATGAACGCAGACACAGTTTAGAGAAGGCTTTCTTTACATCAGTTTAAAAAATAGAATTTACAAAACCTGAAATTACTGAAAAGTGTTAATGTTGCTGGAAAGCTACATTCATTGTGACTTTTAGCGCTCCCAGGACCATTTTCTGTTAGACCGGAAATAGAAACATAAGATTTTAGAAACTCTATTTTTGGCTATGCTAAACTTAGCAATCTATTCTAATAGTTTGTTAGCTTTGGTAATTTGGATATTGGTATATGAAATCATAGTATGGAGTGAAGCAAAGCATCATGTCACAAAGAAGCAGGAGTAAATTAACTTTGAAATGGAAATAAGACTTGTTCTGTTAATGCAGGAACTGCACTCTCACTTTACCCATTTGAAGTTTACCAGTGTAACTTATCTGTTGCTTAAATAAAGTGTTTGAAGCATTTATTTTAAGGATTATTAGATGGAATGGAAAATTAGAATAATCAGAATCTTTGTTTAAAATTAAGAAAATCTTGCATGTAATCCCTTTGCCTTGCTTGAGAGCTGTCCCGGCCTGTGTCTTTGCAGAGCTCATCCCCCGCCACCCATCCATCACAACTTTTGTTGGCAGGAACTCCCTTCCCTTTCCATAAGACAGCTACTGCCCACCAACATAACCCAACTGCCCATCTCTTGGTGGCAGAAAGGAGTTAAGAACATTGTGCATTGGCCCAGGAAACCTGTAGGGATGATTGGGACCTGGCAAAGAGGAGAAGGAGAAGAACCAAACTCCAGCCCGTTGCGAGTAGGGTGAGGAATCCTGGCTCCTTGTCTCCTCTGCAAGTAGCACTGATTCCATCCTGGTCTGTAGGCACCTCTTCTCATTGCTTGCACACACAGCAGTAGCCAAGTAGGGCAGCCTGCATGTACTGCTCTGGCTGAGGGACACACAGGGTCATCTGGCTCAGTCCACTTCAGACAGCCTAAACTACCTGCTGAAGATGGAAGTCAGATAAAGGGGGACTGCCCAAGGAGTAGAGGGCATTCAAAGCTAATCTGAGGCTCACCAAAATCTGAAGGTCTTAGTACAATGTGGATAGTCTGAGGATGGCTCAGGGGGACCATCATCCTAAAGCAATGATCAGCTTTCCTTGCTCCACCAGTGTCTCAAAGTGCTTTACAAGCTGAATTGCATTGCTGGAAGTGAAGTTGGGGGACCCCTTATTCTATATAGGGGAGCTTTGCATTTCACAGCTGCATGAGGTTCAGGCAGGGGCTATTTCTGAAAACTGGTTCCAGTTCACTGAGTCCATCACAAAGTCAGGAAAAGCCAACTTTGGCAAAAGGCCAGGCTGGACTAGGTGTATATGGCCAAAGATGGGGTTAGCCAGAGGGTGGAGAGCTGGCTGTGAGATCCTGGGAAACTACTCTGCATTGCTCAGAAGAAATGACTGCAAACCTATGCTGAAATCCACTGGGCTGTGTATGCCAGTCCTTCTCACTCCCATGTTTTGTCTTTGCTACTGCTGTTGTTTCCAGAACTCTTAAACTGTACTCCAACAATATCAGCAGTTATGAGTTGGCTCTGCAACAATTCACATAGTTCTTCGAGGAGTATCCTTGTGGGTGGTCCATCTGAAGTGTCTTGTGCACCTCTGTGCCTCTAGTGGAAGAATTTAGGTAGCTGTGCCTTGAGAGGGCTGCGCACGGGGAGAAGCCCGCACGCACCAGTGTGGTTACTCTGCATGCGCAGCCAATTGTCCCTTCAGTTCCTTCTCTGCCGCTGCGGCTTCAATCGGAACCAATAGTGCTTACCTGAAATTTTTCAAATGTGTTAGATTAGAGTTAGTGTCGTTACTTGTAATAACTGTTAGATTGTTAAAATCTTTCTAATTGTTATTTTTTTAAAAACTTGATTAGTTTTTCAGCCTTTTTCCCTTTGGCCATTTTTCTTCGTGAGATACCTGGTTCCTCAGATTTCAAATGTTGCCTGTCCTGCGGCTTTCCATACCAGTTTGTCAGCCACTCACGGTGCAACAGGTGCCTGAGACAGGCACGCTCCACAAGTCGTGAACACTGTAAGCAGCTCATTGTGCACAGAAGAAAGGCCATGGAGCTCCAACTGAAGTTGCTCCTACTGGAAAATACCAAGCAGTCAGCCTTGGACCCCAAGTACTCCACACCACCAAGACAGCCATCCCAATCGGAAAAGGCAGCTCTCTGAGGGTTTAGCACCAGGGACTCTGTGTTGGACCACCAGTCCAAAAAGCGAGCCCACTCAGCTTCCAGAGGTGACTCACCTTTTAAAAAAAGCAGGAACCACCTCAGAAAATGTCAAGCGCCTGAGAGACAGGCACTGTGACTGTCAGGTACCAACACATCCTGAGGGGCTAAAGACTTTAGTAGAGAGGGCCAGCTGTAAGATACTGGGCAGAGCAAAATCCTGTATACACCACAGGCTCCGTTGGTACAATCCCTGGATAGATCAACTGTGAAGGAAGAGGATGACCCAAATGTCACTGAAGAAGACAACTCTGCCAGCTCTGCCTCCCTACCCACATTTCAGCTTCGTTGCCCGATGACACTATTATGCCCCCTCCCCCCATCTCAGGGGATGACTTCAAGTCGTTTCAAGAGCTGTATAAGAGGGTGGTAGAAGTGCTGGAGATCTCCCTAGTGAATCTACCGGAGATCCAGCACAAATGAACATACATATACTCTGTGCCTACCCCTCAGCTAAACTGGCACTGCCAATGAATCCAGCCCTGATGGACCCAACCAAATCCATCTGGCAGCCCTCTGCTACCAATCTATCAGTCTGTAAAAGATCAGACAGACTACTACGTAGTGCCACAAGGGGATGATTTCCTGTTTTCTCATCCTTCCTCAAATTCCCTGATGGTGAAGCAGTAAACCAGAAGGGGAAGCAAAGTACCACCTGGACCGCTCCTTACGACTGGCACTGGAAGCACTTAGACCTTTTTGGCAGAAAAGCTTACTCATCTGCCTTATTGCAGTTGTGCATTGCCAACTACACCCATTACATATTTGAGAAGATGTCATGCTTCCAAATCATAAGAGGGAGCAGTTTAAGGTGCCCATATCTCTTGCACTGTACTACAAGCAGCTTTGGATTCCTCTGTTACAGCGGCCTAATTGATTGCCATTGCCGTGGCTGAGATGTGTGTCTTGGCTCCATTTGTCCTGTTTCCCATAGGAGGTGCACTAATCTGTGGATGACCTGCCCTTTGAGGGTTCCAAGTTGTTTGCGGAGTCCGGGGACACTTCACTTCACACTCTTAAGGGCTCTCACTCAACTTTAAAGGCTCTGGGCATCCATGTCCCTGTAACTAAGAGAAAGCAGGGTAAATATTTTACTCAGATACAAGCCCCCCCATTCAGTTAACCACAGAGGCAATACGAGGCCAGGCGCAGGCAGTGCACACACTAGCCTTCAACATCCAGGAAAATGTTTTGAAGGTGTGGTTGAGGGTATGATAACCTCGATATCTCGAAGGCACCCAGACAGTGTGGCAATATTCAACAATCATCTGGCAACTTTCTACCACGTTTGGTGATCCATCACCCTGGACAGATGGATGTTGGAGATTGTCAAGGCTGGCTATCATCTCCCTTTTTCGTTTATCCCTCCAACCTACCCTCCCTCCCCATCCCTCTTCAGGGACTGATCTCACAAGTGCATCCTCAACCAGGAGCTCTACCATCTGCTCCAACTGGGAGTAATAGAGCTCCTGCCCTAGCTTCACTTTTTTTACAACAAAGAAAACAGGAGGATGGAGACCAGTTCTTGGCCTAAGAAAGCTCAATTGCTACATACAATGCTTCAAGATGGTCACCCTTTCCACAATAACCCCTGCCTTAGAGAAACGAGATTGGTTATTGACCCTTGACCTCTACAAGATGCATACTTCAACATGTCAGTATGTCCAGCACACAGAAAATACCTTTGATTTACTGTGCACGACAAACATTTTCAATATAGGTGCCTCCCCTTCGGGCTCTTTACAGTACCACAAGTGTCTTCCAAAGTGCTCACCATGGTGGCAGTGTACCTGGGCAGCCTGACAGTCATCATCTTCCCATATCTCGATGACTGCCTACTAAAAGCACAGACTTATCAAGACACAGAAAGAGCAGTCAACATTACCAGGCCAACTTTTCAGAAACTGGGCTTACAGATGAATCTCCAAAAATGCAAACTGAAACCAACACAAAAGTTGGAGTTCACTGGGACTCACTTGGACTGCACAATGGTGATGGCCTCACTCCCACAACAAAGGTTCCAGGCAAACACAAAACTGATGGAAACAGCACAGAAAAGCCATCAAGTTACCACAAAGTTATGCCTTCAACTATTGGGTCACATGGCGGCAGCCAATTTTGTGGTGCAACATGTCAGATTGCATAGGAGACCGCTCCAATTATGGCTACGGATAGTCTACTAACCACATCTCCACTGCATTGACAAAAGAATCTCAATCCAAAGTGAAGCAGTCTATCATGCTGGACAGATTCACTCAATGTGTGCTAGTGGGTTCCTTTTCACCCAGAACCACTATCCATAACCCTTACGACAGATGCATCTCTTACGGGATGGGGTGTACATACTGGCCAACAGGTGGTGCAAGACCAGTGGCCTCCAGAGTAGTCCAAGCTGCACATAAACATATTGGAACCACAAGCAGTAAGCAATTTCTGTCATCATTTCTTGCACCTAATTCACAACAGGACAGTACAGGTTTTTATGGACAATCTGACAACATTGTACTACATAAATCACCAGTGTGGAGCTAGATCTTCCCGTCTCTACTTGGATGTGGTTCAATTATGGAAATGGTGTATCGTACACAATATATACCTCCAGGCCACCTACTTACCAAACAAGGACAATACCATGACAGACAACCTCAGCAAACATTTCATTTTGAATCACAAATGGGAGAAGGATACTAGTCTACTCTCTCAGCTGTTCACTCATTGGGAATTCCATGGTGGACTTGTTTGCAACCAATGCCAACACGAAGTGTCCACGCTACTATTCTAGTGTGGGCATTAGAACTCACTCTCTGGGGGATACCTTCACAGGAGCGCACAGCTCTCCTACACAGTGCTCGACAAATGCGCTCGCCCGTGGCAAGTAGATTTTTCCAGCTGGCGAGTGCAGGGGCGGACTGGCCCGGTGGGCCATTTTGACGGGGGGCTGGCCGAAGCCCACACTACGGGCGGCGTGGCCCCATTCAATCCGCCGGCCGGTGGAAGAGCACAGTGCTGCTAGGAAGGGGGAAGTGTGGCGATTCTTCCCACCGGGCTGCCTGCGTGCAGCTCCAGCGCGAGGAGGCGGGGCAGGATGCCAGGATGCTTGCGTGACCTGGCCCCACTGATTTTAAAGGGCCACGGCAGCTCGGCTCTGGCTGCGTGTCCCTGGGAGCTGGCTGCGGCACGCAGCACAGCCAGGGCCAGCTCTGCCAGCTCCAGTCCTGCCACGGCCCCAGCCCCCCTTTGTCCCCACGCCTCCCCTGCACCCCGGACCCCCTGCTCTCCCTCTTCCCTGTGACCCTTTGGCTCTGCACCGCCCTTACACCCCGCACCCTGCTACCCCCGATCCCTGCCCCCTCCAGCTCTGTGCTGCCCATTCCCTGCACTGCCCCTAGACCCCGATCCCTCTGCCCCTCCCGTTCCCCGGGTCCCATTCTCCGTGCCTCCACAGCATCCTGCTACCCCTGCATCCCTCTGGCTCTGTGCCTCCCGTTCCTGTGCCACCCCTGTACTTCCCCACTGTTCCCTGCACCCCTCTGGCTCTGTGCTGTCCCTGCACCCTGCTCCCCCTGTAGGTTGGGAGTGAGGGGTGCTTGCCCATTGGGAGGGGCTGGACAAGGCTGCTGTGACCCAGCAGCAAGTGAAAGGAGGAGTTCACTTGAAGGGCCTTTGCCTTTATGGGAAAAAAAAGAAAATGCTATTTGTTATTTATAGGGCTAAAATGCTGGAACAAAAAAGAAAACAAACAAAAAAAACCATTGCAAAATGCAAACATGTAAAAGACAACAACAAAGGGGGGGGCAGCAAAAAACCTAGAGCTGGCCCCTGGGGAGAGGAAGGGGCTGGGCTGGGCTGTGGGGAGAGGGAGGAGAGGGGAAAAATATGGGGAAGGGGCTTGTGCTGAGGGGAAGAGGGGAGGCGAAGAAGAAGAAAGGGGAAGGCACCAAGGGACAGGGATGCAGGAGAGACAAATGCCAGGGGGCCAAGTGCAGACAATGAGGTAAAGGGCAGAAGGGAAGGTGTCAGTGGGAGGGGGGGACAGGGTGATGCTGGGAGAGGAGAAGGTAAGGGCACTGGGGGGCTGGAGGGGGAGGTGCTGGGAGAAGAGGTGGGCATGAGGAAGGAGGGGATGGGTATCAGGGAAAAAGAGAGCAAAGGGGGCGGGGGCAGTGAGGGAAGGGAAAGGCACCAGGAGGGTGCAGGTGCCAAGGGATTCTGGGGGTGAAGCAGAAGGGCAGACACCTGCAGGGGAGGGACCAGCACCAGAGGAGAGAGGCATAGCAGGTGTGTAGAGGGAGGTTTTAGGAGAGGGGATGAGGAGGGATAGCTCACACCATCAGAGTGGGGCTACAGTAGGAGTGGGCACAGGGCGGAGAGAAGGGCTGGAGGAGGGGGGCAGGTCTCAGGAAGGCTGAGGGCAGTGAAAAGGGCAGGAGTCAGGACAGCAGAGGGTGAGGGGTTGGGGGGCAGCAGGTACCAGGGGAGCTTATGGAGCAAGGGGAGGAGACATGGCAGCAGAGAGAAAAGGTAGAGGTTTATAAGATATTTATTAATAACCTGGGTGATATTTATTAATAATTTATTAGTAATTACTGTTCTTATTCTTATTAGGAATTTATGCCATTAAAAAACACTTTTTGTGGGGGTGGGTGGCGAGTCCCTTTTTTGTCTGGCAAGTAGGGTTTTCCATAATTTGTCGACCCCTGCTCATATGCATTCCCACGAATTTCACTTCCTCACCGAGTAATCCCAAAAATAAAACAAGGCCACAGTAATAATAGTTGCACCCTGCTGGCCTAGATAGATGTGGTATCCTTACCTGCTGCACATCTCTGTGAAAACTCCATGGTACTTCCAATATGTCCACATCTTCTGACTCAGAACAACAGTCAGATACAACATCCCTGTGTCCAGACTCTCCCTCTGCAAGTGTGATATCTGATTGGCTCACCTCAATAGAGGCAGCCTGTTCCAGACCAGTGCATCAAATTATTTTCAATAGTTGCAGGCCAACTACTAGATCATACCTATACAAAATGCACAGGTTCTCTGGGTGATACCTCAAGAAACAAATAGCTCCCATGTCTGCCTTGCTCCCTCTCGTACTGGAGTACCTATTCTCTCTGAAGAGGTCAGGGCTCTCTTTCAGTTCACCTAGCTGCAATAACTCTATATCACTTCCCAATAGAAGAGAAGTTGGTTTTCACTCATCCTACCATCAAAATGTTTTTGAGGGGCATTCGAAATATTTAGCAGCCCCACTCTGGAACTTCAACCTAATGCTTAGGGGAAGAACTCGCAAGCGCTTCAAGCCCTTCGCTACGTGCTCTATTCTACACCCTCTATGAAAGTGGCGCAAGGAGAGTAGGGGCATTAAGTGATCTTTTGGCGGATCCACCCTTTATTTTGCAAGGACAAAGTCATTTTCCACCTGCACCCCAAATTCTTCCCTAAGGACCCAATTCCCTTTGCTCCCAATCCCATTTACTTACTTCTCTTCCCGAAACCACATGCAGATAGCATACAGACTGCATTGCACACACTGGATGTCCACAGGGTGGTTGCGTTTCATTAGATAGAACTAGACAGATACATAAATCAGCAAGATTATTTGTATCGACCACTAAAAGATCCAGAGGCATGGCACTTCTCAAACAGAGGTTGTCCAGATGGCTCTCTGACCGCATAAGGCTGGCTTACCATATCTTTGGGCAGAACCATCCGCAACACCTACATGCTCGTTCCACAAGAGCAATAGCAATCTCTACAGCATACCTAAATAATCTATCTCAGGCGGACATATGCAGAGCTGCCACCTTGTCCCCCATTTGTTTATCAAACATTCATAGACTCAATCATAGAATACTAGAACTGGAAGGGACCTCGAGAGATCATCAAGTCCAGTCCTCTGCCTTCACAGCAGGACCAAGCACCGTCTAGACCATTCCTGATGTCTGTCTATCCTGCTCTTAAATATCCCCAGTGATAGAGATTCCACAACCTCCCTAGGCAATTTATTCCAATGTTTAACCATCCTGACACTTAGGAGGTTTTTTCTAATGTCCAACCTAAACCTCCCTTGCTGCAGTTTAAGCCCATTGCTGCTTTTGTTCTATCATCAGAGGCCAAGGAGCACAATTTTCCTCCCTGTGACACCGTTTTAGATACCTGAAAATGGCTATCATATCCCCTCTTAGTTTTCTCTTTTCCAAACTAAACATACCAAATTCCTTCAGCCTTCCCTCATAGCTCATGTTTTCTAAACCTTTAATCATTTTTGTTGCTCTTCTCTGGACCTTTTCCAATTTCTTTGCATCTTTCTTGAAATGTGGTGCCCAGAACTAGACACAATACTCCAATTGAGGCCTAATCAGTGCAGAGTAGAGTGGAAGAATTACTTGTCATGTCTTGCTCACGATATTCCTGTTAATGCATCCCAGAGTTGTTTGCTTTTTGTGCAACAGTGTCATACTGTTGACTCATATTTAACTTGTGGTCAACTATGACCCCCTAGATTCCTTTCTGCAGTACTCCTTCCTAGATGGTCACTTCTCATTCTGTATGTGTCAAACAGATTGTTCCTTCCGAAGTGCAATACTTTGCATTTGTCCTTATTAAATTTCATCCTGTTTACCTCAGACCATTTCTTTAGTTTGTCCAGTTCATTTTGAGTTAAGACCCTATCCTCCAAAGCAGTTGCAATGCCTGCCAGCTTGATATATGCAAATTTATGTACTTGAAACTTACCTGTCGCAGGATACACACTTCAGCCAAACGATACTAGCTGCCATACATAATAGTTATGAGCCATCCTCCAACGATGAGTACTGCTTCATAATTGCCTAAGGTGGAGTACCCACATAGGCACTTCTCAAAAGAAAAAGAGATGGTTACTCACCTTGTGCAGTAACTGAAGTTCTTTGAGATGTTTGTACCTGTGGGTGCTCCACGACCTGCCCTTTCTTTCCTCTGCTTTGGAACTACTTATCTCTGGGGCAGAGAATGAACTAATTGAAGGGATGGTTAGCTGTTCTTGTGGAGTAGTCACACAGGCGCATGCTGGCTGCTCCACCTGCACAGCCCAGCAAGGGCACTGCTACTATATTCTCTGACTGGAGACGCATCAGCGTCCCAGACACCTAAGGTGGAGCACCCACAGGGACAATCATCTCGAAAAATCTCAGTTACTGCACAAGGTGAGTAACCCTCTCTTCTCACATTGTGGTATGAATCTTGGCAGAAATTGGGGAGGAAGGTACATGACCCTGCATGTTCTCCCTCCTCCCCTCGTGGGTTGTCTCTGGCTATTAGCAAGAGCTATATTTCAGCATACCTGGGTTAATTGTTGGATACTTGCCACATGCACCGGTGCTGGAAGATTTTCTCTAAGTAGTACCTGTAGGGGCCTAGGTCTCATGACCCCCTAGAGTAGCACGCACATGTAGCACTATTTATGGTGCTCCCAGGCCCCTCTCTCCCTCCCTCAGTTCCTTTTTGCCATCTGTGCCAGTGCTTGGAATGCTCTGCGCCAATTCCGGCTCTAGCGTTATCATTCCCTCAAATTGTTTGAAAATAGTTTTTTCTGTGTGTTCTTATACAGTAGTTAACAGTTAATCCCTGTTCAGACTTAGCCTGAGGTTGGACATGCCCTGTTCTCCTTGCTTTAAAGCCTGTGGTAGTTAGTGACCCGCATGCTAACTGCCTTTGTTGTTTGTATTTATACCACATCTTGGAAAAATGGAACTGAGTCTAAAACGGCCTGGGAGTGCCCTATATAGCACTTCATGTGCGTGCCACTCCAAGGGGTGCTGAGACCTGGGCCTCTACAGGTACTGTTGAGGAAACATCTTCCAGCACCAGTGCATGTGTCAAGTACACCCATTTATGTTGAATGGACATGAGCAACACATCTCAAAAAACACCAGTTACAGAACAGGTAACTGTCTTTTCCTTGGGACAAGGAAAGTTCTTGCTAAATTATATACTAATCCACAGATGGTAATTTCATACAAAAGAGATTTTGTCATTTCAAAGTTATACAAATATTTTCTATTAAGATATTATGTTGAGGAAGGATCAAATTAATCACTTTGTTCTCTTTGCCATAATGATTAATTTAGCTACACTATCATCCCCTTTGAAAATCCTTTTTAAAAAGTATGGTGGGGATTCAAGCCTTTTCCATGGAAAATGACACTAGATCACAGGTTTTTAACTTTTAAGGTGTGTTAAACTCACTCATCTGTCACCCCTTGGTATGGATAAGGTTGGTTTTAGCTTTCTGTGTAAGGCAGATATTTCATGTTTCCAGTTTTGTTTTAATTGAAAGTACAGTTCTAAAGTTAGCAAATGTATTTTTGCTCATGCCATTTTAAATCCTCTATAGGAGAATAAAGCCTGCACATTTTAAAAAAGTGTTCCATACTGCTCCCTAGCCAGAAAAAATACTGGGACTAACAGCAGTCTTCAGTAAAGGTTTACTTGCAGATAGTCAACTTTCTATTCTTTACAAAAACACTAGAATTAAAAAGATTTGTTTCTTTATTAATAAAGATATTAGTGCAATCTCAATATTATATGGTAAATAAAAATAAATCCTTGCTGATTTTAGGATGCAACTGATGCTCTCCCGTGGCTTGTTTCTTTTTTTGGAGGGGGGAGGAGAGGGTCAGCATAATCTCTTGTAATTCTTTACATATGAATGTGTTCAAAAAGCCTCATTTTAAAATCTGTTGACATAAGTTATGTTTAGATTAAGTGTTGATTATACATTTCCATTTCATCTCTATGAAATCAATCACTTTTGTTCTATTTCTTTAAGCATTTTTTTCTAGATCTGCACTGTGTAGTACTGATTGATTTTATTTAAATAATCATCTCCTAAAGTGTCAGCTTAGTCTCCTCTAAAACCTAAACCTTAAAAAAAAGTTTGTAAATGGAATAAAGCTCCAAGCAACGTGAATGCCAATTTTAGATTCATCCCCACCAATCTCATGGGGTATGGCCCCCAGGAGGCAGATATTTAATGCTGGGTCTTGTGACTTTGGTATGCCCACAACTGGACTCTGGTAGTTGCTTCCCTGGCCTAAAATAAATACCGGACTATGTAGCACTTTAAAGTGCTACATAGTCCTGTATTTTGTTTCAGCTACACCAGACTAACACGGCTACATCTCTATCACTATTCTAAAATAAATACCATGATCGAAGTGTTGCTACTTTGCGCTGAGTTCCTAGCTCATAGCATGGGAAACAGGTGGGAGCGCAATGAATTACAGCCGGAGAGGGGGGAGAGACTGCAGCCTCCTACCCCCGCTCCAGGCCCGATCACTACTAAACCGGAGAGATCTCTTAGCAAGCCGCTACAAGAAAGGCGCGGGATGGGGGGGGGGTACATACAAGCGAGCCGCAGGGCAGGAGGTTCACGGTAACGGCCTAAGCGCGGGGCAGGGTCGAGGCTAGTTTTGCTGCTGTATCTATAGGCAGCTGTTGGCCGGGACGCAAGCTCCCCCGAGAGGGCGCTCCGGCGCGCGGAAGGGGCTGGAAGGCGAGAAGCCGGATACGCGCGTGGCCCCGCCCCCGGTGGCTCCCCGGGAGAGAAGCGCTTGGCCCACCGCGCGCGCGGCTCGCCAGTACCCACCGCTCCAGTGCTTGAGCCGCTCGCCCTCAGCCCCCTGATGGCCAAGCGGCGCGCGGAGCCGTTAGCGTGTCACGTGCCCTGGAAGCGCTTGCTACCCGAACCGCCCCCGCTGCTCCGCGCGCCCGGGCCCGCGAGGCGCCCGCGGGACGACCCCGAGCTCTGGAGCCCGGGCCGCGCGGCCCCCGGGGGCCTTGGCAAGAAGCGGAAGTTAGAGGAGGCCGAGGCGCCCCCGGGGAAGCGGCCCGGGCCCACGGGTAGCAGGCCCCACGGGGAGCCTGGAGACCCCCCCAGCCCGGGAGGGAGGCGGCGGCGGCAGCAGCGCGGGGGGGACGCGGGGCCTCGGCAGGAACAGGCGGTGCGGGGAGGCGGCGTCGGCTTGGGGGAGCGAAGCCCGGATCCTCGGGGGGAAGAGCAGGGACCCGAGGAGGTAAAGGTGCCGGGGTCGTGCTGATTGGGGAGGGGCGAGGCCGCAGTTACCGGCTCTGGGGGGGGTCCCTGTTGTGGCCAGGGCGCTGCACGCACTGGGGGGAGAGACTAGTTCAGGCGGTTTGTCCCGCAGGGTAAGAACTAAGTCAGCGCAGGAAGCACAGGCTGCCCCTCTCCCCCCTTGCCCACCCCAGCTGCTCTCCTCGCCAAACTCTTGTGTGGCCACGTGGATGTGGCCAGCAAGTGGTGTTGGGCTTATCTGAAAGACCTCCTGGCTGTTGTGTGGCCACATACAGCTTCTCATCCCAACTGCTGCTGTGCAAATTGTTTGAAGGTTGAGCAATACTGTCTCTGCTTTTTAACCTCACATCTTTTGTAGCTGGACTAAACTAGTGTTCTGAGTGGTTCTTCAGGTGGGCGATGTACAAAGATGATCTTCGTCTCTAACCACAAAACCATATGTGCTGGAACTAGGGATTTTCCACCAGCCCTTGGCTTGAAGTAGTTTCCTTCCTATAAAGGGTTTACAGTTAAATGATTCAGCACCCCTACTATTCAAAATTGTTCCAGTACTACTGCACAAAATGTACTGGATTAACACAGGGTGCAGACCTCACTCTAATTTTAATAGATAAAATACCTTATTTCTAAGGTTTCTGTGTAGTTTGTGCCTCACTGTAAATGGAGTCTTCCATGGATTACACATGTCTTCTTAAAGGGCCTTTCCTCTCACTGGGGCTACAGAACCTAAATCACCGCTTTCCCTCTTTGCATTGCTCAATCTCCAGGCAGAAGGTAAAACCCAACTTTTCCTGAACTCAAGACAGTTTAATTTGACTTTACCATCAGAATGTATGCACAGAAGATCCCTAAAGATTTACCATGTTAATGGTTGATACCATTTCCGAATTATTAAATCCACAGAGTTGATGTTTCTCAGAGACTAATTTTTCCCTGACATATTTGTTCTGTGCAGTGATGCCAGAGGGACCCACTTGAAGCAATAGTAGGAAAAAGGTCAATTATCATTAAACCTATGGTGAGGTGATAATGATAAATGCAGATTTAAAAAAATGAAACAATGGCAAAGATAGACAACATTATTTTTTTTACATTATTTTTGCTGAAAGAAATTCCTAAATAAAACAACTAAAATCTCTTCCCAAGAATAAATCCTAGATCCTGGGGTAGAAAAGATCTATTCATTCATCTCTCTGCCATCTTAGATGTTTTAAGTGAAAATAGAAGCCTTTGTCCAAATTTCTTGGCAACTTAGTATTTTTATCATGCCAATTATAGACTTAAGACCCTAGTTTTAGGTATCCATTTTTGGAAATCTGGGTTCTTGAGCTATGTGCAACTGTGCTATATTGGAATTTATGATTTTCACATACAGTGTCATGTTCTCTTCTGCTCTTTTCCTCATGATCACAAGCATACATACGAAATGCATAGAATTATTCTACAAACAATGTTCCCTCTATTTTTTTCCATATTTGTGTGGTATACATTTTTATGTGCACCAAAGCATTAATGTGCATTACCAGTAGAAAGAATGTAGGTGTAGGTGCTGTGCTAATCAGCTGGTCTACATTTGAATATCTCTTGTGTGGCCGCACAAGTGCACAGTTTACAGGAAACACTGTCCACAAATGACGTATGGAATGATATTTTGATTCTAATGTAAAACCCATATTAGGCCAAGCTTCATACTAGAACATATCTCTGAAAGAAGGAAGGAGAGACCCTTTATTGAGTGTTTTAGTAGCAGAAGTTGGTTTAAGGATTTTTATTGGAAGTACTGAGCTTGTTGTTTTTACCTTACGTCACGGTATTTGTTAATTGTAATTATGTATACATTTTTTCATGTATAGAAGGCTGTAAACATTAGTGATGTTAACATGTAAATGACTACACAATTAACCAATAAGCCTGGGCTGACTATATGCACTCTCTTCCCCCCCGCCCCACTTGCTGCCTGTATCAGAGGCAGCAAGGGGGCGGGAGATGGGAGCCGGTGCCTGTGAGGATCTGGCTTGTATAAACATAATGCCATATTAAAATAAGTTTTGTCAAATTTACTAGTTTCCATAAATTTTGCTTGGGAATGCACCCTTTTTAATATCCTCCAGTTTCAAAGTTATCAGCTACGGCTATACACACTCCTAAAGAGGTGGAGTTTTTTGGTAACAGAATTACTTAATTACTCCAACTGTCTAACTCGTTTATTTGGGACCTAACTCTATCATTGATGTTTTTACTTCTCATAGATCTCCCAAACAGCAGCAGCATAAACTTGACCTGATTCACAATTGTATTGCTTCTTATAGATGTCATAACAGTAGCAAAACAGACTGGAATAGTTTAATTTCATGCTGATGCTTAGCAACGTGTGTAACTGTAGTTGTCCTAGAGCAGACTCAAGAAGACAGAATAATTTGTCACATAGGAGTTTATCTCTGCACTGGTAGAGTTAGAAAAACCAACTTTTTAAAACAAAATATTAAATTATACAGAAATTGATTGGGTAAGGCCTTTAGGCTTTCCACTATCATTGATGAATGGATTTTGAAGCTCTGTTTTGAAAATATTCCAAGGTTACAGAAAAGATCTGAGTCTTTTCCACACATTCTTTTTGCTAGGCTACATCTAGACTGGCCACATAAGATGGAAGAGGCATGCAAAGCAGGCAAATCAGAATAGGGAAATCCGCGGGGGATTTAAATATCACCCGCGGGATTTAAATAAACATGTCCGCCACTTTTTTTCCGGCTTGGGGAAAAGCCGGAAAAAAGCGCCTAGACTGGCGCGATCCTCCGGAATAAAGCCCTTTTCCGGAGGATCTCTTATTCCTACTTTCTTATTCCCTGAAAGTGCTTAATAGTATGACACCAAATGACTGTCTGATAATTCCATATAATTATTTGTTCACATTTTGTTCTCTTCTACTGCAGATCCTGCAGAGGTTGCAAAAGTTTATTATTTCAAAAGCCATGTCTGCACTGAATGTTATCAGTTCAGTAGTTAGAAATACCATGTTAATTTCAAACTCTGTTGAAACAATTTTTTTTCATTTCTAATATTCTGAGTATTAGAAACAATAGAGTAAAACAAAATTAAACAGAAATATGTCATTTTAAGTTGTAACAGGAATAATTGTTTTTGCTTAGTCCCTTAGTTTAGGAGAGAATCATGAGCTTGGAGCAACAAATTTTATATATAACAAATATTGTATATATTCCACAATGGATGAATTGAAGATTTACTTATGTTCCCTTTTTGTGGCCTGCGTTTCTTCAACAGAAACAGTCTTTGCATGGAGTGTCTCACTCCATTAGCTTTAGTGCTGCTTATTGGAGTAATGATCTTTAGCTAAAAACAGCAAGCAGGTTGCTGGGGAAAAAAACAGTTTTGTAACAAACTTGTCTGTAGAGTAAATCAGTCTAGTCTTATTAGTTGTTGTCTGCACTGCTTATCTTAACTTCATTATTAGGATTGCTTTGTTTGTATTTACATATGTGTAAATCTAGAAAGAAAAAATGAACAGAATATTGAAGATTTTTTTCTTGTATTTTTCTTTCACTGTAGCTGTAGTTCTTTAAATAACTCTACCATAGATGCATTCAGTTGTCTTTTGGAGAAATATTTAGGGTTCTTTGACACTGACAGAAAAGTTCATGAATATTCCTTAAGCTAAGAAATGTCTTAGGAATTGACTTTTGAAATTGTCCACAGTATTCACATATATTGTGAAAGGCAACAAAGGAGAGTTTGCAATGAACAATATCGATTTGTGTAAACTTATAAAAAAGTGCAGAAATATTGCCTCTTAAATGTGTCATTGCAGGCATAAACTGAGCTACAGTAGCAAGTTTGCATGTAAGATACTCAAAGATAATATGAGAGTCCTCAGCAAAAATACTGAATTATACCAAAATCAGAAGCAAATTATTTGGTTAGAAGTGTCCGTTATTTTTAGTGTATTACATTTTCTTAAGAAAGTAAAATATATAACCCTAAAACCATCTGGGAAATGTCTGTTGACTGTTTATTTTGAAAGGGGGTTATTCTCTTCTTTCTACTGCAATGCTGTACATTAACACAGTGTTTTTATTTCCAAAGCACGAGGAAGAATTTTGGGAATACAACTCATTCCAGTACTGGAGAGCACCGGTACCTGCTATTGATCTGTCTGTCATTCTGGACTTAGATGGGGAGAACATGAGAGAATCAAGAACTACTTCCAGGACTGAAATCATAGAGACTGAAATGGAAACCTGAGTAATTAATTCCTAGTAGCAAATCTAGTTTGAGGAGGCTTGTTTCTATTTGAAGTCAGGTTTTTCCTACTTTGGAACAACATGTATGTTTCTGACATTTTTAAAAAGGAATGATATATTTTTGTCAGTTCACAGAAGAAAGGATGGGATTTACATTGAAGAAGGGCTATTATTGGACACTTGCCAATAAACTGGAAAGATGATTTTATCTATACAGTGAAGAGAAGGCTACTGACATGGGACTGGCAGAAATATTTGAAAACATGGATGTGTAACAATCTGTACAAAATCTGAATTTATTCCTGGACATTCATAGCCGGTAAACTGAATAGCTTTGATGCACTTCAGGTTGAAGACCAATGCCAACACTTTTCTCCTGTCCTGAATAGAAAGGATGTAGCTGGTATACATACATAAAAGTGAGGTTTTTTTTAATGCCATGCATTTATTTTAAAAACTACAATACAACCACCTTTATAATCTTGTCTGATGTTTTTGCTTTAGTTGAACAAAAACTGAAGAAAAATCAGATAAAGGTATTTCTGTGCAAACCAGAAATGACCATGGTGGGATATTCTTTTCTGCTCAGAATTTCTAGAAGTTATTTCACCTTCTCACTAGTGATTCCTCAAAGGGTGGGTGATTTGTTGGTTTTTTTTCCCACATGCTCAAATTAGTGGTGTTCCTGTTCTTTGTGACAGTTTGTGGAGTTGAACTGCCTGAGATGTACAAAGCTGACAAAAAGAGAAATGTGAAATGATCAGGCACGCTTTTCCTGGGGTCAAGTGAATTGGGTCCTGGTCCTGCATAGACTTGAGCATGTGCATAACTTTTCATACCTATGTAGTCCCACTGCATTAATGTGCTGCTGCAGGATTGGGGACCTTAGTGCTCTTTTTTTTATTTGAGAACTTTTGTCAGTAGTAATTGACTAAAATTAGATGTCTTATCAGTGAACTTTGTTTTCGTACGATTTGTCTCCAAATAGGGTGGCAACAAGAGATTTTTTTGTTCATATTACATCTGCTTTGAGAAGGTTTCTTGGTGGATTTTTTTTTAAATATTTTATTCAAGAACAGTCAAGCTTCCAATGTATATTCGAGCATTTTTGTATTTAAGTTAAATATCTCAGCTTTTATTCTGTCTTCAGAATATTACACTATTGTAACTTGTTATTGCTTGGATGTGTTTGTTTACAGTACCAAGTTGAATGGCCTATTTAATAAACATTTGGAAAATCCTTATTAGTGTTCGTACTTTGTCTTCAGTTTTAACACTGTTTTCATCTTGGATCTTTTTTAGTGGTGTCCACAGCGGTGAGGAAAGGGGCTAGTTCTGGACATGGCATGAAGCTTTGGCTGGAAATGTTCTTCATCACATTGCTTCAGTGGATCCTGGTTCTCTCCTATGTTCCCCTTTGCTGCGTTCCCGTAACTAGATTTCTTGAACTCAAGTGACCAGATTGTGTTGGTTTTTATTTAATCAGACTTCATTTGCACTATAGCAAAACAAATTTTGTTTTAATCTTTTAATCCATATGTGATGCTACATTTCCTAAGGCAGTGGTCCCCAACCTTTTGAGGTTGTCGGGCGCCAGGGGGCGTGGCTGTTTGCCCGCCGGGCGCCAGCGGGCAGAGACACTTGCGTGCCCGGGGGCAGCTCCCCCCCATAGCCGTATGCCCGGGGGTGGCTCCCCCCCATAGCCGCATGGCCGGGGGCGGCCCCCCCCATAGTCCTGGGGCCGGGGCCCCCTCCAAGGGCCGCGTGCCCGGGGCCGGCGCTCCTCCCCTCCCCCGCAAGTGCCGCGCGCCCGGGGCTGGTGCTCCCCCCCCCCTCCGCAAGCGCCGCGTGCCCGGGGCCGGCGCTCCCCTCCCCGCAAGCGCTGCGCGCCCGGGGCCGGTGCTCACCGTGCGCCATGTGCCCGGGGCCAGGCCAGCCCTGAGCACCTGGCGGGCGCATGCAAATGCCCCCGTGGGCGCCATGGCGCCTGCGGGCACCGTGTTGGGGACCACGGTCCTAAGGTGTAGCTAATGTACTACATTAGCTACTATATAGCAGTCCTTTTTTAAACCCATGTTTATTTTGACAGTATAATTTTTAATTATTTATGTATTGTTACAGCATCTTGGATGTAAAAAAATCCTACTTGTGTATTTAAAGTTTATTTTCAGTAACTCTTGTATTTAGTGGAACTGAAAAGTAAGTATAAATCATTTTTTTTCTTTTTTTCCTATCATATTTATATTGTGTATTTGTTAACATCTTTGTTTGTGGTCAGTTCCTTTATTTCCATAAGTTCTTGTAGTTTGTGTACTCAAAAACAAAATAGAAAAATCACTTTTAAAAACAGGAAAACACTATAAAATCAAAACCAGTAAGGGAGTCAGGTGCAGTATCTAAAGCTACTTTTAATTTTTTTAAACAGATTTCTGGCAGTGTGTCTGTAAAACATGAATAACATGCACATTCACAGTTTAGTCATACTCCACTACCCAATTATTTAGCCACCTATTGAACAAGACACTGTCTAGAACCAGTTACTGTTTCAAAAGGAGCCTCAGTTACTTTCAAACTTATGGATAAGAAAATGGAGGCAGAAGGAAGAAGCAATTTTTTTTAAGTATGTGTTTTTTAAATGATACGTCTTACACTGCATGTGTAGAAAAGGCAAATTTGGTTGCTAGTGTGATAGGGAAGGGTAAAAAGCCTGTTAAAAGGGAAAAGGGGCAGCTGAGACAGGGAAGCTGCAAACTAACTAAGGGCCAGGTGAGCTGAATTAGGCTGCCATGGGGCCTCTTTAAAAGCCTTCCCTAGGGGAGAAGGAGAGTGGAGGAGGAGCATGGAGAGGGGCAAACAACCTGGTGATAAGAAGACTCAGAGAAGTGGAACAGGAGGAACCTCTCCCCACTGCGGCCACACACGTCCCTAGGCTACTGTATGTGAGGGCTAGTGGGAGGGGGAGAGGGGAAGCGCTCGGGTCAGCCCTAGGGCCACCTGAGTTTCGCTCCAAGGATGGTACACTCCCCAGTCACCCCTGGTTCCATCCAGGAGACAGCCACGTAATGGGAATCTGAGAGCCCAGACCACGTCTGCCATATGTGCTCCCAGGCACTGTGTGGGGATTCATCTTGCTCCCTGTCAAACACCATTGATTAGCCCAAAGCCTCACAGCCTCCCCTGGCAGGGAGTTCCACAGGTTAACACAACACACGCGACCTCCACCCCCCCAAGGGGCTAGGACATAGACCGGTGATTACAATACATGGAGGCGCACCCTTCTCGGGGGGCACTGCTGTATGCAAACATACAACACGGGGGGGAGGGGAGAGTGGGCCCAAGCCACAGTACTGTGGTGTCACCTGGCCTCAGGGGCGGAGGGCATGGAGTGTGGGGACGGTGGCCGGGCTGCCTTACTGACCCATCCTTTTCTCTGTTCCCTGCAGCGGGACCAAGTAGGAGCAGGGGACCCTCAAGCCCTGCAGCAGCGGCAGCACCCCCAGCCACCCAAGCCCCAAGACAGTGGGTCCGGCAGTGGGACCGACAGCTTAGGTGGCATGTGCAGGCCATCGAACGCATTGAGGCGGCCATCACCCGGCGGGTGGAGGCGGACATTGAGTGGCGCCACCAGGCCTGGGGCCACTTCCAGGCCCGATGTGAGCGAGTGGCAGATGCCATCACTGCCCACATTGGGCATGCAGTGAACTACGGCATGGCAGTGCCCCATCCACCTGCCATCCCTCCCATAGCAATGCCTGCACCCCCTCCTCCTCCTGCCCCTCCTGCTGCTGCCCCTCCTGTTCTCGCAATGCCCCCTGCTCCTCCTGCCCCTCCTGCTCCCGCAATGCCCCCTCCTCCTGCCCAGCTCCCCGTGCTGGCTGCTCCAACACAGCCTGACCCCCATGCCCAGGTCCACCCCCGCAGAGGCAGTCGCAGGGGCCACTCCTCCCAGCAGTAGCTCCCCCCTCCCAGTTGAGATCCTCCTCCCGCCTCCCACCCTACAACCCTCCATCCATTGTAAATATAATAAAGTTCAAAATGTTGTGTTCCAAAAAAAAACTGTGTTGGTTGTTTATTGGGAGGGGAGGAGGGAAGGGTTGGGGATGGGAGGGAGACGTCAAGGGAGACAGAGGTGACCCTACTATGGGACCTGGGAGAACATCTCTGTCAGGGCCTCCTGGACGCACACCCCATCGTGGTGCGCCTAGCGGAAGCACCTGTGCGGGGCTGTTCGAAGGCCTGGTCCTCGCCTGCCATCCATGCCAGGAGGAAGGCCTCCCCCTTCTGCTCCACAAGATTGTGGAGCATGCAGCCACTACCTCAGGGACGTTCCGCTCACCCATCTCCAGAGAGGTGAGCAAACAGCGGAACTGGGCTTTCAGATGCCCCAAAGCGCACTCTACTTGGTTGCGGGCCCGGTTGAGGCAGTTGTTGAACCGTGCCCGGTTGTGCTCCATCCACCCCGTGTAGGGCTGCATTAGCCAGGGCAGCAAGGGGTAGGCCATGTCCCCCACAAGACACATGGGCATTGGCACATCCCCGACAGAAAATTCCCACTGGGGGAAGAAAGTGCCCACCTCCGGCCCGTCAAATAGGCCGGAGTTCCGTAGAATGCGGGCGTCGTGTACCCTGCCAGATCAGCCCGCATAAATGTCCAGGAAGCAGCCACGGTGGTCCACGAGGGCCTGGAATACGATGGAGGAGTACCCCTTTCTGTTTAGGAAATGGGCCGCTCGATGCTCCGGAGCACGGACGGGGATTTGGGTTGCATCCAGGGCTCCCCTGCAGTTGGGAAACCCCAGGGCAGCGAAGCCGGCCACCATAGCCTCCACGTCGCGCAGGCGGATGACTCTGGAGCAGGATGTCACTGATGGCATGGACGACCTTCAGAAGGGTGCAGAGAAATACAAGGGAACACATCACATAAGGCAGGGTGAGTGAGTGCTCCCTTGGGGGGCCCCCCCGTGATGCCCTTTGTCCTCTCACACACACGCACCAGGGCCCTCTTGCCCCATGGGCCATGCTCCCCCAGCAGGCCTGTGGAAGGGACGGATGGCCCAAACCCCTGCGTGACCCAGCCTGGAGTCTTGCCTGCCCCTTGGCATGGAGTGCAGCACCCTTCCCCCGCTCCACTCCCCCGGGACTTACCTGCATGAGGATGGCAATGACGGTCGATCTGCCCACCCCGAACTGGTTTGCCACTGATCGGTAGCTATCTGAGGTGGCCAGCTTCCAGAGTGCAATGGCGACCCTCTTGTCCACTGGGATTGGTGCCCACAGCCTGGTGGTGTTTCTCTGGAGCGCAGGGGCAAGCCAGGCACATAGCTCCGGGAACCTCTGCTTTCGCATGTGAAAGTTCCGGAGCCATTGCTGGTCATCCCATTGCCCCAGGATCAGCCGGTCCCACCAGTCAGTACTGGTGTCCAGTCTCCATAAGGACTTCTCCATGGTGGGGTGGGGATGGCACGGGGACACCATGGCCTCCCTGGTGAGGGAGTCCAGAGTGACCTGCGCCTCAAAGTCCTGAAGGAGAAGTGAAACAGCCTGGAGCAGCAGCTGCAGCCACTCCAAAATGGCCAGAAGGGGCCAGAGCAGGCACGAGGCCATCCCTGGCTTCATGGCACAACAAACAAGCAGAGATAAAAAAAATCAGCCAAAGGCAGAAGGCAGTGGTGTCCAATAAGGCAGAGGGCACCCACAAATAGAACTGCTAGAGCTGTCACTCCCTGCAAGAGGTCCTAAAGCTCGCAGCAGGAGAGAAACGGCTGTCTGGGGAGATCCCGTTAAGCATGTGTCTCAAAGGAGCTCCAGCCCCCGCCTCCGGAAAGGGCTGGTGCCCTTTTGCCCTCTTCAGAATGGTTCCAGGCTTCTGCTTTTGCGCAAAAGCGTCCCACCAATGTAGACGCTCTTTTGCACAAAAGCGCATCGTTCTTACGATGAGTCCTGGACCAATATAGACGCTCTCTTGTGCAAATACTCTAACGTAAAAACTCTTGCGTTAAAGACTATTTGTGCAAAATCATGCCAGTGTAGACGTAGCCAATCTGTCCAGAAGTCTCACTGCAAGGACACATATTCTTTAGTACAAGACTCATAGAGATTTTGTGGTAGAGTAGAACACAAATCATGTTTCTTAATGACTTGGGCACAGCATCCCTTTAAGCATTTAGTTGTCAAAGGAGGTCTTTATGAGAGAGGCATGCAGGACTCCTGCATATTCTACTGTTAGTCAACAGGACAGTGGACTGGTTATAAAATAGTGCATATCACTGGGGCACCTGGGTAACTGTCTTTGGTTTTATGTGTAAGGGGGTTACAAGGTGACTCTCACCAACCCCTGCCTCAGGGAGGAAGGATTTTTCTGGAATGAAGCACTCATCTTCCTGACCCTCCAGTCTCTTTAGCTCCCCTCCCAATCATCTCAAAAAGCTCTGCCAGTCTCTGTTTTACCTTTCAGGTTAACCTTAGGAGCACTCAGAGCCCAAACTTTAAAAATAATTCCTCAGAAATACCCCAGCCCCCTCAGAAATCTGCCATCTACAAAGAGACAATATACATACCACCCTGTTAGATCAGCTGGGGAGCCACACTTTTATATATTGCAGTGAGATGAACTTATTAAAACAGCAGTATGTTCAATACGTTTACTAAAAGATGAAGAGATACCAAGTAAAAGTAATGGAAACAGATAATAGTTACAAATAAAACAAAACTATAACCTGTCTAGTGACACATGCTTAACAGGTGACAATCCTTGTCTAAGGCAATTTTCCACACACAGCCACCTCTCACCATCACCAACCCACATGACTGGAAATCCACCATTCATGGGTATAGATAGAAGATGCTGACCTCTTTCTTCTTTCAGTGATGGATAACCACAACGTCTCCGCTTCACTTTCTTATAGTTTAGTAATTAATTGAAATGTGACCTTGCGATTTGTTCCCCTCAATGTGAATGTCAATAACCTTATTTTGGGGTGGGAGTCTTCCTCTTGTTAATTTGCTTTTCCTACTGATTTTCAGATGCAAATGTAGTTCTGGTTGGCTTTGGCCTACCCTGCTGTTACAATCCAGACAGACAAATCAAAATTCCTTTGGCCAGACATTTGTTTCAGGGTTTGAGCATATTTTTATTATATACCTAATATGCAACTTTTTAATTGTAGCCTGTACATACTCCACACCATTATTAGGAAGACCAGTATGATAGACATTTTAATTTAATCCCTAACACGGTAGTCTTGGGAAACTATCAATTTATTTTTCTTTTTATACACTGTAGCAGCCCTGTGGCTCTCGGTCACTGACCATGAAGGACTGGCTGAAGGGGTGAGGTCTATCCCCAGCCCTGTCCCTTCCACTTGAGGGTCCTCCCCTGCTGAGAGTCTAAAGCCACCCCTCCTTTGGTAATGATGATGGGCCCGGTGCAGGGCATAGTAGTAAATAACAACAATTCTTTTATCCTGGGATAAGATTGAATTGGTAGAAGAGTTCTGCTGTCTGTGGAGAGTGATGACATTTAACCCTGCAAAGACATGTGGCCAGGCCACTTGATTCTGGAACCCATTTTGGATCTTGTACTTTTCCACTCAAGGTGAGGAATGTTTGAACTGAACACAAAGCATTCCCACCTTGGGCAAAAAGGATATAAAGATGGGAAAACAAACAATAGTGGTGGTTGCCAGATGACCTCCCACTTAACACCCAAGATGACTGCTGGAAACATCTGAGACTGAATAGGGAGAGGGATTGGGTGCAAGCTAGAAGGCTGTCTAGCTTGTGAAAGAGATGATTAGAACAGTTAGAGGTAAAAATTTGCATGTAATAAGTTTCTTAGTGTATTATAATTAGCTGGTGCTTTATTTTGGCTTAATAACTTATTTTGATCTGTTTTCACTTGCAATCACTTAAATCCTAGTGTTATCTATAATACACAAGTGTTTTTATTATTAAACCCCATGTAAAAACTTGCTACTGGGGGGCAGCAACCACTATGCAAATCTTTCTTTAGTTGGTAGAGGACTGACTTTATGAGCTTTCTCTGTGTAAGACTTTTATACAGAGTAAGATGGATCTTCTAGGAGTGTTGGTCCTCTTTGGGGCTATGTTCCTGGGTGCTGACAATGGCCTTATAGTTAAGCCCTCCCAGGGCTGAGCTGGTTCAGTGCCTGTGTTGCTGTGCTGGTGACTGTTACCCCAATTCTGTGCCTTATCTGGGAGAGAACAGAGCTTCTGGCCCAGCAGGACAGGATGGTGGGGTGCCCCAGAGCCTAGATAGATGGGCTCAGTGGCATGACCCACACATGGGGGGACAACTCCAAAGGAATCCTGGTGGCCAAACCCGTGCCACAGGCATCTAAGAAGGCAGGAGAAATACTTTTGAGAGTGTATATATTCAAAAAAAATGCTAAGAAATAATCTTGAAATAATCTTGTATCTTGAAACAGTTCTGTCATTTTAACTTTAATGGAAGGAAATGTAGAACAAAATGAACAAAAAACATGAAAGCCAAAGGGAATTGCAGGAGATAATCAGGTTTATAATGACAGTTTCGTATATTAACTGAAAGTTACAGTTTTAGAGTGTTGCTCATTGGAGAAGTTAGAAAAATGAAAGTATTTTTCATGAATATTTTTGCTAATTATTTTTTCTTCAGTGTTGTTTACATTTTGTTTATATGGAGATTTTTCTGAAGAGCTCTATTGCTTATCACGTTATATTTTACCGTTGTACACTGTCCTGGGGTAAGGTATGAATGGGAGTGATCAAAACAACAAAATGTATAGGTAATAATAGACATTCATTCTATAATGAATGACACAAAAGGGAAAAACAAATATGCTGAGACCAGAGTTGGAAAGAAATTAGTAATGGGCATTGGGAATGGACAGTTGTTATTAAGAGTCTGATTTGGAGCATAAAACTTTTCTTACCAGTGGTGATGGTTGGGAAGAAAAGAATCTAGCTTGAATCTCAATGTAGCACTTTAAAGACTAACAAGATGGTTTATTAGATGATGAGCTTTCGTGGGCCAGACCCACTTCCTCAGATCAAATAGTGGAAGAAAGTAGTCACAACCATATATACCAAAGGATACAATTTAAAAAAAATGAACAAATATGAAAAGGACAAATCACATTGCAGAACAGAAGGGAGATGCGGGGGGGTGGGAAGGGGGAGGAAGGAAGGTAAGTGTCTGTGAATTGCTGATATTAAAGGTAGGGAGAGTGGGATGTTTGTGAGTTAATGGTATTACAGGTGATAATTGGGGAAACTGTCTTGGTAATGGGTGAGAAAGTTCAAAGACTTGTTAAGTCCTTGTTGGTAAGTGTCGAATTTTAACATGAATGACAGTTCAGAGGATTCCCTTTCAAGTGCAGATGTAAAAGGTCTTTGTAGCAGAATGCAGGTGGCTAAGTCATTTAGGGTACGTCTACACTACAGCGCTAGTTCGAACTAACTTAGTTCGAATTAGTTAATTCGAACTAAGCTAGTTCGAACTAACGCATCTAGAACTAAAAACTAGTTCGAACTAGCGTTTTGCTAGTTCGAACTAGTAAGTCCACATTGAGTGGACTCTGAACAGGGCTTAATGATGGCCGGAAGCAGTGCCGGCAGGGCATAAAAGGAGGACTTAGAGCATGGAGATGCTGTCTCAGGCTAGCCGAGGGCTGCGCTTAAAGGGTCCCGACCCCCACCCCGGACACACAGTTCTAAGGGGTGCCCCGCTTGCAAAGAAGTTCTGGCTTGGAGTGCCCTGAGTGCCCACACTGGGCACATCACACCACTCGGCCATCAGCCCGGCTGCACTTGCCGCAGGCTGCCATCTGGGGAGAGGGAGTAATTGGGGGGCTGCAGGAGAGCTTCCACCCCCAGAAGCCCGCAGAGCCAGCCCAGTCCTCCCCATCGGGGGCTCGTACCCCATTCCTCCCTCACCTCCTTCCACTTGCCCTTCCCTAGCCCCCCTTCTTATTGATGTACAAAATAAAGATAACGTTTCTTCCAACATTGACTCTGTCTTTATTGAACAAAACTGGGGGAGACTGGGAAAAGGAGGTGGGAGAGGGGAAGAGAAAGGCTGGGAGAGGGGAGGGCAACTAACATGATCAGGGGTTGGGAACAGGTCCCAGATGAAGAGAGGCTACAGAGACTGGGACTGTTCAGCTTAGAAAAGAGGAGACGGAGGGGGGACAGGATAGAGGTCTCTAAAAGCAGGGGTTGGGTGGAGAGGGTGCATTCAGAAAAGTTCTTCCTGAGTTCCCATAAAGAAGGACTAGAGGACACCAAAGGAAAGGAATGGGTAGCAGGCTTGAAACTAGTAAGAGAAAGTTGTTGTTCTTGACAAAGCAAATAGTTAACCTGTGGAACTCCTTGCTGCAGGAGGCTGTGAAGGCTAGAACTAGAACAGAGTTGAAAGGGAAGTGAGATAAAGTGATGGAGGTTGGGTCCATGGAGTCCTATTAGCCAGAGGGTAGGAGTGGTATCCCTGCCCAAAGTTTGTGGAAGGCTGGAGAGGGATGGCACGAGACAAATGGCTTGGTCATTGTCTTCGGTCCATCCCCTCCAGGGTCCCTAGGGTTGGCCGCTGTTGGCAGACAGGCTACTGGGCTAGATGGACCTTTGGTCTGACCCAGTACGGCCATTGTAAGCTCAGGGCTCAGTGTCGGGGGTCTCAGTGGACCCCCTTGATTTTCATGCACACCTGGTCCTGGGTGGCCAGGCTGGCAGCTCTCCTGCCCTAGACGGCCACTTTCCTGTGCCTAGTGCGGAGATCGTGGACGAGGTCCACGATGTCCGCACTAGCCCAGGAAGGTGCCCGCCTCTTGCGGTCCAGGGCAAGCTCCTGGGAGCCGCCAGCCTGGTCCCGGCAAGAGGGGGTGGGCTGGGGGGCATCGGGTGGGTGGCTCTGTGCCGTGCCAGGTGCAGGGTCTGCTAGCTGGGTGCTGGCAGGCTTGCACCTGGCACGGGCACCGTAGCCAGCCCGTGCCCCTTTAAGGGGTCCGGGGCCGGGAGGGGGGCATAGAGTTTCCCTGGTGTTGGCCAGAGTGGCCACCAGGGAAACCTGGGGAGGGCTAGCCTCCCACTAGTTCGAACTAAAGGGCTACACAGCCCTTAGTTCGAACTAGCTAGTTCGAACTAGGCGTTAGTCCTCGTAAAATGAGGTTTTCCTAGTTCGAACTAAGCGCTCCGCTAGTTCGATTCAAATTCGAACTAGCGGAGCGCTAGTGTAGCACCTATTAAAGTTAGTTCGAACTAACGTCCGTTAGTTCGAACTAACTTTGTAGTGTAGACATACCCTTAGAGAGTGTCCTTTCTGGTTAAAGTGGCAAGAAACTGTTTTCTCTTTGTGATCTTGTCTGATATCTGTTTTGTGGGCATTAATGTGGGCATTAAAAAGGTACCAAAAGCCTTACTAAGGTCAAGATATTCCACATCTACCGCTTTCCCCAATACACAAGACTTGTTACACTGTCAAAAAAGCTAGGTTGGTTTAACACAATTTGTTTTTGTCAAGTCAGCATGGACTTAGCTACTTACTTTATTGTCTTCTAGGTGTTTTTACAATGTTTGATTATTAGCTCCATTATCTTTCCTGATACAGATGATAAGCTGACTGGTCTGTAATTCTGGTTGCCTTTATTCCCCTTTTTATCTTTTTCTAGTCCTCTGGAATCTCCCATCTTCCATTACTTTTTGAAGATAATTGCTAATAGCTCAGATAATTTCTTAGCTCAAAATATTGCGCACAAAATTTTTATTTTTTTTAACACAGAATTCCCCCAGGAGCAAAGTATGTAGAAGATCCCTGGGGTGAATTCATGAGGGAAATGATGTGGGAAGACAATTATGGTAGGGGCATGTTAGCCCATAGTTCTTGCAAGTTTTCTTGAAGCATCTGTTATGGCATATCAGATTGGATGGACTGCTTGTGCAATATAGCAATTCTTATGTTACTGAGGTGATGTTAAATAACTTTTTGACCAACCTGTATGTTTGGCTGGGTTAATTTTTTCAGAGCAAAGTTATTACCATGATACTGTAGGTGGCAGTATACATACACAAACTATTGTAAAATGGAAAATTTTGTTTTCATTGGAATGTTATTCTGAACTGCTGCTGAAAATTCAAGTAAGTGACATCGTGAATGTTAATCATTTCTTTATTGTGATTCACAACTGAAGCCAGATCAAGTCACAAGTTCCTGATTAGAAGGTAACACAAGCATTTCAGTTTTATTACAGTAAAAACATTTCACCAGAGTTTTCAGAGTCCCTCATCCTGTTTCTTTCGCTCTCAAAGCTTTTCAGTTTAAGCACATGGAAATTTGTAGTAATTATTTCTTAGCACTGTTTCCATTAGTTGCAATTGCAAAGCAAGCTTTATCTGATTGTGTGGTGAATGGAAACTTCAGTCTAAAATTCAGTGGCTGAAGGCTACATGAAGTTTATTCGTTAGTCATAGGGATGAAGAAGGTAAGTATGTTAACTCATAAGAATGAAGGTTGTTGTGAGGAGCAATATTTAAGAATTTGAATATAGATAACAGGCATTTGAAATTTATGATGAAACTTATGTATGGCTTTAATATATGGTTCTGCTTTTAAGTAACTAGTGTTTGCTTAATTAAAATGATCTTGAATTAAAAGTGCATTTTTTTATTATAGAAGTTGATTTTAGTACAGCAAGTAATGCAATTTTTAATCATCAGTGTTTCTCTTATTGAACTGTTAATATGAAGATGATTTGAACACTTGTGCAGTGAAATGGTATGCAAAATTTTGAACAAATATACTTAAAACTATTCTTCCTAGATTAAGACCGTGCAAATCATCCTATAGTAAATCATTCTTGAGTGTTATGGATTGTTTCTTGGCTGCAATAAAAACAGTTGCTATTTCTTGTTAGCGTCTGAAAAGCTGAAAAATTGTTTTCTGATAATATCGGTTCATAACTGAGACTGTGTGAGCAATAGGACTGTTAACCTTTGGATTTTCTTGGAGTGACTGAACTGATGAAAGTGAGAATGGGGGCCTGTGAAGTACTGCATCACTTTTTTGTGTTTTATGTCAGAATTTTTAGGCATCTGATTTTAATATGGTGGAAAGAAAACTGGATGAAAAATATTAGGCCGTGGAAAAGAAATTAAAAGAAAGTTCTATAAAAACTTGAGGGAAAATGTTAATTATCTCTGCTTTTATATAGAGGATCATACACATGAACTAGACACTTTTACACAATATATGACACTACACAAATGAATTTTGTAATGCTCTTGTTTGGAACAATTCATAATACGTTTCTAATTACATTGAAAGATACAAAACCTTGAATCAAACCTTAAGTATAAAAACTCCTGTTTCGTTATAAAGGGAAAGTGAAAATGCATTTATTTTCTGAACTTTTATACTCCGGATTCTGTACATTTTTGATGATTTTTTCCTCTCCCTTTTCTTCTGGGATCTCAGACTGATAATTTTGCTTCTGATTATGTAAATGCTTTAAACATTAATTTGATAAATAAAAGATATAGACTAAATGCCACACAGATTTACAATTGTCAGTTAACCAGACAGTACAATTGACCAGACAGTACAATAAAATCTTGTTACTATGCTCATGTTAGAGAATGATTAATGTGCTTTTTAAACACTAATTTTTATGAACTGTGGAAAACCTATGGTTAAATGGTGGAGCACTATACTTTGGAGAAAACTTTGTACTTCCTTGTAGTTAACATGCAACTTAAGGGACAAATATATGACATGAAGGAGGAAAATTTGCAGCTTTTTTAGTAATCATGTACATCAATTTCCTTCAATGTTTAAAGCTACATTGCGCTTTCAGTTATACTCTGTAGTGATATCCCCCCA
This sequence comes from Pelodiscus sinensis, assembly GCF_049634645.1. Lineage (NCBI taxonomy): Eukaryota > Metazoa > Chordata > Testudines > Trionychidae > Pelodiscus > Pelodiscus sinensis. The sequence goes on along the minus strand of NC_134716.1, from coordinate 35,558,034 downwards.
AAAAAACCCTTAAAAATGAATAATATCTAAATTGCAATTACTTTAAAAACTAGCTTGAACGGAAACCCAAATACTAAAATGCCTTAATCACAGGAGATATGATTGCACGGTGTAATTAGGAGGTAAGATTAAGGTTTCTTTGACACCTTAACTGTGCATTATCATTCAATTTAATTTGATTTGTTTTAAGTGTGGCTTTATCTTTGAATTTCCTGGTTTTATAATGTTTAGTGTTAGATTATTAGAACATTCTGTAATATGTATGTGAGAGGGGGAATGTGGTAGTTTTGATTGGTTGATGTTTTCTGTTGGTTTTTGCCCTTAAATTACAGAATACTACGCTCAATCTTAACTCATGTAGTCGGATTTTTTGTTGTTTGGTTTTTGTATTTTTTGTGGTGGTGTGAATATATGTATTCAGACTTGCCATTGATAAAAATCAGAGACATTTAATCTTTTAAAATCTGAATTTAAAGGTATGTGTGTTTTGTTTTTGTTTTATTCTACTATAATTGATAGCAATAGCATCAGTTTTTACAAGGGAAATACAGTATTCTAATTTACAGCTCAATCCTGCAGAAATTAAGAGAGTAATACTTTACTGCCATGAGACTTGCACACAATAGTGACTTCAGTAAGGCAATTCACAGTAATAAACACTAAACATAGTAACAAGTTGTTGCGGGATTAAGCCCTTTAGTCTCCGCAGATAAGTAATCAAGGAGACAACTTCCAATTATTTTAAATATATATTTATTTGTACTCTCCAAATCTATACAAACTTTGTATTTTTTGGGGGGGGGGCTCTTGTTATTTATTTATAAAGATAATTTTTAGTTCACCATAACAAATCAAAATACCAGTACTAGAAATCAATACCACTATTCAAATACACAATTAATATGCAAGCATATTGCTCCCTTTTATCTGTTCATAGGAGCACCATTTGCATAGCAAAGAGTAGAATTTGACTTGGAGCGTGTGTGTTACAATTTCTATTTAAAGTCAGGAAAAAAGAAAAATAATGCTTCAACAGATACTGTATTCTATTTTGAATTCATTGGGTTAAATCATGGTCTCCTTAAAGTTAGTGGCAAGATATAGCCAGGATTTCACTCAGGGGATTCAATACGTTCCTAAGAGCAGGAAAACTTAAATAGCTTTCTCAAAAACAATGAGCATAAATACCACTGGGACACCTACCATAATGGTAACTTTCTGCGCACCTAAAAAACTTAAAAGTAAATATTTAAGATTATAGTAGGTTGTTTACTCAGTATCTCAGGATTAAGCTCTAAATTGCTTGTTAAATATTGATGAGGAAGTCGAATTTTAGGGGGTTTGTCTGGTTGTTGATGTATCTTTTTTTCTATTCTAGATCGTTTTAATCCAAATTAAAATATTTTTATCACCTTGATCCTTTGTATTATTATCAGTCCTTGGTACAGATTCAAGTTCATTTTTGTGTTATATCTGTGACATAGTTACTAAAACCAAATATTTCTGTGCCACTCGACACTAGAAATTATTACAATATAGTCATTGACAATAGGTACAACACAATATGACATTTCATTACTTTGCTGCTGAATGGAGAGCAACTTGAATTTACAGACTCTGTAGGTCATGATAAATACATTACCATTGTTGGAAAAACTTAATGTCCATGCTTCAGCACTTGTTTTTTTACATAGCTGCACTAGAGCTATTCAAGGAATATGGACTTGATCCTACAAAGCATCTAGATAGTAGGACAGATCTACATTATCCATCTCATGGAGTTTGATCTTGCAAATTCTTCCTCTTATGAGTAAAGACTGTTCATTCCCATGAGCATAGGTTTGAAGGATCAGAACCATGGAGAGGTACTAGAACTGTATATTTATTAGAGAAAGGATAGTTGCAGAAAGCAAAGTTATAAGTGTTAAATTTTAATTTTACAATTTAAAACATGAATGGATTGTTCATAAATAGTCTACCCACCATAGAAATATGAAATATCTGTAGCTACCATCCTCTGACTCCCAAACATGTTATATTCCTACCTACACCAATACATGGGATCAGAAAAATGTTGCACTTTACTAAGGCCCAGATACTTCAAATTTGCATGAATTTAGTACTTAAGTAATTTCATTTTAATCAGTGGGATTACTCAAGTGAGAAAAGTAGCACACATATATAAGTGCTTGAAGGACTAAAGTATTTGGTCCTTCGGTCTGACTGAATTGAACTCAGTGCAGAATCTAAGCTGGTGAGAACAAGGTGGCTGTGCCTTTGTATTCAGGAGTTAAAGGTACTTTAAAGTTTGCCCTCTTATGTCAGGATTTGCCTGGGCAACCGTCATAATTTTTAGGTAACTTTATTTTTGTAAAGAAATGATTTTTTTGATTTTTTGTTTAAACGAATGCCAAAAGATTTTGTAAACTCAAAACTTTTTAGCCCTAACTAGGCGGCTGCATCCCCTGCACGCTATTCTCACCAACCTCCCCCATCTGGCAGTAGGTGTCTGGCCGAGGGGAGGGTGCAAGAGCAGGCTGGGGGCAGGGTGTTTTGCAAGGGGGAAAAGGGGCAGGAGCAGGCTAGGGATGCAGGGTCTTCGTGGAGGGTGTGCGTGAGGGGGATGGGAGTGTGAGATCTCAGCAGGGTGGTGAATAAAGGGGATATTGGTGCAGAAGCGCTACCAGCCCCTGCTCTCCCACCTGAGCCAAGGCCACTCCAGCCACGACTCTCCTCAGGCTCTCTGCCCCCCACTGCTGGCTGCTAGGCTGAGGCCATGCTAGCCCCAGCTTCCCCCCCCCCCCACCGTTTCCCCCAGCTGCTGGGGAGGGCTGAGCCCCAGCTCTCCCCCTGGCCACCGAGCCAAGGTCATGATGTGGCAGCCCTGGCTTTCCCCCCTCCCAGGGAAGTCTGGGCTGAGGCTCATGACAAAAATTGAAATTGCTGCTGATCAGTGTTACATTTTGGATGGTCCTCAGACCATGTAGAGATGTCTGTCAGCAAAATTGTGTTTACTGTTGTGTTAGCTGAATTTTCACCTAATATATTTGGTTATATTTACTGTGTCAGCTGCTAGGTTAACAGAAGAGCGAATTAAAATCTAATGTAAAATAAAAGTTCTAGGTAACACAAGGAAAGACAAAGTGAATTCAGGTTTTTTTTAAATATTCAAAATTAGATCTGGTAAATATTGAAGAAAAAGCTGCAAATATTTGTAAATTTTGTAAAATTCATATACACAAATATTTTTTTTAATTTTTCACCTGGCTAGAAGACCCTGATGCATCAAAACTCTTAAGCGTGTGCTAAATGTTATTCAAATCAAAGCTGAAGCATGAACATAAGAACATAAGAATGGCCGTACTGGGTCAGACCAAAGGTCCATCTAGCCCATTATCCTGTCTACCGACAGTGGCCAGCACCAGGTACCCCAGAGAGGGTTGACCGAAGACAATGATCAAGTGATTTGTCTCCTGCCATCCCTCTCCAGCCTCTGACAAACAGAGGCCAAGGACACCATTTTATCCCCTGGCTAATAGCCTTTTATGGACCTAACCTCCATGAATTTATCCAGCTTCTCTTTAAACTCTATTATAGTCCTAGCCTTCACAGCCTCCTCTGGCAAGGAGTTCCACAGGTTGACAACACGCTGTGTGAAGAAGAACTTCCTTTTATTAGTTTTAAACCTGCTACCCATTAATTTCATTTGGTGTCCTCTAGTTCTTCTATTATGGGAACTAATAAATAACTTTTCTTTATCAGCCCTCTCCACACCACTCATGATTTTATAGACCTCTATCATATCCCCCCTCAGTCTCCTCTTTTCTAAACTGAAAAGTCCCAGTCTCTTTAGCCTCTCCTCATATGGGACCTGTTCCAAACCCCTAATCGTTTTAGTTGCCCTTTTCTGAACCCTTTCCAAGGCCAAAATATCTTTTTTGAGGTGAGGAGACCACATCTGTACACAGTATTCAAGATGTGGGCGTACCATAGTTTTATACAGGGGCAGTAAGATGTTCTGGGTCTTATTTTCTATCCCTTTCCTAATAATTCCTAGCATCCTATTTGCCTTTTTGACCGTCGCTGCACACTGTGTGGAAGTTTTCAGAGAACTGTCCACGATAACTCCAAGATCTCTTATCTGATTTGTCATGCACTGTAGTACTTCTATAAATGAGGATCTAAAAATTATTTATCAAGAAATGTATGGGAAAAATATATTTTGATTAATTTTTTTACCAGTTCTATTTCTATTCCCATCATAACAGCTTTTTGCATTACATTAAAATTGAGTAATGCATTCAGATGATTAAAAAATTGAGTGTATAAGGTATACTGCATTGTGAAAAGCTTATAAATATAATTACCATTACATATATACAATTAATAGACCACATTTATCGTACTATTGGTGTCAATTTGTGGCCTGTACAAATTTCATTATGAACAATCATAATTATTTTAGAATTCTACCTGTAGTTTTAATGTTATGAAATTATCATTAACTCCTGATCTAAACTATTGTAGAATATTGCTGTATATTTTAAAATAGCACAATCATTTTGGCGGTGGTAAGCTGCAGTTTTTTAAGGGTGAAATATTTCTATTGAAATGTAATACTTGTAGTAGGCTGACTTACTAGCCTCGAATACTGAAATTTGGCAAACTCACTGATTATGGCTATTGACTCTAGGAAATATTTTAAATAGAACTTTTCACTAAATGGTCTTTAGCTTTTTTAATTGAGTGCACTCTTAAGCTAAAAATATTACATTTGGTACATATTCTGATTACTGAAAAATGACATTTTAGGATAGACTGAATACTTTTTGGCTATGAAATAATTTGAAAAATATTTTATTAAAACTTATTACTTATTTCTTCTAGCTTTCCATACAGACATAACTAATAATCTGTTGGATGCTCAAAAGTTACAGTAAACATTATTAAAAGTCTCAGAGGGCAGCCGTGTTAGTCTGTAACTGGAAAAAAAAAACTTTAAAAATAACACTGATCCTGTGGCACCTTAGAGACTAACCAAAAATATATAGATAGTATCATGAGGTTTCTGGGCACAACCCACTTCTTCAGATGACAAATATGGAGCAAGAGTTCAATTATAAAGCAGAAAAAGAGGGTAGAGTGGGAGGAGAAAAAATCTGTCAAAGTTTTAATAAATGTTAATAAATGGCACTCATTAATTAATTTAAAGATGGCTATTCTCTTACAAAGTAATTTTAGGAATCAACTAGAGAGAGTCTGCGGAACTGGCCTTCATGCAAATTTGATACTCTCTCTCATGGCTTGAATAAAGACATGAACTGAATGGGTCATTATATGCAACACCCAAATGACATCAAAAGCTAAGTATGGGGCATGTACAGCCCACTAAGATTTGCCTCATTTAGCACAAACCCTTTGATGGGATTTTCCTGCTCTTTTTCTCCTCTATATCGCCGCAGTTTGTGGATGTTGCTGCTTAAAGATAAATGATACATTAAAGACAAAGGATGGGTAAATGGATTGTCTGGTCTTAAGGTGAGTCCCATGAGAATAACTCAATTTTTCTAGAAAAATCAGTAAAAGGGTTGTCTCATTAATTCACGCACAAGGAGATAATGTGGTAAAGGGGAAGAATCTACATAGATTCCCGATGATTACCATGATTTTTAAGTGGTCTTTGCGAGTAGTCCAAGCTGCAATAAACACTTGTAGCTGGCCTGTGTCAGCTGACTCATGCTCACAGGGCTCACACTGCAAGGTTGTAAAATTGTAGTGTCCCTGTTCAGGTGTGGACTGACACAAAGTCTGAGCTCCACCCCAACCCCTATATTGCAGCCCAAGCTCAAGTTAGCTGATGTGAGGTTAGATACATTGTGTCATACCAAATATCCGGACTTTAGAAATCTTTGTATTAGATATTGGTGAGCACAGTGCTGAAGTTTGTAACTGCGTGAAGTTGATGGAATATACTGACAATTTTTATTTGTATGCAATTAATACTAGAGGTAACCCACACTGAACTCTGTCTAATGCCAGGGAAAATGAATATCTGTTATGACTGAAAAAAATCATATAGTTTGTAATGAGATGTGAAAAGCATGAAACTGTAAAAGTGCCAAATGCTCTTGTCCCTTCACTGACATGAACACAGGCAGATGTGTGTTCCTAGGAAGACTCACAATGAAGCTTGTGGGTCTTTATGGGGTGCTAAGGTATACATGCTGTGCAACGCTTCCCGCTGTAATATCCAGGTTTTAGATGCTTATAGTCTGGCAAAAATTAGGTTTGGGCTGAAAATTTCCATGCTGAGTGTCTGCCTCAGGCTGAATGTATCTTTTTATTTATTTGAAAATATCAACCAGAATGGTTCATCTGGTTCTGAGAATGGGGTAAAAGAAAAATGCCTTATTTTGCCCATAGTAAAAAGTTATGGTGATCTTTTCCTTTGGGAAACTTTAGTACCCTCATGTTTAGTAGTCAGAAATTTGGCAAGGGATTGCTTTTGCATTAGGGGGCATGGTTTTTGTTGTCCCCCTGAAAATCCACCAAATTTCGGTCAACCTGTAAGCCTTTCAAAAATGTAGCTTGCACATGCTCAAAAGAAAATTAATAACAGCTCAAATTCCATCCTTTTCATGGGGCATGCTCAAACCAAGGGCTAAATGGAATTTTTTTGGGGGGGACCCTCCAAATTTAGCTTTATACCCTGCCTCGCTCTTTCAAACACTGTCCCCCACACACCCTTCTGCTTATACTTCATAAAAGCAACTGGAAGCTTCAAAGTGTATCGTGCTGGGATGGGGCAGTTGTGGCAGGAGGTGCAGCAAAGACACTTCAGCTTGGACGCACACCTTGCAGTGACTCATTGCTAATCTGGTGTGCAAATGAGCCACAGCTTGTCCTGTGAGCGCCCTGCAGAGCCCTCTGATTGAAGAAGATAATAAGCCATAAAGACAGATTGAGTCAGTAACAAGAGAAGTGGAACATTAACCACCTCATCTCCATCAGTGGTCCAAGGATCACGTCTTTATGGAGCCCAGCAGGAGATGGAGATACCCACTTGGAGGGACCTCCTCTTCTCGCAGCTAGACTCGGTGTGCAGGAGCAGCAGGCAGGCAGGGGGATGGCGACACCGTGCTCACGAAGGGCTTTCAGAGGGGGATGAGCAAAGAGATCGGCAAACCAGTCCAGCTTCTCAGCCCTGGGCGAGTAGGAGGAAGCAGGACGAGATGAAAGTCCCGCTGAAGGTAAAGCAAGCCCCGCCGTCACCTCGGGAGGGGGCACTTTAGGCTGCGATCCTCAATCGCTCTATCTATTGCAGCTTCTCCTCCCTGGTCCCAGGGCTCGGGGCTTCCTTCCTCCCGGCTCCGCGGCTGTCACCGCTGCATTTACTCCATCGCAAGCTGTACCCGTCTTTCCACGCGCGGTAAAGTTGTTCTAGGCCGTGCAGCCCAGGAGTGTGGGTGGATGCGCGAGTCTGGTTCTCCACGGCTTCGTTTTATTTCGTTTTCTGGGGCGCGGGGCGGGGGATTTCTATCATTGCTCTGCGTGGCGGTAGGGATGTGCGGGTGTAAAGTGCAGTGTAGTTACCCAGACTGAACCCTGGGGGTTGCGGCCAGTGGCAAAAATGGAGATGGGGACGTCTCTGAAAGGTTTCTGAACAAACACGGTCTTTGATCAGGCAAACCTTCCATTGACCTAAATGGTACTATCCTCTGAGTAAGCAAAGACTATGGTTTCCCTAGAGCAGTTGACCTAATGGATCTTCAGTGCTTTTAGATAAGACTTTTTTTTCTTTTTTTTTTGCTAGTGTGGCTAATACCCCCAGTGTTTACTGAGTAGCTGTGTTTAATGAATAACGTTTACATTCATTTGTAGCCAACCACACGTTTAGCTTGAAAGTGAAAAATAACATGGAGAGAATAGGCCCCTTGGGTCTCCATGCTGAAAGAGGAAAGTCAAACGCTAACCTATTTCAATCTGGTCATTTTTGCATGATTTTCTAAAACAGTTTTGTGTTATGTTTGTGGAGCTAACATATTTGCAGATATTTGTGTGGATATGGACTTGTACCATCAGATTCCCATTTTTAATTTAATTTTTATGTAATATTTGTGGTAATAGCCAAAGGCCTCAAGCAAAATCAATGTTCATTACACTACTACTGTACAATGGTATTGCCAATCCCAAACATTCAAATATTCCGAGTCAGGAACCCAAAACAGCTTGTGATTTTTCGCTATATACATTTGCCTTCTATTTTTTAACCATTAAGATTTCACTTTTCTGTGCAACTGTGATCTTTAGAAATTACATTTAAAAATAAGAGATAAGCCAAGTGGGAAAAGCTCATGATACCATCTACTTTTTTGTTAGTCTCTAAGGTGCTGAAAGACTATTTGTTGTTTAAGTTTTTTCACATTCTGCAGTTTGAGATGGTCACAAGAGTTGGTGGCATGCTTTATACAGACCCATCTGAAGGGACAATGCTTGTGATCTATTGCTGAAGGATGCAAAACAGAATCAGTTCATGAAATTCAGTATTGTTGGTAGCCACTGATACGTATCTGAAGTGAAATATGATGCCTCTGTGCAAAGAATTATATGTATGATTATAATTTTAAAAGTATTAAAAATAATCCTGAGCACCAATAAAAAGAGGGGCCAGCACTTTACATCTTGTGTCTCTAAAGTTAGTATACTATATCCATATCTGGGCATCTGAAAAGAGGGCTGATTTTCAGTGGTACCGTGTGGTACAGCTCTCATGGAAGTCAATGGGAGTTGCAGTGCTCAGCATTGCTACAATCAGCTTACTTTTATTTAGGAGTTTAAATATGGCTTTAAGGACCTAACTTTTAGAATTCTAAGACTGGAATTATTAGCTATGGTTTAATTATTATTTTTTAAATGTAAAAACATTTGGTGTGTTCAAATCAATTTACTGGATTCCCTTTTGAATTGCTTGTGGTGTATTACAACAAACTGGGAGCCTACTGTGTTTATCTGAAGTGATTAAAGATCCAAGTAGTGGTACTTGAGGTCATTTGCTGCTTATCATGTTGTTAAACTTTATGGATTTTTCACCACAGCGCCAAACCATCAATAAACTCTCTCTAGAACACTCCCAACTTAGCTCAACTTCCTAGACATCACAATCAACTTCAACAATGGAACTCTACAGGCAACTAGATACTAGAACATCTACTTTCACAGATCAAGTACCCATGCCAGACACATCTAGCAATTTGTCATCTACAAGAAGGCTCTCAGATGCCACAAAATATTTTCTGAAAAGGAAGTCCAGGATACACTTTACTGCACTTAAAATTGCCTTTACCAAACTAAGACACTCCACCAGAAAAGTAGATCACATCATTGAATGGGCCATCATACATCAAGAGAATCTGTTTCAATACAGGGTGTCCCTGCTATAAGTTGCCTTGATATATATTCATTTTACACTAAAGTCGTTGACACTTGTAGGAACTGATGCGTTATAAATCCTCTCATTCCGCACTCTTGAGTCTCATAAAAACAAATTTGTGCAAATGGAAGTCAGCCATGGGGAAAAAATTCCCCACTTTAAGTTGTTTCACTATAAGTCTAAGTTTTTTGGAATGTATCTTGGACTTATAGTGAGGATGGCCTGTACTGAAATAAAATCTCACACTGAAATCTATATGGGGCATTGTTGAACAACTACAACCTATGGGGACCATATCCTGAAACATCTTTCCTGAAGTCCCCTTTCTAGTTTTCAAACAACCTCGCCTCTCCCCCCCCCCCCCCCCCAGCCTCTCTAATACAGGAGTTCTCGGTCACAAAGTTATTACGTAGAGGTTGTGAGCTATCAGCCTCCTTCCTTAAACTTTGATTTGCCTTCAGCATTTATAATAGTGTTCAATATAAAAAAGTGTTTTTAATTTATAAGGGAAGGTCGCACTTTGAGTCTTACTGCACAAAAATGGGCACTAATGCAAAAGTTTGAGAATCACAGTCATTAGCATCATCATAGAAACAAACTTCCCATGGACCAGGACATGCCAACTTAAAGCAGCACCAGACCGTACCAGAACAAACCCTCAGACACATCTTCTCTGCTACAATGATCAATATCCACCATTCCTTTCAAGATCCACAGATCCCACTCATGGTTATACCAACAAGAGGTATACCTTTTTGAGACCACTTTACCTTGAATGGTTCCTTGAAATATTTACTATTCTAAATCTCTTTCACCTCCTAGTTAGCTGAAACACTCTGAGTACATTTCCTAGTCTTGAGGAAGAGCTCTCTGTAAACTGGAAAACATCCCTCTTATTAACAGAAGTTGTCCAATAAAATATATTATCTCAACAACCTTATTTCTCTCTAATGTTGTGGGTCCAACACACCTACAATAGTACTGCAAGCAGCAATTAGCTAGTTGAGGTTTGATACTGAGTTTCTGTAATGGTCTTGTTCATTGATAAGAAATTGTTATTGAAGTCCTTATAACTGTTATATTCAGAAAAATAGAAGCTGTCCAGGGTCAGTTTAGTGCAGTATGTGGAGAGACAAGGTTGATGAGGTAATATTTTTTACTGGATCAACTTCTGTTGACGAAAGAGACCAAGGTTTTGGGCTTATGCAGAATAGGTACCAGATGCTAAAGAGGAAAGTGTAGGTATCTTGTATTTAGGTGGAGTTTTTTCCCCGTAACACACTCTCTCTCTCTCTCTCTCTCTCTCTCTCTCTCTCAGTTAATTTTATAAAATAATAGAAATGTAGGGCTGAAATAACCTGGAGAAGTCATCATGGTCAGCCTCCTGTGCTGAAACAGGACCAATTATACCTAGATTATCCTTAGCAAGCATTTGTCCAATGTATTCTTAAAAAAACTGTGATTCCGCAGTCTCCTTTAGAACATTATTCTACAAATTAACCATCCTAATAGGTTTTTCCTTAGTATCATGTGTGCTGACTCTGTAGGTGCTGTGTGGCTGGAGCATGCACCAGAAAGAAATAGTGATTAAAGTAATTGCTTCTTCTTGATTTGATGGTCTATAGTAGACTCCTCCCATGATGTCATCCTTATTTTTACCCATATTATTGTTATCCTTTCAACTGGTCTGCCTCTAACCTCATTCTGGACCCCAGAACAAATTAATATAGTCTGATGTATAATGCAACATATCCTACTGTCTGTAATACCTGAAAAAGCCACACTTTTACAACAATATTTCAGTTATACGATTTATTCCACTAAGCCTGTGTGATGCCAGTTAAGTCATAATTTAGCTTATATACTAATATTTCCAATTCTTGTTTATTCTCCATACTCCTTGCATTTGTGCATAAGACACCTAAGATGTTGAGCAGACTCCCCCACTGCTTTCCCTCTTGGTGCTCTTATGATCCTGTTGTAATTTTTCAGGTTTCCCCAACATCCAGTTCTCTTTTAAAGTAATCTGTTTTATGCTTATGCTTTTGTGACCTGCCCCTTTTGAATCTAGTGTAAAGCTATCCTCACTAGGCTGGCAAGTCAGTGTTCAAAGATGCTAGTCCCCTTCTTGGTTAGGTGCAACCCATCTGTCAAGGAAAACAAGGGAAGGGTACGTCTACACTTGCTTCCTAGTTCGAAATAGGGATGCACATGTAGCCAACCAAAATTGCTAATGAAGCGGGGATTTAAATATCCCACGCTTCATTAGCATAATCTCACCTGCGCGCTATTGCGCTCGCCAGTTGATTTGAACCAGGAAGTGCGCTCCGGGACATGTTAGTTTGAATCAAACCCCTTAACGCATCCCAAAGCACACTTCCTGGTTCAAATCAGCTGGCGAGCACAATAGCGCGCGGGCGAGATTATGCTAATGAAGTGTGGAATATTTAAATCCCCGCTTCATTAGCAATTTTGGTTGACTACATTTGCATCCCTAGTTTGAACTAGGGAGCAAGTGTAGATGTACCTGAAGACAATAGCAGTTTAAAATATTTTCTGATTTATATGTATGTGACAATTCAGGTGGAAGTCTAATATTAGTTTTAGAGACTAGACACTAGAGGATAACCAAAGTATACAGGTCAACATTCCCTCTGTCCATAAACAAAATCTGATTTCACTATATCTATCTCTGAGTGCCATGTGCATGCTATTGCAAAGTACTTACAGGACTTATTTAGCCTTGAGTAAAACTTCTAAATCCTCTTGAAAATGAGACTTTGTCTCCTAAGTCACTTTAGCATTTCTAAAAAGTATCTAAACCCTATTTTCAGAAGTAATACTTATGCCTCTAGTCAATGGCACCTTAGGGCCTAAGTCTCAGAGCTAAACTGCTGGGATAAGAAGAAGTAGTAGGAGAATGCTTCTGGGGAAGAAACAAGGTAAGAGAAGCTTGAAGGGACTAGGAGAAGGGGCCAAGAAGCACGGGACTTGAGTAGCACCTGAGGGGCAGAAGAACTAGTGTGGGTATTTGATTGGGACTTGAAGTGGGACTTTTTTTCTTATTCCAGAAGGAGAGTGAATGATTGTAGGATTTGGCTGAGTCACAGAAAACCCTGAAAGGGAGTCTGGGAGAAAAAGCCAGTGGGGACTGACCATTGCAGACAACAAAGTGGCAAGTGGGTAGGAGGAAGGGGCTATGAAAGGCAAAGTCCTTGCAAGGCTACATCCAAGGATTGGTGGGTGTCTTGGGGTATGTCTACACTACCACCCTAGTTCGAACTAGGGTGGTTAATGTAGTCATACGAACTTGCAAATGAAGCCCGGGATTTGAATTTTCGGGTGCTGCCATTTTTAAATGTCCGCTAGTGCGGACTCCGTGCCCGCGGCTTCACGCGGCACGAACTAGATAGCTCGGAGTAGGAACTAGATAGTTCGGAGTGGGGCCAAGATGCATTTTTTGTACTTGTCAGATCTGGGGAACTGCTCCCCATTCTTATTCTTCCATCTCTACCCTAGTGTGCCGGCCACTGTACAAACAGAATACAAAACGACTGTCCTTGCCCCAAGGAGCTTATGGTATGACAAGAGGTCACAAGGCGGAGACAAAAAAAAAAAAGATGGAAGGAGCATAGAAAACAAGATCAATGTGAGATGATTAATGATATAATATTGATCTTGATATTTAAGTAAACAAATATTTTTTTTTCTTCCTAAATACTGGAATGTCTTAGTGAGGCTGTTGTATAACCAGGACTCCTGCATATTCTACTGTTAGTCAACAGGACAGTGGACTGGTTATAAAATAGTGCATATCACTGGGGCACCTGGGTAACTGTCTTTGGTTTTATGTGTAAGGGGGTTACAAGGTGACTCTCACCAACCCCTGCCTCAGGGAGGAAGGATTTTCTGGAATGAAGCACTCATCTTCCTGACCCTCCAGTCTCTTTAGCTCCCCTCCCAATCATCTCAAAAAGCTCTGCCAGTCTCTGTTTTACCTTTCAGGTTAATCTTAGAAGCACTCAGATCCCAAACTTTAAAAATAATTCCTCAGAAATACCCCAGCCCCCTCAGAAATCTGCCATCTACAAAGAGACAATATACATACCACCCTGTTAGATCAGCTGGGGAGCCACACTTTTATATATTGCAGTGAGATGAACTTATTAAAACAGCAGTATGTTCAATACGTTTACTAAAAGATGAAGAGATACCAAGTAAAAGTAATGGAAACAGATAATAGTTACAAATAAAACAAAACTATAACCTGTCTAGTGACACATGCTTAACAGGTGACAATCCTTGTCTAAGGCAATTTTCCACACACAGCCACCTCTCACCATCACCAACCCACATGACTGGAGATCCACCATTCATGGGTATAGATAGAAGATGCTGACCTCTTTCTTCTTTCAGTGATGGATAACCACAACGTCTCCGCTTCCCTTTCTTATAGTTTAGTAATTAATTGAAATGTGACCTTGCGATTTGTTCCCCTCAATGTGAATGTCAATAACCTTATTTTGGGGTGGGAGTCTTCCTCTTGTTAATTTGCTTTTCCTACTGATTTTCAGATGCAAATGTAGTTCTGGTTGGCTTTGGCCTACCCTGCTGTTACAATCCAGACAGACAAATCAAAATTCCTTTGGCCAGACATTTGTTTCAGGGTTTGAGCATATTTTTATTATATACCTAATATGCAAGTTTTTAATTGTAGCCTGTACATACTCCACACCATTATTAGGAAGACCAGTATGATAGACATTTTAATTTAATCCCTAACACGGTAGTCTTGGGAAACTATCAATTTATTTTTCTTTTTATACACTGTAGCAGCCCTGTGGCTCTCGGTCACTGACCATGAAGGACTGGCTGAAGGGGTGAGGTCTATCCCCAGCCCTGTCCCTTCCACTTGAGGGTCCTCCCCTGCTGAGAGTCTAAAGCCACCCCTCCCTTGGTAATGATGCTGGGCCCGGTGCAGGGCATAGTAGTAAATAACAACAATTCTTTTATCCTGGGATAAGATTGAATTGGTAGAAGAGTTCTGCTGTCTGTGGAGAGTGATGACATTTAACCCTGCAAAGACATGTGGCCAGGCCACTTGATTCTGGAACCCATTTTGGATCTTGTACTTTTCCACTCAATGTGAGGAACGTTTGAACTGAACACAAAGCATTCCCACCTTGGGCAAAAAGGATATAAAGATGGGAAAACAAACAATAGTGGTGGTTGCCAGATGACCTCCACTTAACACCCAAGATGACTGCTGGAAACATCTGAGACTGAATAGGGAGAGGGATTGGGTGCAAGCTAGAAGGCTGTCTAGCTTGTGAAAGAGATGATTAGAACAGTTAGAGGTAAAAATTTGCATGTAATAAGTTTCTTAGTGTATTATAATTAGCTGGTGCTTTATTTTGGCTTAATAACTTATTTTGATCTGTTTTCACTTGCAATCACTTAAATCCTAGTGTTATCTATAATACACAAGTGTTTTTATTATTAAACCCCATGTAAAAACTTGCTACTGGGGGGCAGCAACCACTATGCAAATCTTTCTTTAGTTGGTAGAGGACTGACTTTATGAGCTTTCTCTGTGTAAGACTTTTATACAGAGTAAGATGGATCTTCTAGGAGTGTTGATCCTCTTTGGGGCTATGTTCCTGGGTGCTGACAATGGCCTTATAGTTAAGCCCTCCCAGGGCTGAGCTGGTTCAGTGCTTGTGTTGCTGTGCTGGTGACTGTTACCCCAATTCTGTGCCTTATCTGGGAGAGAACAGAGCTTCTGGCCCAGCAGGACAGGATGGTGGGGTGCCCCAGAGCCTAGATAGATGGGCTCAGTGGCATGACCCACACATGGGGGGACAACTCCAAAGGAATCCTGGTGGCCAAACCCGTGCCACAGGCATCTAAGAAGGCAGGAGAAATACTTTTGAGAGTGTATATATTCAAAAAAATTGCTAAGAAATAATCTTGAAATAATCTTGTATCTTGAAACAGTTCTGTCATTTTAACTTTAATGGAAGGAAATGTAGAACAAAATGAACAAAAAACATGAAAGCCAAAGGGAATTGCAGGAGATAATCAGGTTTATAATGACAGTTTCGTATATTAACTGAAAGTTACGGTTTTAGAGTGTTGCTCATTGGAGAAGTTAGAAAAATGAAAGTATTTTTCATGAATATTTTTGCTAATTATTTTTTCTTCAGTGTTGTTTACATTTTGTTTATATGGAGATTTTTCTGAAGAGCTCTATTGCTTATCACGTTATATTTTACCGTTGTACACTGTCCTGAGGTAAGGTATGAATGGGAGTGATCAAAACAACAAAATGTATAGGTAATAATAGACATTCATTCTATAATGAATGACACAAAAGGGAAAAACAAATATGCTGAAACCAGAGTTGGAAAGAAATTAGTAATGGGCATTGGGAATGGACAGTTGTTATTAAGAGTCTTATTTGGAGCATAAAACTTTTCTTACCAGTGGTGATGGTTGGGAAGAAAAGAATCTAGCTTGAATCTCGAAACCCAGTCTGAGTTTGCAAGGTTAGCATTTAGAAAGAGGCAGAATTGTGTCTTGATGACAAGTTAATTCATATTTTTAAAGTGCTTTGACCGCTTCCAAGTGCAATATGTTACAGAAAAATGGTATGATGTGGCTTTTCACCTCAGAAGGGACATTTGTATACTTAATTGTGCTGACATATCCTGGTGATTGGCACTTCTGGTGTTACCTACTTTTCCTGAGTTTCTTATTCAATCAGTGAATAATGCTTACTGCCTCGTCTTTATGGAGCTGAATATTTTCTGCAGACCTTTGTTTAGAAAGCTTGATTGAGAGCAGGGCAAATGCATGTTATCTCTTGCTTATTAGTATTTAATTGGTGCAGTCTGGTGGAAAGTTTGGATTCTCTGGCCAATCTTGGATTTATGTTAATCAGTAAAAAGGTGGGAGTAAAATAGATAACCCAAATGATCATTTGACACATGGTACGGTGAGTAGTGAGCTCAATATTAATTCAGTCATTGTCAAACAGCTGCCAATACATTAATGACTGTAGTCACACAGTAGCTCCATTCCTTATAAACCCATTACTCCACGCCTCCTCAGTGATCCCTTGCATATCTGGAACAGCATTGCAGCTCATGGCTAGGACTCCTGTGACGGTGTGGTGGCTTCTGTTTCACACTGTCTCCAGGGCTGGATTGCCCAATAGGCAGACTAAGCATGTGCTTAGGGCACCAGCAAAGCAGGGGCAATAAAAAAAAAAAGAAAAGAAGATTTTACGGCACAGTACAGGCAGTCCCCGACTTACGCGGATCCGACTTATGTCGGATCCGCACTTATTAGCGGGGCTTTTCTCACCCCGGAGCTCACGGGCGGCGGGTCGCCACCCGTGTCCTCCGGGGCGAGAAAAGCTTCTCCCGGTCTTCCTGGTCTGCTGGGGGGGTCCAGCAAAGCTGCTGGACCCCCCCAGCAGACCAGGGACACCTGAGCAAAGTGGACGCCTGGGCGGCTTTACGAGCAAAGCCGTTCAGGCGGCAGCTTTGCTCGGGTGTCCCTGGTCTGCTGGGGGGGTCCAGCAGCTTTGCTGGACCCCCCCAGCAGACCAGGGAGACAGGAACAAAGCCACACGGGCAGCGGGGTCCCTCCGCCTGTGCGGCTTTGCTTGGGTCTCCCTGGTCTGCTGTGGGGGGGGAAGGGGCGCAGCTAGTGCGCCCCCCCCCCCAGCAGACCAGGCTTTTGTTGTGGGACGCCTCAGGTAGAGCAGCTGGGGTGCTGCCGGGTTGGTCCTGTGGGAACCTACCGGGCAGCACCCCAGCTGTTCTGTCCCAGGCTCCAGATTCAGCAGCTGTTGAAACTGATCAGGCTGATTCCAGGAAGCTGGGGGCAGAGCAACTCTGCCTCTGGCTTCCTGTAGTCAGCCCCTGGTCAGTTTCAGTGGCAGCAGCTGAATCTGGAGCCAGTTCCGACTTACATACAAATTCAACTTAAGAACAAACCTATAGTCCCTATCTTGTACATAACCCGGGGACTGCATGTATTGTTTTTATTTTGAATTACATATGGGGGGCACCATAATGTTTTCAGTGCTTAGGGCCTCTAAAGGTCTTAATCCGGCCCTGGTCTGACCCCATACTAAAGCTTTGGGAAGAGAAGCTTTTGACATAGCGTGGTGATGTAGGGGCACAACAGCCCCTCAGTGTTGATATTAAATCTTACTGGGAACAGATTTTTTTATTTTATTTTATTTTATTTTATTTTATTTTATTTTATTTGTCGTCACTCCATGTTAACCAAGTCTTGGAACAAACGGAGTGGTGTGACCATGTTTTATACTTTGTGCCTATTTGATTTAAGAAAAACCTATTTTTTGACCAAGTTTGACCTGACCATATCCCTGGAAGTCATATTATATAACAATATCAGGCAATAAAGATATTAGAGGCTTGATTAAAAGCAAAGTGCAGTTTTTTAAACTCTACTCATGTGTCTGAAATATCTGACCCAAACTCTTCCAATTCTTGATTTAACCTAGTCGAAACTCTCCAAAGCCTCTTCTGAGGTGGGGAAATCGTAAGTATGAGGACCAAACCTAATCCTGAGTCTGGCCAGGTGTGAGAAGATAAAACTCCCTATAAAGTCCCTGACTATTTTTTCCTGAAAGAAAACTCCTCCATAGATATATTTCAGTTCTGCCTTGTTCCTGGCTGTGCTTTCTTGCTCAGGTGAGACAAAGCAAAAAGGTAACTTCCCCAGAGAATCCAGGACTTGAGCCGGTGTTGAATCTCTCCAAAGGGAAGTAGGGATGGAATGGGACCAGCCTTTTCCTAGCCAGCCAGACCAAATGAGCCCATTCAAGAGGAAGTTTATTTTTCTGAAATATGTATTCAGCACAATGATTGCCCTTCCAGCGACATCTGACTAGGATAACTAACAATCAAAGAGGAATCTGCCATATTGATTATTTTTGCCTTATTTAGAGCTTGACCATATATAAGCTGTGTACTTTAAATAGCCCTACTGAAGCAAAGGATTAGATTCTTGACTAACAATTGTTAATCAAAATATATTGTCCTTACTGGGCCACACAACTTTGTAATGTTGACCACAGCGTTGTGAAATTTAAGCGAGCAGATTGTAAAAGGTGAGAACACATAAAGGTTGATTTTTGTACGGTTAGCAACAGGAAAGAATGAAACTAATTTATTACAATCTGTTTTAAATTCTAGCTGCCGAATTCTGTAGTCCCTTTCTCATTTGTAAAATACGCAGTATTCTTCTAGCTAATCTTTTTGGCTGATCATGGAATGCAAGTCTGGATGCCTCATCAAAGCATTAACTTAAGAAGCAGGTCTCCATAAATGTTAGGGGCCAGATCCTTAGTTGTTATATACCATTAATACCAGCTGAGGATCTGGCTATATATGTAAATGAAAATATATCAGTATTTTCCACTTCCTTTAATGCAGGAACTAGAGTGCTAACCTTAGTTGACGGGGACAGTTTCAAACCTGTGTTTTATTTCTCCTAATTTTTGTATAGTTATGTTTATTTGGTTTATTTGGTTCTTTTTGTTCCATGTCTAAGGATCTAGACAGTGTCTCACGAGTATCATAACATCACAGAACCTGTAATGTATGTCATTAAACTTGTTTTAGTTTGATGTCAAAATAGTAATTTCACAAGTTCAGATTTATTGCATTGTGTTTTAACCACACTTCTTAAAACTGAATTCAGATGATCCTGAAACCCAAACTTTCAATTGTTGCCTGCTGTGTCTAACATGGAAATAAGGCAACCACAAAATATGTATATGTTTTATATTCTGTAGAAAGACTTGACCATTTCTACCCATAAAAATAATGTGTATAGAAATATTCATAGGGATGAATTTTTAGTTCTTTCCTCCTCCTTTTTGGTGCAAAGGGAAACTTTATTCCATCAACTGAGCTTTGAAATTTTTAGAATTTTAAATGCACTATTGAGAGTACTAGTGAATGGCTTAGGACAAGCCTAGTAAGAGTTCTGAAGAGGAATTACACAAGATACTTGAATGCTGCTGTAGGGTTGGTAGGTACTCTAGGACCTTCTGACCCTTTCCCCAGCTTTAAAAGGAAATTAATTGATCCTGCACCATTGAAGCAAATGGGAATTGTGCCATTGATCTTAATTGATATACGATTATGTCTTTAGAGCATGATCCAAAACCCATTGAACTCAATAAGAATTTTCTATTAATTTCTTCAGTTTTGACTCATTTTGATTACAATTAATGTGGTCAGCTACCTGAAGATTAACAGTTTTATGAGTTATTTAATCATTGAAAAATAAATGGTCATGCAATAATGGAATGCAGATACGTCATGGAAAGTACTCAGAACATCTGGTGTCTATTTTTATCTTTTATTTTTTTGAGAGCTATATATGTCCAATGCTACCTCAGAGTGGGTTGATGGTACTAAAAGCTGATGGTAAGGAATACAGATTTCAAACCTTCCTTTCTATATGTGTTATCTTGTTGAATTCTTTTTCTTTCTATGCTTCTGGATAACATGAAATTAAACATTGTCTTTTGGTGTTGAACATTTGACCAAATGGCTATGACGTGTTGTTTGATTTTTTTCCTACCCTTTTAAACTTAATAGTGTATGTTATCATTTGCACTGTCAGATGATGAAGAAGATTTAAAGTTAAGTAAACAAATTTCTCTTAATTCTATTCTCTTTTGGGCCCCAGCCTTAATCCAAAGCTTCTGATTTTGAATATTATGATTTTTAGGGGGCAAGGACCAATGTTCTCTTTAATCTTTTCAATCCATATGCAGATTTTTCCATCCATATGTGAAATAAAGGGTTGTTTAATGTGCACTGAGGCATGTTTGAATGTGTATCACCAGTAGTAGACACAAAAAAACCTAGCTGTGCGTGCTCTGATAATCAGCTGAGAAACATTTGAATTTCTCCTGAGTGGTTGACCAAGTATACAGCATTCATGGCTCTGCCAGTGATCCTTATATGGATGATTTGAGTACGCTTGTTCTCCACTAAACTACATGCTACAGAACTGGATATGACAGCTGCAGCATATTATTTCAACTAAAGGAGTGCCTCTGGAAAAGCCTAAGGAAAGTCACCGGACACCTTGAGTTACTGATCTCTTGATCTTGAAAAGGAAAGTTATTCCTGTGACCTATTAGTGCTGCTCATAGATAGATGTGAAATCAGATTAGGATCTTGCCTGTCTCTCAGGGCTGAGCAAAGAAATATAGGGGTGGAAGGCATCTCAATTATCTACTACATCCCCTTGTGTTGAGGCAGTACTAAGTATATCTAGGCTTTTCCAACTTGTTTCATCTAACATGACCTTAAAAAGCTGCAGTGATGGAGATTCCACAACCTTCCATCATAACCTATTGCAGCTCCAAACTATCTTAATATTTTCCCTAATAGCTAACCTAAATCTCTCTTGCTGCAGGTTAAGTTGATTATCTATTTTCCTGCCTTCAGTGGACCTGGAGAACAATTGATCACTATCCTTTTTAATGTATGGAAAACTTTTATCAGTTTTCCCCTCAGTAATCTTTCTTTAAGACTGGACATGGCTAGTATTTTTAATCTTTCCTCATAGGTCAGTTTTTCTAAATCTTTGATAATGTTTGTTGCTCTCTTGTGGACCCTCCCAGTTTGTCCACATTTTTTCCAAAGCATGGCTTCCAAAACTGGGTGTGACGCTTCTGTGAGGCCTCATCAGTGTTGAGTAGAGAGGAACAGTTGCCACCTTGTCTTAGACACAACAGCTCTAATAACACACCCCAGAATGGTAGGGTGTTTTTTTTTTTGCAAGTGCATCATGTTGTTGGCTTATACTCAATTTGTGATCCACTATAACCCCCAGACCATTTTCTGCAGTACTACTGCCTACACAATTATTCTCAATTTTGTATTTGTGTGTTTTGATTTTTTCCTTCCTAAGAGTACCACTTTGCACTCGTTTTTAGTAAATTGTATCTTGTTTATTTCACGCTAGTTCTCATTTTTAATTCTAATCTTGTCCTCCAAAATGCTTGCAACCTCTCATAGCTTGGTATCTTCTACCAATTTTATAAGCATATTTTTCACTCCATTATCCAAGTTGTTATAAAAATTATTGAAAAGTATGGAACCCATCCTTCTCTTGCTACTAATGAATTTATAAAACCTCTTTATTGCCATTTGACCCTTGCTAGATATAACTCATTTTGTGGCTTAGCCTTTCTGATTTTGTCTGTAAGTGCTCATGCTTTTCTTTTGTATAATCCTTAGCAATTTGACCACGTTTCCACTTTTAGTAGGATTCCTTTTTGATGTCAGGTCATTTAACGAGTTCCTAATAGACCCATATTGGACGATTACTATTGGTCCTATCTTTCCTTTGCATCAGAATAGCTTACTGTGTGGCCCTCTATATTGTGTCATTGAGAAACTGCCAGCTCCCCTGAATTCCTTTTTCTTTTATGGCGTGTAAACACTGGTACTTGATTGAACGCAAAAGGTTTTGACATGTGTGATTAACACTCCTGCCTCAGGACAACGAAGTTTTGCCATGGCAAGTGAAAGTGTGAACACAAAGTGTGAATGCTTTCCTGCTGACAAAGCAAAACTAGGG
Source organism: Pelodiscus sinensis (assembly GCF_049634645.1). Taxonomy (NCBI): domain Eukaryota; kingdom Metazoa; phylum Chordata; order Testudines; family Trionychidae; genus Pelodiscus; species Pelodiscus sinensis. The sequence goes on along the minus strand of NC_134716.1, from coordinate 35,535,953 downwards.
TAGAAGTATTTTGTCTGGAAAAGTGTTGACAAACAGTGTGCATGCAAGCTGACTTCTAGCAACAAGACTGTGACAAAGCTGGGTAGTGCAGACTTAGATTTTCTTAGATGCTTTCAGGTACAGCCTACCAAGGAAACGAGATTGAGCCCAGATATCTCATGTGGTATAGTACAACACTAATCAAGGAGCTACTGAGTCATTCTAACACAGTCATTTTAATTAATGAATTCAGCAAAATGAGTTCTTCCTCAAGGCAATAAGTAAAATAAATGAACATGCTGTTCTCTGCCACTTTTGATAGGCTTAGAATTTTATTTACAGGAATTAGTGGTGGATTTTTGGAATTCCCCTATATTATAATGGTGTTGATTCAATTTTTTGCTTCACTGCTCAAGAAATAAGGATGGAGTTATTTGGGAGGCATGAAGGTGTAATGGTTCCTAATAGGAATGTGTCCAAATGGTTTCTGAGAATTGCATTTACAAAACCTGCTATCAAATAATTAAACTAGTCCATGCAACTCCTATTCAACCTGTTCCTTGAACTGTATTTCTGTGCCTTCTTTTTAAAGTTTTATAATCAAATTTCTTTGAGATTATTAATGTTCCTGTGTACCTCTGAGCTCTTGTCAAACTCTGGGGATCATATTGCTTCATCAATTTTCCAAGATATAACTCGGCTCAATTAAATGTAGCAGATCCCAGATGAATATGTATACACATCAATACAATACATCTATTTTTCTACAAACTCAATTCGTAAGTTTCTGATTTAGCACCTACTAACATCAAAGGAAAGATTCCCATTGCTTTCAATGGGAGTCAAATGGGAACTTTTTAGATAAGTTCACCCAGTTCTTGGCGTTCTGTACATCAGACAAATCAACAGCCATAGATTTGTGTTTGGAATGATAATATTAAAGGATTTGGAGGTGAATTAAAAAAACCTGCCTGATTAAGCATCATATTTCTACTTACCAAATTGAGGAAGTTTAATCTGAGTTATAACAGAACTCTGCCTATATAAGGCTACAAACAGTATACTCTAGTACAATAATCAAATTACTGGCATTCTCATTTGTTTTTATTAACTACTGTTTTACATAGCTCGTAGTGTGATAGCCCCTTTGCCAATACTGTAAGTATGAAGGTTCCTCACCTCGATCTAAATAGATACTGTGCAGACAGGGAACTAGAAGTAAAAAAGCAAAGTGACAAGAGTGAAGTTCAGCATGAGATGATGACAATTATGGTCTTGCAAGAAATTGTGTGATTGAAAAAAACAGTGCAGTGCATATCAAACTCACTCAATTCTGTAGCCCTTCTCTAGGGGCCTTATACAATGGAAATGCTCAGGATGACCTCAGTAGAACTTGGATCAACTCCTGGGAGTGGCCTTTTTTCAGCGTGTCTCTAGTTTCAGATCAGTAAATGTTTAACTGGGGCAGACACAAGTCTTAATATCCACCTATAAATTGAGAAATTGCAATTCTCGCCTTCAAAAAAGTTTATTATGATTATTGAAAGCCTTCACTTTTCCAGGGTTACTGCAGATAGCCATATACAAGAAGGTGGAATGTTACAGATAAGCATAAATTTCTAATCTCACCCTGGTTCTGAGTTGTTCTAGATGTTAAGTCTTAAGTCTCCTCTGTATGAACTTTCATGTGTATTAAAAAGAAATGGACTCAAACAATCAAGTTCAGATTTAGATAGGACCTCACTGCCAATTCTAGAGTAGTTCTGAAGTTGTTCTGATGCAGGGTTCTGGTTTAGACTAATTGGTACTATTGATTGGTATTTGGTTTCCTGCCATCTTAGAGTAGTGGTTCGCAAAGTGCGGTCCATGGACTTCACCACCTCCCCGGTGGTCCATGGTTTGAGCTCAGCCCCCCCCCCCCCATGAGATGGGGAGCCTGCGCTGCCTCTTCACTGTGTGGTGGAAAAAGGGGGCTGTGCTCCCCACCCCACCCTGCTGGGGGAACAGCAGCAAGGCTTTCCCAGCTGCTGCAATTGGTTGCTGCTACCTGGGCAGAGGTCTTGGCGGTGCCCTCTCCTGCTGCTGCAGCCCTGCATCCAGCCCCATGGGGAACCAGCTTCATTAGATGGGAGATCAGCATCCGCCTCCCCATGCTGTGCTGTGGCACTTGCCTGTAGGCCCCCCGCCTCCAGATACTGCCCAAGAAAGGCGCCATGCCAGCCACTGAAGAAGCCCTGGAAGCGGCAGGGCTTGCTCCACATGCTACAAGGCTGGGAAAACATCCAGAGGAACCTGGAGGTCTTTCCCCAACAGAACCTGCCCATCCTGCATTCTGCTCAGTGGTGCAGGCAGCTGCATTTCCAAGGTGGGGAGGGCTGCTCTGTAGGGGAGCCATGCTGAGTGGGGCTCTTCCAGTTGCCAGCAGAGGGGGATGCCTGTCTCCCCAGTAGGTTGGGGGGGTGCAGTCAGAAGGAGCAAGGTCACCCTTCACCAAAGAGCTGGAGAAATGCTTCTGTCTTGCATTGTGCCCAGTGCACCCCACCCCCTGGCTTGCTCTATACCATCACAAAAAACTATCTGGAATCTCAGAATTCCTGTGCTGACAAGGGACCATTTGGGTTGCCATAAACACAAAGCCAGTGCAGAGGGCAACAGAGGAGCTCCCCCGCCCGTGCTGAAATGAGTAGCAATTCTAAACATTTGGTTTTCGGTTTAGAAACAATAGCCTGTAGGATTGTGCTACTTCTGGTAGCAATATATCATAGGAGCAGTTCCTGCTACCAGTAGCACAATCTCTCTACAAACCACTGGCCAATGGGAAAAGGGGGGGGGGGGGAGCAAAGCCAAATAAGCATCCCTCCTCACGACCAGACCTCTGCACTCCAATCCCCTCACTCACTTCCTTCCCCCACCAAGACCTTGCACCCCCAGCTTGCTCCTTCTCCTTCCTGGCCACACTCTGCACCCTCCCTTGCTCCTACGTCCCTCCTGGCCAGACACCCTACCCCCAGTCCGTTCATGCTCCCTCCCTCCTGGTCAGACAACCTTCCTCCTGGCCACACAACCCCTCTGTGCTTCCCGCCTCACAGCCTGCTCCAGCACCCTCCTTCATGGACAGGCACCCTCACTTCTGGCTAGACATCCTCTGCCAAGCCCCCTCCTGCACCTTCCTTTGCTTCTGCACCTCCTCCTTGGCCAGACACCCTGCTCCTGCATCCACCATTGTTCCTGCATCTTTCCTCCTGGCTGCACACTATATCCTCCCTTGCTCTTACTCCCTCCCCCTGGCCAGACACCCTACTCCCAGCCTGCTTCTACACCCTCCCTCTCCCAGACCTAGCACACTCATCCCCTCTTGAACCCTACCTCCCACCCAGGTTGTGCATACCCATCTCTATCTCATTCGCTGGCAACCCTGTCCCACACACTGAACCCCTCATTTTTGTCCCCAACCCAGAGCTTAAGCGGGGGTCCACAAAACCTACTAACTCCAGAACCCCAGAAAAGTAAATCTGGCCTATGGGAAGTCCTGAACCTCAGTCCTCTTTGTTCTTTCCTCGTGGGGCTGGGGTGCCAAAGGAGTGAGGTGTCTCAGTTGGGGGGGCACATCAGTGAAGCTTAGGGGTTTTTGGAGGTGTTTTTTGCTTTTTACTTGTGTGATCCCCAACTGATTTTTCTGTGGGTCAGTGGCCCCCAACCCAAAAAAGGTTCCCCACCCCTGCCATAAGTAAAAAAAACATGGAAACCCTTTTTGTTGGACATAAATATTTTACTTTATTTAAAATGAAGTCTGAGAACCTAACATGCAAAAGTTAAAACACTTAATCTGTTTAATAATTTAAATTAAACCATTCTCCCTAGCTGCAGCACTAGCAAAATGGCTCGGGCGTAATTATGTAATTAATGGTGAGTTTCCATTAGCAACTGGTGGTCCGTAGAAAGATTTGCGTTGAGCCTGGTGGTCCATGGGCAAAAAAGTTTGAGAATCACTGTCATAGAATAACAGAGAGATAAGGAAGGTGAGGTAATAATTTCTATTGGTCCCATAAAAGATGTTATTACTTCACCGACCTAAAACCCAGTAAGACCCAGAATATCTTACTGCCCCTGTATAAAACTATGGTATGCCCACATCTTGAATACTGTGTACATATGTGGTCTCCTCACCTCAAAAAAGATATTTTGGCCTTGGAAAGGGTTCAGAAAAGGGCAACTAAAATGATTAGGGGTTTGTAACAGGTCCCATATGAGGAGAGGTTAAAGCAACTGGGACTTTTCAGTTTAGAAAAGAGGAGACTGAGGGGGGATATGATAGAGGTCTATAAAATCATGAGTGGTGTGGAGAGGGCCGATAAAGAAAAGTTATTTATTAGTTCCCATAATAGAAGAACTAGAGGACACCAAAGGAAATTAATAGGGAGCAGGTTTAAAACTAATAAAAGAAAGTTCTTCTTCACACAGCGTGTAGTCAACCTGTGGAACTCCTTGGCAGAGGAGGCTGTGAAGGCTAGGACTATAATAGAGTTTAAAGAGAAGCTAGATAATTTCATGGAGGTTAGGTCCATAAAAGGCTATTAGCCAGGGGTTAAAATGGTGTCCTTGGCCTCTGTTTGTCAGAGGATGGAGAGGGATGGCAGGAGACAAATCGCTTGATCATTGTCTTCGGTCCACCCTCTCTGGGGCACCTGGTGCTGGCCACCTTCGGTAGACAGGATACTGGGCTAGATGGACCTTTGGTCTGACCCAGTACGGCCGTTCTTATGTTCTTATGACCTAGTATCTCTAATATCCAGGAACCAAAACTGCTTCAGTTATACCGCATACATATCATAGTGTAAAGTATTCTGAGATCTTTTACATATCCTGTACTATAGAAAATATGCAGTGATTGATTGTTTATTTCGCTTTCTGAGGCACAGGACTGTAATTATGTTTGGTATTATTTTTCAGTCCCAGAAATCTTGGATTGAAGGAGTCTTCAGTAAAAGAGAGTGTGCAAAAGTCATTCCCAGCTCAAAAGACCCACACAGGTATAGTTGTGGGTTTTGATTTTCTTTTTGTTATGTTTTAAAGAGAGTCAATAGAGTTATAGGGATACTTGAGTAGTTTGGATGCTCTTCTTATAATTTTTTGCAATGCCACATTTACATGAGTACTGCATAGCCACTGTGGTCATGCAGACACTTGCATCAATATGTCATATGATGACTATTAGTGCATTTATCAATACATAACGATCGTTTGTGGTTCATAGAATTTAAAACCAGAAGTAACCATTTGATCATGGTGTCTTGCCTCCTGTATGTCACAGGACATGAGATTTCAACCAGTTACCCCTGTATTAAGCCCAATAACTAGTGTTAGCTTAAAGCATTTCAGTGCTCAAGAAACTAAAATGTGTAATGCCTTGTAAAACTGATAACACCAGCTACAAGTATTAATAAGGTAACAGTGAACATTCTAAATATAACACTGAACCTTTGGACTAGATCTTCAGCTGATGAATGCAGAAATAGACAAGTTTCAATGCCATTTCCTAAAATTTGTACATATCTTTTTTTTACCCAGTATTTAATAATTTGGCAAATCAAATGATTTTTGTATGCAGTAATACCCTGTTTTATTGACATATTCCTCCAGATGTCCTGCAGGATGCCAGATATGCCAGAACTTAATCAGGTAAGGCCTTATCTATATGAAGCTATGCTTTCTAAAATGAGCTGAAGAAACAATTGGGTTTCTTAATCTTGCTTTGTAGAAACCAGCATGGAGATGTAAAGGATGTCAGGCCATTAGGAAAGGGGTTTTTTTTTTGGTCTGTTTTCTTTTGATCTATTATTATGGAGAAGGAGAACACACTGGTCTTCATCTAGCTTTGTGGTTTTTAACAGGGTGCTGTTGTAGGCAGCTGATAGTCATGCTACTTAGGTTCATCATTAGATTTTTGATCCCACCTTTGAAATTAACATTAATACCATGCAGAGCTCTCATAAATGTGCATTTAAAATGTTATTGTAAAGGGCAGTTAGATTAGAAAGTTGACCTTCCTTGACACTTTCTCAGTATTGAAAGTCTGCTTCCCAGTTCTCCTACTATGATGTTTGCTGAATCTGGAAACAGAAACAAAACAGCTAAGAGTTACTGTTAAACCAATGGCTAACAAAAGGGTAAAAATAAAAACTGAGTTCAATGATTGGCTGCTTTTTGTTTTACTGTACAACCTTTAGTGTTCAAATGTGTGTGTGTGTGTGTGTGTATATATATATATATATATATATATATATATATATATATATATATTCCAACTAATTAAAAATTTCAAAACAAAATATTTTTTGTTTTGCTACAAGTTGTGCACAAAGGTTAATTCTAAAGGATATTTCTGGCAAACTTCAAATAGGCATAAATATTGCAACGGATTAAACAGGATTTATTGGGACAGAAATACAACCAAGGTCTATTTTGGTTTAGAAATTATTCACAAATCATTCCAGATGGTACTAGTTATATTTGATATTTGTAAACATTGGCCTTATAGTTTTGGGCAAATTACTTTTCAAACTGCTGTCTGGTCTCAGAAGGATCATTAAAAGTTGGCAAACATTTCTGAGAGTGCTGGTGGTTATACAAATATTTGCAAATAATGAATAGCATCACCCCACAGATATCTGCTAATCAAATCTTAGTTGTTTAATTGTAAAATATATAGGTGAGTCTGTCTATTAGTCTACCAACTTTACTAAATACATTGGAAAGGCTGACACAGACTTCTGAGCAGCATCAATTTTCAAATAACACTAGAACAGCTCTGTTAGCATCTACACTACACTGCTATTTGGAATAACTAGTATTATTCCTAAATAACAATGTGAGCATCTACCCAGTAATTCTGTTATTTTGAAATAATATTGAAATAACAGACGGCTTATTCTGACTTCTGTAAACCTCATTCTATGAGGAAAAACTCTTCTTCTGAAATAGCTATTTCGAAATAGCTGCAGTATGGATTTTGAAATAGCTCCTCACCAGGCCATTCTAAGTAATTTCTTCCCAGTGCTTCTTGGGGCTGTAAATCAGGATGGCACATTCACATTAGGGGAGCCTGCCTCGGACTAATTTTGAGGCTTTCCTGTAGTGTGTGTGCTCTATTTTGAAATAAGCTATTTCGGAATATATCTTCCAGAATAGCTTATTCCAAAATAACTGTTCAGTGTAGATGTACTCTTAGAGCCCTGCCTGACTCTCATGGATGCTCAGCAGGCTGCTGTATTGGATCCAAAGCTTTGGATCCCATATGCTTTTAAGTTTACTAATCTGAGCAGAATTCAGGAACTGTCTCCAGGTCTGGCTCTTAGATACACTCATGAAATATAAAGTCCAACTCCTGGAGTAGCTGCCCTAGATACCAAATTTCCCCAGAAATGTAAGTATACCTTCTGCACAACTTCACCCTTGTGGGTACTCTGGTTTACTGCCTCACCCATCCGGGAGTTTGCGACTGTCAAAGGAAATAACTCACAGACTTTTAAACACAGATACAGCACAATAGATATAGAGAGCTATTTGGGGTGGGCAGAAGGGGGACTGCATGCAAGACCCTGCCTCAGTTTCCCACTCTCCTCCTGAGAGCTCTTATGATTGTAGTCAGTGTCCTTCCAGGGAATCTGTCCGAGCAGAACTTGGCCTTTAATGAAGTTCACATCCCTTCTATCAAATGACCCCTCTGTGAGCTCCAGGTCTCTTTTCAAGTGGTTCATTACCAACTTGAAGATCAGACTTGGAAAACTGGTTCCTGTGGACAACAGCCTGTTCACTGTTCTAGAAAGCTTCCATAAATCCCTTCAGGTTGACTCTTTTGATTATCCTCTATTCTTATCTGCTAAGTGCAAGAATTTCCCCAACACCACATGGGTATTTCAGTTCAAGATGGGGGGGGGGCTGCAGTGCAGAAGTGAAGACATAGCACGTTTTATAATTAACACTGTGTATGCAAAGCACAGTAGGGTTTAATTAATATATATCCATGTACAGACATATCACAGAGTGTCTGTCTAACCTAGGCACTTGCAGCACTCCTTATCTGTGGAACATTTCTTATGTTTATAGTGCGTGTGTTATGCAGCCATTTCCTTTTCTGGAAATTGGCTCCCACTCAGGCAACATTTATGAAGCAATGACAGACTGTCACTATAATTGTCAAAGGATTGTAGACTGTGTAAACTGCAGTTTACATGACACCGTTTCCTAAATATAGCATTAAAAAGGGCACCGAGAAGGAGGAAAGCTCCTTGAGAGGGTCAGTCTGATCTGGCTGGGTCTGGTGCCTCTCTCATTTAATTTCTCTCTTCAGGAAAAATCTTTCCGTTCAGTGCTGCTGCTGAGGCTTTCCCATTTTGCAGGAGGAGTGCCGATTTCCCTGCTTTGCAGTGACCTTGTAGAAAGGGTCTTTGTCGCAAGAATACTTCAGTCATTCTGAAACGGAGGGTTTTTTTTTAAAAAAGACTAAGTTATCACAATGGGGAATGTGATACTGTCAGCATTACATTGAGAGCCCTACTTTGCAAACTCACTGACTGCTCTGAAGTTCCCAGCTTTCTCCTACTATTACAACTGGGTTTTGCAGCTGCATCATTTAAAGTGTTGAGGGCTCCTCTTTGACTCCTTTGTTCCTGCAAGGCAGGATTTCCCAAACTGCGACTTGCTATCCTTCTGTGTGCTAGCTTGAGCTCTCGCCTAAACACGACAAAGTAGCTCCTTTGAAATACATTATTATTGTTATTAGAACACTTTCTGTTACATGCACATTTACAATCAGTTGGCATACAGTAAATAACTGCATAATAGGTATTTAACCATATATTCCTAGTGTCCGATAGGTTGCTTATAAGCATCTATAACATCCATGGAATTATTTATAATAGTCTGTGCCACATACTAACTCATATAATTTATTAGCCATTTAAAAATGTTTATAAATATACCCTTAATATATGGTGTGATTGTTGTTAGTAGAGCCACTCAGTTTTTACTGGATCCATGAGCTTCCATTAGAGTAATTTATGGTGGCAGATAATGAGTCACCCTCTCTTTGGGCAGGCTAAGTATTTAAGCACCTGCAGCAAGAGAAATAGCTGCTGGCATAATTCTGTAATGTGTAAGATGATTAGTGTATGGTGGTTTATTGTGTTGGATGAAATTGTCCCCAGCCTTTGCAAAACACAGTTAAGCTTTGATGAACCTGATTACTTCTCAGTGCTATGATTCCATTTCTTGCCTATGCCTGCTTAACCATAGCAAGTGCTTGCAATAACTGGTTCCTACAGGCCTTGGCTACTGGATTGTTTAATTGGGATTGCTGTTGGCTCTGTTATTCAGTATGATGCCTGCATCAATAATAACATAAGTGTGTTAATGTGAATCCCATCAGACCTATGTACCAGAGCCAATAGGGGTTTTTCAGGACCACAAGAGAACAGAAATATGTCCAGATATGTCCCTTTTTCTTCCTTTCCATTAAAGAGTCACAAAAATTGTGCTACAACTTACAGATGTGTCAGTAACATTTCCAAGAAGTAAAGAATATATAATTCAGAATCAGAGAAGCCAGAACAGTGTGAGGAAGAGCTAAGCCCCAAGGACTACAGGGAAAATTCATTTCACTGCATGGCAATAATCTTACCACTGCACTCTTTCTGTGACAACTGTTTTCCCTTGCTGAATTATTAGTTAATCAGCTAGTCATGTATTTCAAACATGACTTCCCTCATATAGTACTAAGTCTGTCACAGTATAAAAAGAGAAGGTTAAAATGGATTGGTTATTTCAAACCTTACGATGCATCATTCTTTGTGTTAGAGACACCAGGACCTGCATTTCAGATTTCTCAGCATCTGCACAAGGAGATGATTGTCCTAAGTTTTGTGTAAAATTACACTTCTATTGTGCAGAATGACACTATTTTAAACATTGACAATTCTCTTTTGTGAGATATATATAAAAAAGTCTACAATCATTTAATTTTTTTCAGTTCTATATTGCTTTTATGTTTATTCTTATTTCTTGCTATTTCCTCCTTCACTTGGTTAGATATTTTTTATCGTTCATGTTTTTTTCTTGCTCCCTATATTTGATACATATGCTTCTTTTTATAGCTATTTTTTCTCATTAACAAACCATCTCTATTTGTAATAATCAGATCTATTTTTAACAGTGTGGGGCAAATCTTAAAAGATTTAGGGGTTTGGCTCAGAAAAATGGCAAAAATTTGAGATATTTGTCTGAACTATTCATTCCAGCTCCTGCCACTTCTCTTCTTCTCCCATCCCTCCCTTTTGCAACAGGTACAAGTTATTCTATAGTGCCAACTTCCCATGTTCAATTCTTCACAAGCAGAATCTGGAAAATCTGCAGGTATCCATGTACCATACATGTGGATTGGATGCGGCTACACATTTTGTATCTGTTCAGGACTTCACTTGCAAGAGTTCCTATCTCTCTGGAAGACTACCATAAATCTCTTATCTATGATCCCACTGTTTGGTTCTCCAGGTCTAGTCTTTACTGTGGACTTTGGATCAGCTATTGATTTAAAAGTTGTATGTGCTCTGTTTCAAAGGTGCTCAAGCACTGAGGGCAAATATTGGATGCTACTAGAGTACTAACTGAGGAGTGAGGCCAGGGGAAGGCAAAACTGAGGGGGTATGGTGGGATTGAGATTTATCAAAGCAGCCTGAATCTTTAACATTTGAGGTTCATTCAGGGAAATAATTGTTATTCAGACTAGTTTGTCCTTTCAATTAATTGGTTTGCTTATTCATGATTTTTGGGGCACTAAAAATACTCTTATCTTTAATGCAGGTAGACTGGCAAGATTTTTTCTATAGAACTAGACCCATTTAGAGGGAGAATGTTGCCAAGGGCATGGCTGATTTTAGAATATCACAAGAATATTTTAAAACCTGAAATGCTCTCAGAGAAGATGCCAGGTGTATTAATGAATTAAGCTAGAAGGTGAGATTAGGAACTTGTTGAATATCAATAAATCAGTGACTTCTGCTGTGGGTTTTCTATGCCAAGTACAATTCTTCTAATGTCTAATTAACATTCTATTGTACTTCAGTGGGCATACTTTACATTCAGTTAAGTAATAGCCAAGAGATTAAATAATATATAGGTTCTTCTTAATCTCTATGCTGTTAAAGGGCAATCTCTGTCCTTGTAATGGGGGTTCCTGGGTGCAAACAATACAAATAAATTAATTATCATCCATCTTAATATCCCAGTACTTACCTTAACTGCTGTCCAGAAATCTACACGGTTGAGCACAGCAAGCCTGAAATTTGGTTTTCTATTTAATTCAATATTAGTTTCTGGACTTGGCAAGCTATACAACCATTTGCAAAGTATAAGAAAGAGATAAGTTCCGGAGGTAGCTGCTATAATTTTTCCAGCATATGAATCACCATGTAGTGGTGTGTTTATGACATGTCTCTTTGTTCTTATTAATAGTTAGATTGATATATGGTGTGATTCCGTCTTTGCAGATATAGAAAGTGGTATTTAGGATAAGCTACTTAACGCATGATTTTATTTTTAATTTGAGATGTTGCTGTGGACGGCTGATTGGAGATCATCCTGGGATAGATTGTAGTTTGCCTGTCTACCAGTCTAGCAGAGACCAGGGGAATGAAGAATGGTCTGTCCAAAAGCATACACATACAAGTCCTACTGACTCATTTGGAACAATCAATTTCCAGGATGGAGATCACACTTACCATGCCAAGGTTTGCCTATCAACTACAATTTTACTTGATTTTAACAATGCTGATTTAACATTTTTTTTTTCACTATGCTAATGCTAAAGAAATGGGACAAGTTAAAATTAGCATTAGGAGAACCTAAATCTGTTTGGTTCAAACAAGAAAGCAGACCAAGTTCAAAAGAGCCCAATAAAACATGCATACAGTGCCTTCATGTTACACTGTAGGTCTAAGAGCATAATGTAGTCAAATCTCATTCTGTAGACAAGTTAATGATGTAGAGGTAAAGGAGCTGTCATTAGATTTGTAAAAAGCTATGAAGTCATTATTTTAATGATGTCACCCTGTGTCATGATAGGAGAAAATGACTGAGCCCCAGGTGTTCAGCCCTGGGTCCTCCAGTAGTTTGTATTATCAAACTATGTCATCAGAATTGGGTTGATTAGGTTATCATTCAAAAGCCCTTTCTCCCATAGTACCAAACCTGAAAAATATAGACAAATATGTACATTTATATTTAAGAAAATATTTACAAATCAACTTTTTAAAATTCTAATATTAACACAAGGGTGTGTTGCTTTCACAGAAAGATACTGAACTTTGGTAATACTAGGGAAGTTAGCTTTGACGAGTAGGATTCAAAACATTTATTCACCAGAATTATTATTTTCTCAGTCTAAGGCACCACTCCTAGATGCATTATTACAGTGCTTCCTTTCTGGGCTATCCTTCTACTTTTCCAAACAAAGCAGGTGGATGTCCAAATATTTTCAGGGTAATGAATATCTGATCTTTGCACACAGGTATTTAATTAGCTGAAGGACTGTTTTGAGAGTGCATGGTATTTCACAGATAACTGTGACCAGTCCATCCTTTAAGATATATCCATGCTCTATAGAGGAGGGTAGTTTTGGATGCACCTAGTCATTCTGGAGCCATTGCATTTCTTGCTGATTTGCCCTCTTAATAGCAGGCAGAAACATATCCTTATGGGTGGCCATTTTTTTCTTGTTTGTTTCTTGGAAAATATCCACCAATGTAGCACTGCAATTTTTGCAAAATTGGTCTTCAAATACTGGACTTGACATATGAATGCTTCCAGTGCATTTATGACTCCAGCAGTAATGATCTCAGCTGTTCCTAGCACTTCTAGAGTGAGGAGAGCTTTGGGAAATTGAACTAAATGCCATTCAATAAAGTTGATGCAACTCATGAATTCCAGCTGAGCTGTGCAGTTTGCATCAGTAAAATCAGTGTTTGTTTTAGTTGCTTTTACCTTTTGAATGCAACACATTATGTTTATTTTTGGTGAAGCACTCAAGGTGATACACAATGTCATATGCATGGATGCCTTTTGGGCCCGTGCATCTATTCAACTTTACTTTCTATTCAGCGTTCTCCCTCAGAGTGTCTGCCTCATACCATTTTTCACCTGTCTTATGTGTTGAATGGTGCTTAATGGATGTCTCTAGGCTTCTCGCTTCCTATAGAATGCTTCTCAAAACACATGTTGTGCGTGACATATACGATAGTGTTATCTAGATCGGTGAGGAGCTGTATCAGCACTTGTCCTTTTACCTGGGGTGCCCTGCAATGCCTTGCTGTTATTGCTACCACCCTGGATCCCTCACAGTCACCAGCATTCAAATTCCTGATTGTCTGGCAGCATGCCAGCCACACTCTGTCTCTCACCTGGCATGGTTAGTTCTACAGGGTGATTCCAATACACTTCCAGTCCCAAATTTGTCCCTTAAAATGTACGTTTTGTTCTGTCCAGCAACAGACAGATCAGAGCTATTAGACAGCTATTAGATGTCCTGGACAGATCAGAGCTATTAAATCTGTTGTCCCTTTAAGGGGACAATATACAACTTGCACCTTAAAAAGCAATTTAATTCAAACACATTGGATTAAACAATAACACAAATTTATTAATAAAAAAGATAGGATTTTAAATGAGTATAAGTAATAAGGCATAAAACTCAGAAATAGTTATAAGGATAAAGATATAACAGTTCCTAGTATCTAACTTTACAAACTGTCCTTGGTTCAAGATAAAGTCCTTACCATACCCTTCCAACAGTATCCCTGATGAAAATCTTCAGGTCAGGGTCTCTTCCCTAAGACCCAACAGCTGTTTCTTTTGTTGCCTTAGGTGGAAGAAGGGAGAGGGACCAGGGGAGAGAGACGTTGGGGGTCTTTGCTCTTCACTTTTATACGTCAGCCCCTCTGACATAGTGCTATCTAGGCCCTGGTCTACATTAGGGAGTTATTTCGAAATAACTCCCCTTATTTCAAAATAACAAGCAGAGCATTCATACTACCAAACCTGTTACTTCAAAATAATGGGCTGGTTATTTTGAAATAATGGCTCCTATTTTCCATGAGGAATAACACTTATTTCAAAATAGTTATTTTGAAATAGCAGTGTCAAGGCTGTTCCCTACTCTGGCACTCGAGTGGGGTCAACCTGTCTCCACGCCACATGTGGGACTCTCTGTTGTACATGGGACCCTAAGAACCGTCTTCTGAACCCAGTCTAGCACAAACCTTCCTCCCGTACCTCAGGATAAGAGGGCTACTCGAAAAGTAACCATAGGTTCCCTCTTTACTGGACTGTCAAACTGAAATATCACTGTGCAAATGAGTCATCCCAACATACAGCACAGCAAAAAAACAAAAAACAAAAAAAACAACCACCTCCTCGGTCTCCTTCATCTCCTGAAGATTCTGACTCGGGGAATTTCTGTAGGAGCTGCTCTGAGAAGAACAAAGCAACCATGAAATGTGTTCTTCCCCCAAGCTGCCTTAAATCAGCAGGGTGCAACAGGGAAGACATTCCTCAGCACTTTGTTCCTCACCTTCATGGAGTGTAGCACATGGGATTTTTGTCAGCGTCTTGTTCTCCTGCTCCACTTCACATGGGATAATCAATACTGGCGTCCCCAACTCACCCTCACAAAGTGCAGTCTGGCAAATCAGACCTGTCTGTTTCTTCTCAGTGGGCCATATTCACAGCCTCACAAAGGGAATTTTTCCTGTTTAGGGCAGGAAGACCAGCAATCCAACTCAGAGCTAAATTCCCAAATAATAAAATATTTTTAAAAACCCAGAAGAAATAAAAGGATGGACTTTCAAGCAAGTCTGTGCTGGGCATTCTCAGACATGAAGGTCTTCAGATGCCTTAGATAAACTATCTGCCCTTCCTCCTGCACCCTGTGAGGGTAGAATAGGGATTTTCCTACCACACTTAAAGGACTAGAAAAACCATTGGGTTATCATCTTGCTGCTGAGGATCACTATCTCCTAATGTCCTATTGCAGGTTGCTATGCCACAGTCCCATGATCACCTCATCTCCACATCCTTCCCCAGCAATGGCTCTGGAGAGATGGGAAGGACTGCAGCCCATGACTGGCAGGCTATAATAGCCCTCTTGTCCTATGACTGCTGTTTCTTTCTACCCCCTCCTTTGGACACAAAAACTATCAGGGGACAAAGCCAATATAGATGAACAAAGAACTGGCATCTCACCCTATGAGCCCTAGCACATTTTCACAAGCAATGCTAACATGGTTGGCCTCCCCCTCAATCCATTTAAAAAAAGAAAAGAGAAGCTTTAGAGCTTCTCCTTGGCGAGAGGTTAGGACAGACAGACAGATATGGGAGCAATAAAACCTGTCACTCACATAATGATGCCTTTACCTCAAATCTCTCTCTCTGGCTGCGTCTAGACTGGCAAGTTTTTCCGCAAAAGCAACTGTCTACACTGGCCGCTTGAATTTCCACAAGAACACTGGCGATCTCATGTAAGATTGTCAGTGTTCTTGCAGAAATGCTATGCTGCTCCCATTTGGGCAAAAGCCCTCTTGCGCAAATGCTTTTGTGCAAGAGGGCCAGTGTAGACAGCTAAAAACTGTTTTGCACAAAAAATCCCCGATCGGGATAATGGCGATCGGGGCTTTCTTGCACAAAACCGCGTCTAGATTGGCAAGGACACTTTTCCGCAAAAATTGCTTTTGGGAAAAGCATCCGTGCCAATCTAGATGCTCTTTTCCTCAAATGCTTTTAATGGAAAAACGTTTCCGTTAAAAGCATTTGCGGAAAATCATGCCAGTCTAGACGTAGCCTCTCTGTCTCTCACACACGGAGCTCTCAAGTCAAATCTCTCTCTGTCTCTCACACACACACGAGGAGCTCTCAAGTCAAGTATCATCAAAATTCAGGATGGAGCGTGGATTTTAATATCTGCCATCAGAAAAGATGACTGCATGACATCACTAAATGTGAAGTGTAGTACAGAGAGAGAAAGAGGCCCCAGAGTTTGTGAACCAAAGACAGGCCATGGATTAAAGCAGGTACTTACAAGTTCACTGCCCAGTACATGAACTTGGCAAAGTTGCTGCTAGGGCTGCTAGAATATAGGCACTCCTAATAAGTCGTAGGCACTAAAGATTCACTAAATACATTCCAGAAGGCTTGTGCAGCTGCTCCTCAATCTAACACAGAAGAAGATGGTTTGACAGAATAATGATCAGAGAGACAGCAGGAGCAAAGTAACAAACAGATGTCATGAAACAAGTACAGTGGTATATAGTTTGTTTCTCAGCCTATAAATGTCAGGGTACCTTGCCTTAGCTCTTAGTGTGGCCACAGCTGATTCTCTGGTAGCACTGGGAGATGCACTGCACCCCTGCGCCCTGCCAAAATTATAACTGTAAAATGGGGTGCCCTCCCATACCCCTCTCTAGGTGGCCCTCCTTGCACTCCCTCCTTCAGCAGGCACAAATCACCCCTGAGTATGGCAGAAGAGATAGCAGAGATTTCCGCTGCTACTGGGCCACTTCTTGCTACTGGGTCATTCCCTTTCCATCCAGAGAGGATATGAGATTGCTAAGACTGGTCGTGTATTAGAATCTTGGGAGTCTGCGCTCTTACGCCTCCTACAAAGAAATCAGCAAAGCAGCCACCTGGTCATCTGTCCAAACTGCTTTCAAATTGTACAGAATGGACATCAGTTGAGTTGATGCTGCCTTTGGTAGACAGCTTCTCCTTGCTATAGCATCCCAGTAATTATTAGGAAAGGATTATTGTCCTTTTACATCTATACATAATTGTATATAGTGGTTCCCCTCTCCCCCATTGTCTCTCTCAAGTGGACATGGCAAAATCCTAACGTCATGTATTTGAGGACCTCATTATAAATAATAATAGGGAAATTTATCGGGGCCTTATATGAAATTTTCCTATTTTGAAATAATGAGGTTGAGAGATTGAACCCATCCTGAATGGGTTGTTAACTGGAAAAGATTTGGGATTATTAACTGGCACTCAAAGTTTTATTGTTTATTGAATTCCTTGCTTTGCAGCAGTATTGTTCTATTTAGCCTTAATGCTTATTTTTCCTTACTGATATAGTAATTAATTCTCCTAGGCTGTGGAAGTGATTCAAATGGCAGTTTCTCACGGGTGGAGCCATACCTCCCCTGCCTCTGATAGGTTTGTCTGTGCCAAGACTGCACAGAGCAAAAACCCAGGAAAATTTGTAGGTGAGGTGTGGATATATTTCCTGGTATGAGTTTGTTGAAGTTTAGTATTTTGGTATTAGGGCCCAATTTGTATGCTTTTCTTTTTCATACCACAGGAGCAGCTATAGAATATCAGTGAGACCTTGCAAACTAGGGAGATTGAAATGGCTATGAATATGTCTCAATGAGTTGGACACTTTTACATTATTCTTAGCAGGTCTCATTTAAAAAAATCCCTTTTTAGTGACACACAAGAACTTTCACAACAAGGTCTTGAAGACTTTAGAACTGAGAACTTTCTAAGATGCAATATACACAAGTGTATTTCTTCCAGTATATTAGAACCTCTTATGATACCAAGATGGACCAGCTATTACATCTGATGGTGAAGGAATGGCAGATGGAGCTGCCAAAGCTAGTGATCTCTGTTCATGGAGGCATCCAAAACTTCAAACTTCCATCCAAGATCAAGCAGGTTTTCAGCAAAGGATTGGTCAAAGCAGCCGAGACAACAGGAGCATGGATAATAACAGAAGGCATCAATAGTGGTAATTCTTTTTATCTGTCTGCCTCTTCATCTAATCCTTGCTCTTTGTATTTCTTATATGTACAGATTTAAGGTACTTATGGAATGCAATCATTTAGGGTATTTATAATACAAAATAAGAAACAATAATTTGGAAATTTAAAAAAAACAGATATTTTTGAGGATATAGTAGACACAGGTGTGTCATCAGGCTGCTCCAGCTTTGATCAATATTCTTAGTACATTTTGTTAATAAAGACCTGACCATGTTATACGTGAAATAAGAAGCAAACTGCAGATCAGCTAGAGCTGGCTGGAGTGCTTGTTTTAGAATGGACTTTGATCTATTTTTGTAAAGTAGTTTGAACACTGTTACTGTATCAACTGGCAGCTATTTTGGTCAAGTGTTTTAAACAACATTTCATTTAGATTTCATTTCAATTTTTAGTTGAGTGCATTTTAAATTATGGCACTCACTTTAACCTGTGAATGCACTGAAACTTCCCTTCACTCTTTATATTCCTCAAATATTGAACTAATCTTGTATTTTTTGTTGTATTCAGTGTAATCCTCCCACTTAGGGAACATTCTGATTATGATGGATCTAAGAGAAGCTTACAAATAACATATGCTACTCTGCTATAGTGCAATATCCCTAATGGAAATGGTGATAACAATTAGTCTGTGTCTACACTGGCACGATCTCGTGCAAAAGCGGCCGCTCTTGCGCAAAAGCTTGCTGCCTGTCTATACTGGCCACGTGTTCTTGCGCAAGTAAACTGACGTTCTAATGTATAAAATCAGGGCTTCTTGTGCCACAACTCTGATGCTCCCGCTCAGGAATAAGCCCTCTTGTGCAAGAGCTCTTCCAGAAGAGGCCAGTGTAGACAGACAACATGAATTTCTTGTGCAAGAAAGCCCTATGGTTAAAATGGCCATCAGAGCTTTCTTGCGCAAGAGAGCATCTATACTGCCATGGATGCTCTTGCACAAAAGCACATCTCTTGCGCAAAAGCACATGCCAGTGTAGACGCTCTCTTCTGGAAGAGCTTTTGCAGAAGAACTCTTCCGCAAAAGAGTTTTTGCGTGAGAATGCACCAGTGTAGATGTAGGTTAAGATTATAAAATCTGTGGGAGGGACTTTGCCATATCACTAAGCTCTTGGTCTTGACTTACTTAGTGAGATTACCATAGAAGAACTGTTCATAATATATAAATTATTAGATGAATTTAATAATTTTACTGTTATTTCTAAATGCTCTGCAAACACTTTTAAAAAAGCTTGTTCAAAATTGTTGAGACACTTTATAAGCACGCAGATTTCAGTTGAGTTGTTTGCAATCTATTCACAATGGGCCAGATCCTCAACTCATGTAAATTAGTATAGCATCGTGAAAATGCATGAAACAATGCTGATTTGCACCAATTGAGGGTCAGGAAGGGCTTGTCTGCATAGTGACATTCAGGCAAATTAATCTAGATTAACTAAAGATATGAATTTAACCCACATTAAGTCCCCTGTTTTGAATACATTAGAGGAAGGACAGGAATACTGACAAAGAGAATTGGTGATCTTTATACTCTCATACATTTTTATACCAATTTTCTGGTGTAGGTGTTCGCCATTGATCAGGATCAGGCCATAAATAACTGGCTGGTATTCATCCTACTGTGGCCTGAGGAACTCAGTTTTGAAATTACTGTTTCATTGTCTATTGGGATAGGTTGGAAAGAGGTAATAGATAAGAGAAAGAAAGATGTATTAGTTCTCTTAGCTATTTTAAGATTAAAAAATGAGAAGGTCACAATCAAATTATTTTTTTATAATATTAAAATAATTGTAATTGTTGGTTGTAATAACCACTTGGAAATTTGAAATGTAAATGATTCCTTACAATTTTTTTCTTTTTTTTTTAACTTAAGTTATTTTGTTAATGTAAAATTTCTCCTGAGAGTGAGGCAATGAATATATATATGGAGGACTTTTATAAAATAATAGATTTATTCTGTCTGAAAATACACAAAAATAATTAGTTATTTTTGAAAAAAAGATTCACAAAAATCCATTCAAAGTTATTTAACAGCAAAAAATTAAAATTATAGTCAGTACTTTTAAAAGTAAACCTTAAAGAAGATATCCATTTTGATGTTATTTCTGAAAACACTTATGCTTAGCATTATGCATGTAACTAGTTCCATTGGTTACACAGATGGGTGATGTTAAACATGAGCAAGTTTGGAAAAATGGCGCACCATATCATTGTTTCAATTAATTAAACCTCACTATTCCTATAATCCATATGAAGTATAGCCATAAAGTGTATAATTATAATTGCACTCTAAGTAACTACAGAGTAAAATTACGTTTTGCAAACAACTTTGGAAGCGCTGGTCACAGTGGTGGATCAGGAATTCAAATGTAGAATAACAATAATGATTGTCTGTTTAGGAGTATCCAGGCATGTGGGGGATGCCTTGAAAGCTCATGCCTCTCAGCATTTGAGAAAGATCTGTGCCATTGGAATCCCTTCCTGGGGTATCATTGAGAACCAGAGGGACCTGATTGGAAAAGATGTGAGTTAATTAACTTTTTGTTCAGTCAATTGTACAAGAGTCTGTCAGCTTTTCTATCCATTTGTTGGATTCCTTTATAGTGTATTGTAATTTTTGGTGGCCAGATGGGACATTACCATGCATTATGGAAGATCTTGTCCAGCCCATGGGGGGCATAAAGGCATAAAACACCCATATTACAAGCTCCCATAAGGCACTTCAGCAACTCAATCAAATACAAACCTGAAATGAAATTTTGTATCAGTTTTTTCTAATAGAAAAATTGAAAAAAACCTGACTTTTTTCCTGTAAACAAGTTCAGTTTTGTAAAAACTACATTTCCCCTTAAAAGAAATGTTGTCACACAAGTCCTAATCAATGCAAATAGTATTAAATTCACACAAACTTTGTTTAATGACAATAAAGGATGACTTGGAATGTCCCACCAACTCAAACCCTAAAAAATATGTAAATAACAAATTAAGGGGAAATTCTCCTGCATTTCTTCCTGCTTTCATACTGTCTGCAAAACTCTTGATAATTCACTCCAGCATTTCATAAGGCTTTTCTCTTCCATTTCCGATGGATACAAAAGCAATATGTATGCAAACTTCCTCAGTTGTGCACTTGAGAGTATGAATAGGCTTTCTAAGTGCTATAGAAATACAAATTAATGATGATAATAATGAAAGCTTTGCTAAGGCTACCATTAAAATGTTATGCTAGAGAGAAAGCTATCACTGAGCTATCACTAAGAGAATTTTTTGTATTAATTTCCTATGGATTTTTTTATACAGGATTGGTGTATCTCAGTGGGTTAACCCCTGGGTCAAAGAGAGAAGGTTAGAGATGTCAATGGCTGAAATATAAAATGTCTGTAATTTGGTGTGTAACACTAAAATTTACAAATTGCAGGAGTTCTTAATATATATTGCACAGAGGTGAAGGTTTAATACCTTTTTTTAAAGATTTCCATTCTTCTGGAATTCAGAATGTAAAAAATGGCCATGAATGAATAAATAATCTGGGATCATGTATATATTCTCTAAAACATAGTAAGATTGCATAGTTGTCTTTCACAATATAGGGCCAGATGCTGATACTGTTGCTCACATTTTGGTAGTTTCTTAATCCTCAGATTGACTTCACATGGAACAATATACTGTGAATAAATATACCAGTACATAGTGAGGCCAAGCTGTGGTACACAGAAAAAATTCTTTTGGACACTATCTTCTAACTCTTGACTACAATATACTTTCCACTGGAGTTCCATGAATGCTGAGAGTATAGACCTGTTGTAGTCCCCCATAGGATGACCAGGGGAATTTTCCCACTGGGGTGATAGTTACAGAAGTTTGCAATGTAACAATGAAGTATATAAAAGTCAGATGACTTACTTCGGCCTCTCTTGATTTTTCTTAGGTAATTTGCCTATATCAGACTCTCAGCAATCCTCTTAGCAAGCTGAGCACCCTCAATAGCATGCATTCCCATTTTGTACTAGCAGATGATGGCACTGTGGGCAAATATGGCAATGAGATGAAGCTCAGAAGGAATCTGGAGACATACTTAAACCTTCAGAAAATACACACCAGTGAGTATTGCAATGTCAAATTTGTTACAGGTTAAAAGATTAAGATGCTGAGTACTTCCTATGCCTTCAATGTCTTGACTTTCAATGGGAAGGGAGATGGCTTGGCATCTTGAAGGATGGAGCAATAAATATTCACGGGGGAAAAAAGAAAAAGAGAAGGAAAGGAACACACGCCTTCGTTTTTGAATTCCCAGTATGAGACCTCTATGAGGAGTCTGATTTCCACACACTGAAAATCAGACTCATTTAAGGTTGATCAAGTTGGGCATCCAAACATTGAAAATGGTAACCTGGAGTTCTAGAAAGCCAGAGTAAAGCATGGCTTCCATTTCAGAGCTCTCTGTGGGTATGTCTACACTACAGAATTTTGTTGGAAAAACAGTTGTTTTTCCGACAAAGTTTGAGGAATGTCCACACTGCAACTATTCTTCTGCAAGAAAATCGAAAGAACAGAGGGTTTTTTCTGGTATTGGTAATCCTCATTCTATGAGGAAGAAGCATTTTTGCAAAAGAACTCTTGGACGGGGAAGAGGGAGTTCTTTTGCAAGAAGAGGAAAGAGGAAAAAGCACAAGTACCCTGGTGGCCATTCCGTTCATAGCAATCACAGCTTACATGCGAGAGGGTATCCATTCAGTCTGGAAGATCTTTTTCAAAAAAGCAGATCACTTTTTTTATTCACTTTTGCAGTGTGGACACTCTTTTTTGGAAGACATTTTTCTGGAAGATCTCTTCCAAAAAAAGCTTCTTTCAAAAGAAGCCTGTAGTCTAGACATAGCCTGTGACAGCACCAGAAACTTGCTCTGTTATCCACCAGAAAAAATTGTCAAATACAGTGAAATTCAGAGAAATGTATCCATGTTTTAGAGTTTTTCTGTGCAACTCTTCTGTCTTGCACAGCTGTCATTTCCACAGTTGGCAAACAGTGCAGTAATGGTTGCAAAGAGGAATTGACAAATGTCCAATCAATCTTTTGTGTCTGTTAAATAAACCAAAGGCAAGTTTTGCAGCTTTAATTTCCATTATAGAGTTGTTTGCACATATAATCCCTCAGTTATGTCTGAGTTATAACAAACCATAAAATATGTATTTATAGCCTGTGAAAATACTTTTTTCTTTACGTAATAAGACCATCATCAGTCATATTGGTCTAATCATCAAACCAGAGGGTTTGCTAGAAAGAAACACCATTAGGTGAACTGTACTATTTAGTTCCTTGCTTCCTTTTACTTATTATATCTTGTAAGCATAGAAACATATCCAAGAATCTCTTAAATTCATTCATGTTTTTTGTTTCCTGTTCAGTTTTCAATATTAAAAACAGAAAATTAGTAACTATTGCCTATTGGGTTTTTATTTGACATGTCCATTGCTGTTTTCTGTAATATTCTGTAATGCTCAACTATCAGCTATTTCAAACTATTAAAATCACCTCTCCCCAAAATACATACCATATAGACAATTTAGAAAAACCCACCAACTTGCTCTTCAGTGTGTGCACAAATATTTATATGCATAATTTTTTGTATATGCATGCACAAATTTTGCAACCATAACCCACAGTACTTGCTAAGGCAGGCCATGCAAGGGAAGGGCAGGTAGTCTGAGCTCCATTTCCTTCCTCGTGGGCCCATACTTGTAATCTTACCTAAAGATTCTCAATAATCTTTTGTATTAATGGCAGAGTTCCCTTGAGAGACAGCCTTGTAATGCCTCTGTTTTTATTGTTTTTATGAATTAAGACATCTCTCGCATGGTTTCTGAGATTTTTTTTGTGTGAGTCCAGGTTGACAGACCTATGCTTATGATATGTTCTATGGGAGTGATAACTTTGCTGTTAATAACTGGTTATGTGTGGATTGAAACAGGAATGGGCCAAGGTGTTCCAGTGGTTGGACTAGTGGTGGAAGGAGGCCCAAACGTGATCTTAATGGTTTGGGAGTATGTGAGAGATACTCCTGCGGTCCCTGTGGTGGTTTGCGAGGGCACTGGCAGAGCTGCAGATCTTCTGGCTTTTATTCATAAGCACACAGCAGATACTGGGTGAGTAGCTGCCAGCTGAACCACTTTTTTTATTGTGTGGTGGTAGTGAAAACGCCTGTCTCCAAATCAAAGACAATGGTGAGAAATACATTGAAGTAGTGTGTGCCAGGAACTCCAGAGTTCTGATACCACCCCAATGACAACCTCTCTACCCTCTGTGGCCTTTTCTTTGATCTAATCTCTCTTTCTGATTTCCCTTTTGTTTAAAAATAATGAGATTTGCACAAAAAATCATTAGATTATTTTTTGAGGATCAGTCTTTAAATTTTTTAAATTTTTTAAATTTTTAAATTTTGGAATCCCCTTGCACATCTCCAGAGTTGGTTTATTTGAGACAACTAGCATTGCACACCATCCTAAATATATTGGGCAAAGTGATTTCTGGCTGCTGCTGTGAAGGAGCACTCATTCACATATCTGCTTGTCCCTTGCAAAGCAATTAATTCTGTCCTTCTACCCAGACCCCATAACTTCATTTCCCATCACTTAGCCTCTCAGTTTGCCCCATGCCAGTTCAGCTCCCCCCAGTCTCACATTTGCTTCTTCTGGGGTTCTTCATATTGTTATGTATAGCCCTTTCTGGGACGGGGTTAAGTTTGGAGGGCTTCTTATTCTAGAGTTAGTGTTTGGATGTGTAGGTCTCCATGTGCTATGGATAAAGTTTGGATCCATGCTTTTCCCTGGCATAAGTTTAGGTTGGAGACCTCTGACTGCAGTAATCTAGAGCTAGGACTGGAAACCATAGATTTTTCCAAAGTTAGGGTTGTGGCATGGTGGCCTCTCTGGGTGAGGGATCAAGTCGGAGACCATAGATATCCATAAGTTTGGGTTAGTTTTGAGACCCCTAGGCATCAGTGGGTCAACATTAAGACCTTGGGCCCATAGCACTGTCCAGTCTATAGTTAGTTTGTGATCCTAGGTGTCACTATGTTAATGTTAAGGTCTGGGTCTATAGGTTCCTTTAGTTAGAATGTTGTTTAGAACAGTCAGGGTATATCTACACTGTACCTGAAGCTCAAAATAAGTGACACATTTTGAGTGATGCAAACTGCGTAGTTTATTTCAAATTAATTTACGAAATAGCACCACATTTCGTAAAAAGCTGTCTACACAGCACTTATTTCAAAATAAATCACTGTTCTGAAATGTCCCTTACTCCTCGTGGAATGAGGTTTCTAGGGATGTTGGAATAGTGAACCCGTTATATTTTGAAATAATGGGCGCACTCAAAAGACGCGGAAGAGCCCGAAATAGCACTGCAGTGTAGACGTAGCCTCAGAGTCCTTTCTCTAGGCTTAGAGTTTGTATCCTTCTGTCTGAGATATTGCTATGGTTGGGACTAGGCTTGTGGTATGGTTTAGGGTTGAAGGCTGTAGCACACTCCCTATGCTATTATTATTAGCCGCATAGTTATGTCTAAGCTAGCATTATGGACTGGAAGTCTCCCCATGCACAGTTAGGTCTTGTAGTCTTAAGGTGTTGTTAGAATAGCATTAGGATTGGAGGGCATAATTCTCCTTGTATTGGGTTTGAGTTGGAAGTTGGAAGTCAGAAGTCTTCCCCCACCCCCAGCTAGAGTTGGAGTTGGAGGCATCTCCAGGCTATTGTTAAGGTTGGCTTCCATATGGCTTGCCGCGCTAGGTTTATATTTGGGTCCTGAATGTCTCACTGGCCTATGGTTATGATTCAGTCTTGTAGTCCTCACCATTCCAGGGTCAGGCGTGGTGCCTGTTGTCCTTTCTAGGTTAGAGTTGTGACTGGAGTCTGTAGCCTTCCTTAGGCTAGAGCAGTTTTTGTGGTTAGTGGGGGCCAGTGTTAGGTCACTGACCATAATCCTACCCCGGTCCCTCTGGCTATCCCAACTCTAATCCTAGGCCTAAGACTTGTGGTTGCTATAAACCTGTAGTCTTCCTTGAGCTCCAGTATTTGTGGTCAGTGGCAGGGCTTCAGGCCAGTGTTAGGACACTAATACAACCCTATCTTCAATCTTAGGTCTGATTTCTGAGCTAGAACCTTAGGCTAAGGAGCTCTACTGTCCTGGGGCCAGCCGCCTACTTGATTCTTAATCTTTTCCTGGGTCTCCGTATGGCCTAAACCTTACCTGTGTCCCTGGCTCTTCATGGGTCTCAACTCTAGCCTAAGCCGAGAATCACAGATCAGTCTTGTCCCAGGTGCTAGCCCACAACTGCTATAGCTTCCAGTCCTGACACTAGTCTGGGTCTTCTGGTGGGCCCCAACTTCTACTCTATTCCAAAATGATCAACTCATTTCAGCCACAACATTATTTCAAGGGATGCTTGTAGGTGTCAGCCTGCATCTTATCCCAAGGGACCTATGAGCTCTATTGCAATGGAAATCTAGGATCCCTAATCCTATGGAAATCTATAGGCCCTAACATTAACTAAGTCCCACATTTATGCTCAACCTCAAACTAATCTCAGAGCCAGCGATGCACCTCAAATCTCAATACATGTGAACATTTTTGAATTACTTTTTTTTCCATGGGAAATGGTGTTTTTAATAAGTAAAAGTGTTGATAAAAAATTGTCAATTTAAAAAAAAAAATGTCATGGACCTTTATTCACAACATTGCCGTTATTTAAAAATTTGCGATACTGTATATATTTTGTTCAGTACCTTCTGTTGATGTTGCTGCTTAACTTTTTAGAATGTAATTTTTATGTATTTTGGTAATTTTTTATACCTTTTTTTTTGCCCACTTCTTTTAATTTTCTTCCACCTTTTACTTTTTTCCATTATTTTTCTTGTTGTTTAAAAGAAATAAATTTAAAAAGCTTACTGTAAATTAAAAGAAAGGAGAAATTAGAAAAAAGATAATAAGGGGGGGGGGGGAGGAAACAGTAAATGGAAAGTATAATACCAAGCAACTTAAATTATTTTCACAAAATTTAATTAAAAAGATAGAAAAATATTGCAAATGCAAGTTTGAAATGTTTTTCAAGAAATTGAAATTGGGTTAATTTTTTACCAACTTCATTCACAATTCTTTTCAAAACAGTTAGCTTTCTCATGATTGCATTTACATTGGTTCACAACATTTACATTCAGTATTACACAAATCTGTATATTGGTTATGCCCTGTCTTTGTTTTCATAGGTCATGCAGTAGAAGGTGAAGGCAATATGGTCCTGGAGACAAAAGTATGCTTTGTTGTATGCACTAGTCTACTCTGTTCTCACAAGTTTCTTCCATTGGAGTAACATCTGAGAAAGAGATGAGGCATCCAGTGGTACAATTAATTCTTGTCTCTGTGTTTTGTTCCTCAGAGACTTAGCCCCACAGCTGAAGGAGGAGATCTCAATAATGATTCAGAACACCTTTAATTTTGGGCAGCAACAGTCCATTCATTTACTACAAATGTTGATGGAGTGTATGGCATACAGAGAATCTGTGAGTATGACAGACTGTTGATTTGTATTATTGTCACTTATTTTGTTGTAAAACAACAATTTTGTTGTTGTTTATGGAATATATTGGCTTAGGCACAGTAAAGGTAGCAGGCCAAAGTTTGTCCTCAGTTACCCTTATACACGCTGATTGGGTTAAATGGAGGTTTCATAAGTGGTTCCTGTCCCAAACTGACTTTTCCCAGCCCTTTTAGGAGGCCCAAATGTTTCAGACCCATTCGTCCAGAGTCCTTAGGCTGGGAAGCAGCTCATGCTGGCACATGCAGACTGATTGACCAGGGCTGGCTAGCAAGCCCCAGCCCCCCTGGCCCTTAAAGAGGCAGGCCACCTTTTTACACATCTTCCCTCCTTCCCTAGAGCTTTGTGTGCTCCCTGTGCAAGTTTTACCATTTATAACCATACATCAAGCCTGGACAGGCTGTTTTCCTAGCTGCCATACTTCTAGCTCTTCTCTTAGCTGGCTATTTTCTGAGACCAATTGGTCTTTTTCCCAGCACCTTTTCTTCATGTTGTAGATCTGGAGATAAAACCCCTTCTCGTCATCTTCCAGTGCCATTACTTGTAATTCCATGTTTTCCTTCAGCTAACTCCTCTTTCATAGTCTGCTGCGTGGCTTTTTCCAAGGCAGCCAATTTCACACATGGATTCTCCTTCCTGAGTGAGACAGGTGAGCTCTTGCTCCTGCTTTATGGCTTGTACCACAACATTCACATAGGAGTGCATCTCTTCCAGTCTTCCAACATTCACATAGGAGTGCATCTCTTTAAATGGAGCATCTCCTTCAACTTTGTCCATTGTCTCTCGGCTATAGAGATGAGGGCCTTCATGGGCACACCCTCTGGTACTGCATAGGTTCCTATCTCTTCTGTGACTGCAGTCCATTGCTTCTTCAGCCTCTGTGTTTGCCCTGCTATCTTCACAATGTTTTCCTGTGTTCACAGCCTTGAACTTTTTCTCCAGAACTGATAGCTGTTGCTGAAGGGCAGAAACTAGATTCTACAGATTCCTGTTTGCCTGTCCCTCTTGTGTCAGCTGTTTTACCAAGAAATTCCTTTATGCCTCTGTTGGCCTTAAATGGGTCTTGAGGGTCTGCTTCTGCAGTTTTTACTCCTGCTCACTATTCTTGGGCTCCTGCCCTTGCTACAATCCCTCTCCCCACTTTTTGAAGTTCTTTGTGTGACAGAGCCTTTTAGTATCTTCTGTTGCCTCACATGTAAAACATATCACCATTCCAAGGACTTACCCTCTTTCCTCTTTAAGGAGAAGGCAACCCTTTTGTGCTCCAATTTTCACTTGTGAAGCACACCAGAGCATTTCTTCCTGACCAGTGCTGGGGTTCTTGTAGCCACTGTTGCTTTTGTTGGCCTTCTGACAGCTGCAGGAGGAATGTCTGTGTTTGCTTGTGTTGTCACGAGGAGGAAGGAGGATGTTTTCCACTCCTTTCCCTATTGCAAAAAGGGGTTCACCAGGCCCCTCCATATATTATTTTTGTCAAGGTAGCTGTTCCCCAGCTGAGAGGATGTCTGTATCTCTCTGCCCCATAATCCTTCCTTGATTGGACTGCATGTCATGACTCCAACTTCTAGTACCAAGTTGTCACAGGCCATGCCTGCCCAGTAGTACTCATGATAGTGAGCATAACACTGCAGGCATTGCCTGCCTCAATTTCCCCTCACCAGGGTTATTTTTTGTTTCTCCTGGGGAGAAACATGGCTAAAATCTCCTGCTAAATCACTCTGAGCTCAGTCTTCGTTTGAGGTAATGTTTAGACAAACGAGGTTTTTTTTGGCCCTGTTTGGATTCTTCTTCAACCCATCCTGTGGGCTTCTGGGCTACCTTAAAGGGCAATTAGACACCACTTAATTGTGGTGTTGACACTTGAGCTGGAGGTTTGGGACCCTGGGCAGCGGGGGAGGGAGGGAGTGGGAGTCTAAGAGCTTGGAATCTGGCTCAAGCCCAAACATCTACACCACAATTAAACAGCCCCTTAGACCAAGCCCTATGAGCCTGAGTGAGCTGGCATGGGCCGACCTTGGGTTTTTAATTTCAGTGTAAATGTCCCCTATGCGTCTCTTCTCTGGGAGAAAATGCTGCTTCCCTAGAGTCCTTCCAGACCCTATTTCAGGGCTCTCCACGTAAGCCCATCTTATTCCTTGTGGTGTTCCTCCCCCAAACTGAGTTTTCTCAGTCCTTCTATGAGGCCCTTCAGGTTGTTACTTGACCCCATTAGTCAACCAGCTTAGGTTGAAAGGCAGCTAATTCTGGAGCAAGAGGGGCTGATTGAACTGGTCTGGCTAGCCCCAAGACACTTGGTCCCTAAACGGGCAGGCCACCATATTACAGAGTATTAAGATCTTCCATTATGTGAGTGGTAAGTAGGTAGGTGTCATTGTACAAATCTTAATGTCTCTGCTTTCCAGGCCATCCAAACAGTGTGAGATTCAGTGCTACATGATTAGCAATATGAGGATTTGCACACTAATTTTCTTGTACTAAGAGTCTATGTTTATGTCTATACTGTAATTAGACTCGGTCTCAGGGAGCATAGCTGTTAGGGGTCAGGAAGCACTCTGAGTTCTGGGACCCTCCTGATTTGTAGGGTCATATTGTCCAGGCACTAGCCAGAGCCTGAACATCTACACTGCAATTAAACAGCCCCGTGAGCTTGAGTCAGCTGGCATAGACTAGCCATGGGTTTTTAATGGCATTGTAGACATACCTTAAGGGAGCATCTACACAGCAGGGCTTAACTTGAAATAAGCTACACAAATAAGCTATGCAGTTGATGTAGCTCCATTTCAAAATAGCTCATTTTGAAATTGGGAGTGTCTACACAGCACTTATTTCAAAACAGAGCACTCTTCCTTCCACTTCCCTTATTCCTCATAAAATGAGGGTTACAGGAGTCGGAGTAAGAAGTCCTCTAGCTTGAGAGTATTTTGACGTTATTTTGAAATACCTACCTGTTGTGTGGACATGGACTAAGTTATTTTGAAATAATGTTGCTGTGTAGATGTTCCCTAAATGGTACATTTTCATTGTGGTGCACAAGGAGATACATTGATGTATAGATAGATCCCTGTGTTAACATTGCTGAAAGTTGTGCAACTTATTTCATTGCACACTAGATCAAGAACGAACCCCCGTATGTTTCTCTGGAAGGGCTTTTCCACCTTCCCCCTCCCAATAATGTGCTTTTGCAACACTGACAGATAACCATATTTGATGCAGAGTCAGAGGAGCAGCAGGACATTGATTTGGCAATCCTGACAGCACTCTTGAAAGGTACTTCTCTAACAATACTTCTGTTTTCCTATGATCTACAGATTCATTGACATGCCCTTTCAAAAAAAGGAGGGAAAAGAAGTTCATGTATGAAAGTTAATGATGCCTTTTCCTGTTCTCTAGGTACAAATATGTCTGCATCAGATCAGCTAAATTTGGCATTGGCATGGAATAGACTGGACATTGCCAAGAAACATATTTTGGTTTGTGGACAAGACTGGAAGGTACTTCTTACATTTTATTTCCCAGCAAGTATTTGTTTTTTATAGCAAGGCTTTTATTCTCCTTGGGTTTTCACCATTGCTTTGCATTTGTCAGACTCTGTCTGATGAGGAACTTGTAGTTTGAGTTCGGATACCTATCTGTTGGCACAAGCATTTTTAATTTTGCAAAATGCAAAGTTTTCTTAGGGAGCATTCAAGGTGGAATGCTCTAAGTTTTGTTCCTAATTTCTGTTTAGGTTCCTAATATACACTGATTTCAGTAGAAGGGAGGAGCCAAACTCCTTTGGAACATCCCACCCGCAGAGACAATAATGAGGAATGGGGTATAAAAATCTTACAGATGTTTTATCCATCCAGTGGACAGAGGTTTCTTGAATGTCATCTGAAATTGCCATATTTTTCTTTGACAATCTTTTCCCCCCTCTCTTGCTGGACATACTGCTGAACATATCTCCCTCTGGTGTCTGCTATAACTGTCACTAGATGGCCAGTCAACGGTGCTATATTACGTTGGCAGCAGACAGGATACTGGGCTAGATGGACCTTTGGTCTGACCCAGTATGGCTGTTCTTCTGTTCTTTATGTTCTCTTCACCTCATGGCTTCTGCTTGGGCTCAGGATGTCTGGGATTGCTGCTGCCGTTACCCCCTCTCCTCCCCTCTTCTCTGCTGCAGTTCCTGCCCAGGCTCTGGGCACTGCTGCTGCCTCCTTCTCCTCATGCCGCAACGGTGCCCGGGTTCTAGATGGGACTCAGGGCTTCCACCCCATGTGGCTCCTTCCTGGGTTCACCGCTCCGGCCCCCAGCTGCTGACTGAGCTCCAAGTTTCTACTCCCTTTCTTGCCATGTCTCTAGCTGGGACTTGGGATGCCCAGGACTGGTGCTTCAGCCTCCATGGCTTCTGTTGAGATTCAGGGCATCTGAGCTCTGGACTTAAGCCCACACAACACCTTCCACTTCATGGCTCCTGTCCAGGTTGAGAGACCCATTTTTTAAAGTTGTTTCGGGCCCTGGGCATAGGCCTCTTGGGCCCATGACTCAATTCACCTCTTGCCCTAAGCCTGACTAGCAGTTGAGAATGCCCCAAATAGTGGCTCCTAGCAGCACCGGGGAGAACTCACCCGCCTCCACCTCTGAGAACCTCCTCCACCTGCAGGAAACTGCAGCTGCTGCTTTCAGAGCTGGGCTCTGCAGGCAGCACAGAAGTGAATATGGCAATCCTGCAACGCCCTTACAAAACAGCTTTGACATCCCGTAAAATCCACCTTTGGGCCAGGACCCCCATGGTTACAACACCAAGACGTTTCAGATATAAAAGTCTGAAATTGTGAAATGTAAAGACCCCATGGCTGTGAAATTGATCAAAGTGAACCGAGAATTTGGTAGGATCTTTTGCATAATAGAATATTAAACTGTATTATACTATTCAGTCACCAGGTGGCATTATGTATAAAATACCTTACTGCAATAATTCTTAGCCAGATCTGGCAGAGCATGAAAGGATCTTGTGATGAACACAACCTGGTGTGTATACGATAGTTCTGTAACCAGTCCTGGCTCCTGGAAGATTGGCTGGAAAGGCTTACGCAAAGGGATTTGATTTAGCCTCCTACAACTCTCCCCTCACTCTAAAAGTGTCAGTACGGCTGAGGCAGTCACTGCTGTGCACTGTTGTTCATATGCCAAGTTTACTATTTTAAGATCAACATTATGACACTTGTAGAGCTACATTGGTGGCTGTTTTCCAAGAAACAGACAAATTGAGAAAAATTGCCACTGACATAAGATACATGTATATCTGTTGTCAATAGGGAAATTATAAAGCAATGAAAAAGATCCATGATGACAGAGTGCATCAAAAGCTTTCCTTCCTTATTGTCACAGATGGGTTTTGGAGAAGGGACTAGGCACACTAGTTATGTGTGAAATGCCATGCACTCCCAAATCAATCTTTCAGCAAATGAAATGCTCCTGTGCAAAGATCAGATTCTCACCACCCTGCAAATATTTGGCCTTCACCCTGCCTTGGATGGCGTTATGTGAGTACAGTGTGGCTGAGGACCAGTGTGACAGCATGTCTGGCTGTGGTGCCCTAACTAAAGAGAACAGTGATAATGACAATGATGAATACAGGCCCGTACGCAGGTGTTTCTGCGGGGGATGCTTTTTGCGTAAATATGGACCACAAGGGTGTGAACTCATCCCTCCATGGTCCCACAAGTAAGCATGCTCCAGCCAGTTGGGGGAAGGCTGGGACTGATTCTGCCCCCCCAGAAGCAAGGCCAAAGCCTGCCCCCAGCTTCACTCCTGGGGAAAGGGGAAATCAGCCCCAGCTTACTTGGGGGACCACCCGGGGTGCGTTCACACCCTTCACAACCCCCCTGCATAAGGGGCGGGGGAATCCCTCCAACCCCAATCGCACAAACAGTAGTCCGAAGTGGTGAATTGTGGAGCCGGGTTCTGCAAGGCAAGAGGGGGTGAAGCATACATTGTATTTGTGTCATTATTGGCTTTCCAGACAGCTTGGCAGAGACCTGGGGCACTCGTTAGAATGCCACACTATCAACAGGCAAAACCCCACTCCTGGAAGCAGGCGAGGTTTAACTGGCTCCCATCTCTCACCTATTCGGTGGGGGGAACCTGGGAGCTCTGGCCGCCCGTCAGTCACGGCCTGGTGCCTTGGGGAGAAAGCAGTCCACACAGTGGCCAGAAATGAGCTTCTGCCAGGCTGAGGGCTGTTACAAGCTTGGCTTTTAGTTCAGGCCAGTTTCTAAGGCAGCACTGAGCTAGCTTAGGCCTTGGGATGCAGGGTAGGACCATTTCCCTCATCTCGGAGCTGGGACAGCTGAGCCACTGGGGCTATTGGACTTGCCCAAGGCCACCCAGGAAGTCTATGGCAGAGATGAAAAGGATTTGGGAATCCAGATGTTTCTGTTCTGACCATCAGAGCCCATTTCCCTGCCAGAGCTAGGACTAGGACTCAGGAGTCCTGCTCCCAGTCCCTCTTGTCTAGCTTAACTCCACTCTCCTGACAGGGCTAGGAATAGGGCCTGACTGTCCTGGCACCTCCTCCTCCTTGCTCTAACCAAAGATAACTCTTAAGGGTAGGTAATGAAGGACGTGGTTCCATCCTGTTTCAGCCTTACCAATGCTGGAGCCCCAAAAGGCCCAGGTAAAAATGGAGCATTAGTGGCCCTGCTGGAGACAGCCCCTCTAACGCAACGGGGAGATGGAGGCTTCAGGGACAGAAATGTTATTCTGAGAATTTGACATACAAACATGGTGCTGGAACTAGCAGTAGGCGACCAGGCTGCGTTGTGTGGGGCAGGGCTAATGTTGCCATTGTTGGCAGAGCAAAGCCATGGCCTTTGATTACATTTCCCTTGCTGGGGAGTGAGCGGGACTCTGGCTTTTATCCCCTCTGTCAGGCAGTGTATCTAGTGGTTAGAGTAGTGAAACAGGTATTGGGGTTCCTGGGCCTACTCCTAGCTCAGTAGTGAAACAGGTGTTGGGGTTCCTGGGCCTACTCCTAACTCAGACATTGTCTAGTTGCCATGGTTTTTAGTGGATCTCTCTCTGTGGATCCAGTTGGCGGACTGCAGCACTCCCATTGGGAGCATCTGAAAAATCAGGCTGTTAGCCTCTGTGTGTCTGAGTTTCTCCTTCTTTACAGCAGGGGTAGTGACAGCTCTCCCCCTTGTAGAATGCTTTGTAATCCTTAGGTGGGCATGATTGCTCTTTCCCTTGAAAAGGCAGCGCCCATTAGTCACAGACAGGGAATGCCCACATGTGCCACCCTGCTAGCATGCTAGCATGAGCAGAGACTGCCAGTGTTTGTCCACTCACATGGGGCAGCCACCTTGCTGTGGGCTCCCCATGCACCAGGCCTGAGCAGCTGTGAGCCCCCCAGTGTGGACAGGCCCAGCAGAGCAAGCAGTGGACAAATTGCATTGTATCATGACTTTGCTTTTGTGGGCTGGGGTCTATGCTGATCCTGCTGCAGGGATGAATCCAAGGCTGTGACCCTCTCCCCACATCACCCCCTGCAACCTGGGTCTTGTCCTGTCTCTTTAAATATGCAAAGTTGCTCATCACCCAGAACAATGCAGTGCTGTTAATCCCATCCCCCCCCCCCCCCCACACACACACAAGAGGTGTCAATAGATGAATGAAAGGGAGACAGGAGAACACAGCTACCTGAGCTGGGGGGCTAGTTGGGCAATCAACCCCCCCACCAACCTGACTCTTCTATGGATTAAACAACAACAAATGGTCTGGTAGCACTTTAAAATCTAACAAAATATGTAGATGGGATCATGAGCTTTTGTGGGCACAGCCCACTTCTTCAGATGACCATGACTTCTATGGAGTCAGAAACAGGCGGAGTGCAGAGTGGGAGTGCCCATGGTGCATGTGAGCAGGGATGGGATGTGTGATGGCTCATGTCTGTGTGCTCCTAGGGACCCAGCTGTCATTTGGGGTACGTGCATGATAATTAAAAAGCCCACGGCTAGCCGAGGGAAGGTTTGGGCTGATTTCTCCCTCCCTCCCCCATCTCCCAGGAATGAGGCCGGTGGTGGGGCTGGGTCCCGCTTGAGGGGAGAATCAGTCCCAGCTTTTGACCGGCTGGTCAGAGCATGGGGGAGGGAGGTTGGAGCAATGTGCTGCCCCAGCCTTCCCCAGCCCAGCATTAATTGGGACCATGAGGGATGCTTGGCCCCCCTCCCTCCCACCTGGAATAAATGTTTTCAGTCTTATGTGCCAAAATTAACTTCCCTAGGATAAACAATGGGTACCCATGTTAAAGTACAACGGTAGAAAAAAATATCTTTAAATATTTTTTCCAATATATTATTTACATAATGTTTCAAAGTTAGTCATGTATGCCACCATTGCATTTGGGAGGAGAGGGGGGAGGAAGGGGAAGGGCTTTTGAATGATATCCAGCATGAAACTGTATTATTAATTATTTTTTTTGGAGGACCTGGAGCTGTAATGAGTGGGCAGGAGTTCCATTTGCCATGCCTCAGAGGGTGACAACATAAACCAGGGGAGCTGACAGCTTGATGGGCCCCTGGGGAAGGTGTGGGGGGGAGGGGAGTAGGAGTCGCTTTGTGCTCCCAGACGGGGCAGGGCCTTTGGTGGAAGAGCTGGGGCTGAGGACTGCTTCCACACTTCTGAGAGTACTATCCAAAAATTACAGGGAATCTTCTGTCATTTGGGTATTCCTGAACAACTTGTGAGTGACAATGGTACACAGTTTGTCTCTCAGGAGTTTGGAAATTTTATGAAAGCAAACGGGATCCATCATATCACTTCAGCACCGTATCACACGGCCACAAATGGATTGGCTGAAAGGTTTGTCCAGACAATGAAACAAGCTTTGAAATCGGTTAGAGGACATTCACTCGTACAAAAGAGTCTGGACACCTTCTTACTATCCTATAGAAACACTCCTCACGCTACAACCAAAGTGTCCCCGGCTTTTCTAATGATGGGACATCAGCTACGCACGTGCTTTGATTTGCTGAAACCTTCAGAACCACGACAAATTGTGCAACGTCAGCAGGAAGGTCAAGTCATCAGGCGTGCATCCAGAGCAAAAGACCGAACCTTTAGTCCTGGACAGACAGTTTTGGCTCAGAGCTATGTTCCTAAATGGGTCCCTGCCACTATTATTGCTCAAACAGGACCTGTTTCCTATACTGTCCGGACTGCGAAAGATCTCATCTGGCGGCGGCATGTAGATCAGTTATTGACAGGTTATTCCTGCCCCCAAGGCACATCTCCAGTTGAGTTGCCCGTTCTTCCCACTGCTGGTGAGCTACCGTGTCAAGAATCACCTTCTCCTGACTCTCCTCCTCCATCACCACCAGCGGCGAACAATAACCTCCTCCCAGAGCAGGCTGATCCAACAGCCTCACCTGTTCACACTTCAAGTTCCCAGCCCAGTGTCAGGCCTGTACCCATAACATCTTCGGGTGTGAGAATGCCAGATGTCCGCCGTAATCAACGGAGGCCTCCTCAACGGCTGGACCTTTAGTTGAGATTAACTCACAGATGGGGCAAAATAATCCCCAGGGTTAGCTGGGAACTTGAAGCGTTCTACCCTCATTTCATAGTTAGTTTTTGTTTTCTTAAAGGGACATTTTTATTAAGGGGGGAGGCATATGTTGTATATTGGGTTGTAGATATAGATCTTGTTGTTATGGTAACTGAGTAGGTCACTGGGGTCAGCCCAGCTATTCTGGGCTTGTTCTAGTGAGTTCTGTGCTATGCAATAAAATGGACACTTGCACCTACTCCAGCTCTCTGCCTTTCCACTGATTTCTTCCTATGCTGTGAAACTCCCCACGACATAACACAAACAAAAGTGCACACTTATGCATGGATTCTGGGCTATTTCCTTTTTAAAATGTTTTCAAAATTCAGTATGTAATGATTATAAGCAGCTGTCACTACATTTCTGCGTACATGTCAGCTCAGCATTAAATAGACTGTAAAGACTGTAACTCTAACTCTTAACCACATGGCTGTCTAACCCTTTTTAGATACACTGTCACCACACTGAATAACTGCTAATGGAAATCTAATCCTAGCATGGCCACTTGGAAAAATGTTTGAAACCACAGTAATTTAATAACATTACACAAAGTGCACAGCCACAGCGTGACAAATTTTAACACACATTACATCCACAGAGCATAAACCTGCACATTGGAAAAAGTACCTGTGTGCGCAAAATAGGTATGTATTGTTTCCCAGTTTGCACACCAAAACATGCATTTTGTGCACATAGTTGCCTGTTTGTGTGGATATTTATATGTGTATATTTTGTAGCAGCAAAGTGGGTATTTTTGAAATTGGAGCCCACCATAGAAAATCCCGCTGAGTTAAATGAAAGTCCTATACCTGGAGCACTTTTAACATTGGGTCCTCCATTTTAATGTAGATACTGTTCTGTGTTACATGCTTTTCTTTTTTACCATCTTCAAATATAATCATCTGAAAGTTTATCTTTCCATACATTTGTTCTTTCCTTTAATGTAGCCCTTCTTTTAAATACCTTGGTTTCATATAGTTCCTCTCTTTTTTGTTATGTGTCAAACAAGACAATCTTTTCATTATAACAGATTAAATGTTGGAG
The DNA here is from genome assembly GCF_049634645.1 of Pelodiscus sinensis. Classification (NCBI taxonomy): domain Eukaryota; kingdom Metazoa; phylum Chordata; order Testudines; family Trionychidae; genus Pelodiscus; species Pelodiscus sinensis. The sequence continues at coordinate 35,497,890 of NC_134716.1, read as the reverse complement.
CTGAAGTGACTTGAAAACAAGGACAATAACAAATGAACTGTCCAGTGCAATGGTATAAAGACAAATTAAAAGAAGTTTTTGTTCAGATTTGGTTTTCTACACTAGATTTTTACATAGATGCATCTTCTTACATATTTTTATTTTCTACAGTGCACAGGAAATACAAGGCCAGAGCATTGAGAGAGAGATCTTTAATGCCTGTTCAGGATTTGTTTTATTTTATGAAGAAGCATTTTTTTACATTCTCTTCTTTTCCTCCCCATCTCCCTCATCCTTTGAAGGTTGGCTCCCTGGAACAAGCAATGCTGGATGCTTTAGTGATGGACCGAGTGGACTTTGTAAAGTTGTTGATAGAGCACGGAGTGAATCTGCACCGTTTCCTTACTATCTGTCGACTAGAAGAACTCTATAATACAGTGAGTGCTTCAAACCCCATTGCAAAATAACTTCTAACTAGATGTAAAATACCTAGATAGTTAGTTATTGGATGGATAGAAAGACAAAGTACAGCTGCTCCCCAAGTTGCAAATGGTCGAGTTACGACCATTCACGCTTAGAACCAAAGCTTCCATGGAGCGGTTGTAAAGGCGGTTCCTGAATTATGAACGCGACCCATGCTTACGAACAGTGCGGTCGCGTGTAACTCAGTGGGGTCCGAGTTACGAATGGATCGAGTTACGGCCAAGTGTTTGGTCGGTAACTCATTTGTAACTTGGAGAGAAGCTGTAGCTAGAAACGGCAGGGATGGAAGGTCCCTGTTGTATAAAGTGAGTGGAAATGCTACCATTTACATTGCAATCTGTGAGACATAATATTTTATACTCTTGGGGCTCGTCTACACTGGCCCCTTTTCCGAAAGGGGCATGTTAATTTCACAGGTCGTAATAGGGAAATCCGCGGGGGATTTAAATATCCCCCGCGGCATTTAAATAAAAATGTCCGCCACTTTTTTCCGGCTTTTAGAAAAGCCGGAAAAGAGCATCTACACTGGCCCCGATCCTCCGGAAAAAAGCCCTTTTCTGGAGGATCTTTTATTCCTACTTTGAAGTAGGACTTTGAAGTAGGAATAAGAGATCCTCCGGAAAAGGGCTTTTTTCCGGAGGATCGGGGCCAGTGTAGATGCTCTTTTCCGGCTTTTCTAAAAGCCGGAAAAAAGCGTCAGACATTTTTATTTAAATGCCGTGGGGGATATTTAAATCCCCCGCGGATTTCCCTATTACGACCTGTGAAATTAACATGCCCCTTTCGGAAAAGGGGCCAGTGTAGACGTAGCCTTGTTGTACTGGTGTAAACTTGTCTGAACAAGGACAACCCAACAGACTCTCAGTTCCTATCCTGTTTGAAATAAGTGTTTGTTTTTATTAACTAACTAGCCAATTAGCCCGTCATAAAACGGGATTTTCAGGTCTCTCCCCCACGTCAGTCTTTTCTCCTGAGCCTCTGGTCTCTCTCTCTCTCTCTCTCTTTCTCTCTCCTCCTCCTCCTGCCTCTCTCCTCCCCCCCAGCTCTTGTCCGCCTCCTGCCTTTCTCTCTCTCTCTGTCTCTTCTCCTCCGCCCCCCCGCCTCTCACTCGGGGGACCGTGGAGTCCCAACGGCCGTTTGAACTCCGTACTCCCTGTGCTACACGGGGCCTGGAGCCACTGTCACGCTGCATGACACCGCCCCACCTGCCTTCCCCTCCTGCCATGGCGCTTGGCTGACTTCTGCGCTGCTCAGCTGGGACGCCACAGGGGAGCAAGTGGAGCAAGCGGCCATTTGGGCCCTGCACTCCCCATGCATCATGGGCCGCCCAGAGGGAACAGCCAGCATTTCAGCGTTACAGACTCAGAGACATTGGCCTACTATATATATGATGCTGAATTCAGAAGCACAACCTCTTTGAAAATTTAGCTCATAGGACCTGGCTCTCTGCTGCTCCATCCTTTGCATAGCCAGTTACGTCCAGACAAAGTAGGCCTATAAAGCTGCCAGATCAGAATATAAGGTATAAGTGGCTACAGAAAGTGCAAGCATGTAAATATCACAGATGCATGTCTAGTCTCCTGCAGCGCTGTCATCTTGCAATATGGGGTCCATAAAGATGTTTTAAAAAGTATTGCACCTAAATAATATCAACTAATTTAGTGCTTCCTAGGCCAAGACTAATTTTGCAACTACCATATGGAGAGATTTTTTTTCCAAAATAGCAAGAAGCTGGCTCACTTATATTAAATTTTCATTTGTATTTGAAATCCCACAAATATAGCCATTTTCTTCACCAGTTCCAGAAGGGCAGCCTATTTTACATCTCCTGTCATTTTATGAAATTGGTCACAAATCTGAGGAACTATGGCTTGTACTGAGTTGTATTACAATCTGTGGTACTGTTGGAGTAAGGTACAGGTTGAACATCTCTGGTCCAACAACAGCTGTGGTCCAGCATGATTTTAGATAGCCAGATGTCCACTTCTCATGGGTCAGGCTAAGTTTCCTGTGTCTCATAAAGTTTGTTTATAGCCATCAGTCCTGGTCCTCAGTGTTCTGTGTTGTTATTTAGCGCTAATTTACTCCTAAATGTCTTCTAAGAGCCCAGTAGGCAGAGGAAATGATGGTAATGCTGCTAGAATAACATTGACCTTCCGTGGTTCTCTGGTTCAGCAAATTCTCTGGTTCAGCATTCATCAGGTCCAAAGAGTGCCAGACTAGACTGGTTAAAATGAGGTATATCTAGTCTACAGAGTTTTTCTGGGATACCGGAGGTATCGTGAGAGATGCGTTTAGATTTTTATCTATGCTAGTAAATATTCTGCATATTAAACATTGTCATACAATTGAATTGAGAAAACATTTAGTTTCTTCTTAGGAGAGGCCCAGGACTGTGATAAGTTGCCAGGTGCAGTTTTGGATTAAAAGGCATTTGTACAACTGTGCAGGAATAAATACATAAATAAATAAATACCAAGGAACGTGTCTGCTTTTTCGAAAAAAATGTCAGAAAAGCATACGTGTTTTTCGGCAACCCTGTAAACCTCGTTTTATGAGGAAGAAGGAGTGTTCGAAAAGAAGGGTTTTTTTCTGACATTTGGCCCCGTGTAGATGGGCCAAATGTTGGAAAAACCTCTTTCGGAAGAAAAGCAGAAAAAAGATATGCAAACTACGGTTCTCAATTTGGGTATATTTTTCTGACTTTTCTTTGTAGTGTAGACACAGCCTAAGGGAATTGCAATCCAGCCCAAAGGATTGATCATTTTATGTCCTGCTAGGATGAATCATTATACACTTGCTGAGTAGTTTCAAAGCCCTTTTTTCAATCACCAAGCCATACCCTCTGCCTAAGGGCAAAATCCACTTCTTTGTCTTGGACTCATGGGGTTGAAGGAGGGGAACTGAAAGACCTCCAGCTTCACAATGCATGCAGATTTTGAAGACCCTGCTTCTGTTTTAGTTTTCTGTGGATTAATGCAGTCTATAAAGAGGACAAAAAGAGAGATGGAATATGAAGAGGTCCTACTCAGGAGTGTGAAGGGACGGATACCCCTAAGCCCTTTCTGCACTATGCCTAGGTGGTGAAATCTATTGTAACTTGTTTTCATTCATGTCTGAATAAAAGGTACTCAGCATATTTAACAAAGGATAACAGAACACAACATGTTTTCAATTTCACAAGAAGTATTAATGCTTGAGCTGATCAAAAATGGTGAACCTGTTTGAAAAAAATTCTTTGTTACAATTTTTTAATTGAGAGAGAAAAAAAAGGATGGGTAGAGGGAGAAGAAGAAGGAGCTCCCTCAATAAAATCTGATCTGAAAAAACAAATTACATTTTTCATTTTTGAAGAAAGGCTGTAGTTCCTCAGAAAATTGTAAATGAAAAATTTTGATTAGGTGTAACTATTATGTTATGATTTTGGGGCTGGTGATGATTGGGTCTATGTATCAGTCTTTCACTTCTGGGCAGCATGTTTCAAGCTGAATTTCATGAGAGGTTAGTTTAGATTTTTTTCTACGCTAGTGAATTTTCTGCATATTAAAAATTGTCATGCAATTGAATTGAGAAGACATTTAGTTTCTTCTTAGGAGAGGTCCAGGACTGTGATAAGTTGCCAGGTGCAGTTTTGGATTGAAAGGCATTTGTGCAGGAATAAATACTAATTATCTGGGGGAAATCTCTCTCCATCTGTTTCATTGATTTTGAAATTAACACATAAACATGCACATTTGTTTATTTCTTTTTCTTTTGATTAACATGACAGAAACAAGGACCAACAAATCTACTTTTGCATCATCTTGTTCGAGATGTAAAACAGGTAATCTAAAACTGAAATTCTGGGCTTCACAGACTATCTAGTGACACAAATTGCTATCAATACTGTAGCATGTTTAGAATTAGAAATGATGGTTTAGTTATTACATTTTTATATCTACTGAATGAATTGTCTCTAGCCCATTAATTCCCCATAGCAGTTGATCTGTTGTACTGCTATGGAATGCTCTCCAGTGTTCTGTACCTTAATGGTACAGCTTACATTGACAACAGTTCAAATTCCCCTTAACTTAAATTACAAAAGTAACATTATTACATAGCATCAAGGATTTAAGGAACTGTTGCTATAATTTTGCTACAGTTCATAATCTAAGCATTTTTTTCAGTCAAAACGATTGCTTTGTTCAATAGTGACATCAAAATATTTTGACAGGATTTAATACACTTTCTGTATACTGCAGTGTTTAGATAGAAGAACAGAAGGTGATGGTGAATAATTATTGCTTAGAGTGGAATTAGCAACAGCCTTGAAACAGATCTAGTCTGTTTCAAACTTTTGTTATATGTTGTATCTTGTGACACTGCAAACACAGGAAGGGCTGACATTGTTCTTTTTCATCTGATGGCAAGGACGAGAGATGATCAGATTTAAACTGGATTAATTTTGCTCTCTGTGCCAAGCTTATGCATCCTAGAGTAAAAGGAAGTCTTCTGACAACCTACTCACATATACCCTAGGAATTAGGTTGGATTAAGTAAGGTGCTCTATCTAACCCATAGGCCGATCAGATTTCAAGGGTAAACCAGGCCTTCAAGATCACCTCTCTTAGGCCAGGTCTACGCTATGTGAGAAATTAGATTTTAAGATGCACAACTCCAGCTACGAGAATAGCATAACTGGAATCAACATAACTTAAATTGAATTGCTCCAGAATCCCCACTGTGGGAGATCGATGGGAAAAGTTCTTCTATCAACTTCTTTACTCCTCATGACCCCGTAGAGTACTGGAGCTGACTTGGGTACTCTCAGTGTTTGGTTTAGCAGGTACTTACTAGACCTGCGAAATTGAACCTCAGGGTAAGTATAGAAAAGGCCTTAAGTAAGTAATTTAAATTAATCCAGTGAGTAGCTTACTTCAAATCTTTTTTTTTCTCCTGGATCCTATTTATCTGAGGGCCTATAGAATTTTAAAATTTTTTGTGCATGTTTATTATTATTTTTTAACATGTCACCTCCCGACTGTTGCAATGCAGTTTGGTTTTGCCTATGTTTTGAATTATACTACAAAATGCCGTTACTGTAATATACATCCCTATAAACTTTACAGTGCAGTGGATAGTACACATCATTTTACCAATTTTGGTACATAACATGTTGACAGGTATTTCATTATCTTACTTTATAGCAGAGTCATATGTCTGAAGAATCTATGTGTTCAGGCCTGCCAACAGCAGAACAAAGGGGGCCACTGCCTCGGGCCCAGGGCTATGGCCACTGCTGCTAGGCTGTTGAAGGCTGAGGAGGGTGATAATATGATCTGGGCTATGCCACAGACTGGCTGCCTCCGCTCTGCCCCTTGTCCCAAGGCCCTGCCCCTTCAGGGGTCACAGAGCAAGCTCCTTCCCCCCACACCTTGCTCTGGGGCCCACGGTGGCTGTTGATCTCGCTGTATGTATTTTTTATCAGACTTACGGGGTTTATGTTACAAGATTTCACAACTTACTTCATGCTAGCGGAGTGTGATGGTCTGTAGAAGTTTGGTAGCAGTGACCAAGTCTTGGGTGGTCTGGCTTGAAGGTCAGCATGTTGTTCAGGAAGCAGAGGCCCACAGATGGGTCTGGAGTCAGCTGCCAGGTGTCAGAACTGAAAGTTGGGTCTGGAGCCAGACAGAACACAGGAGTTGAAGGCAGCTGAGGGCCAGTACTGAGTTGGAAGTCAACGATAGCCTAGGATTGTAACTGGAGTTGTCAGAAACCAGCGTAATAAAGTTCAGAGACTGGAATGAGGTTGGGAACAGGACACAGTTGATGCCAGGAATTAGGGACAAGGCCAGGATTCAGGTAGTGGATGGTAGTAGCTACAATGTAGAATTCACTTTGTATACAAACAACTGCCTAAGTCTCCTTCTGGATTAAATAGTCCACTTGAACCAATTAGGGACTCTGGAGCTCCTCCATCAGCTCCTTATGGGTGGTATCTTTAGTTAAGAGTAAGGTTTAGGGGTCCCAATTCTTCAGTCATAAGTAGAGCCATCAGTCGGTGGTGTGAATGTAGCAGCGACCCACTCACTGGGGTCAGGGCTTCACACTGGATATGTAGGTTACCATAAACAATGGCATTATAAAATGTTGTAAATGTTTGTCTTACAGAGCACCCTTCCTTTGGATTATAAAATATCATTGATTGATATCGGGCTGGTGATAGAAAATCTGATAGGTGGAGCTTATCGAAGCAGCTACACAAGGAAACATTTCAGAATTCTGTACAACAGTCTTTACAGAAAACGCAAGGTAATGTTAGCGTAATGGCAATTCATGTCATTGGGAATTGCCAAAATATAACACTCATGCTTGTCTAATAAGAATTATAACGCTTTTCACTTCAAGTGTGGTTTTATTCTAAAAAGTAACGGCTAAAATGGCATTAATAGTAAAATGGCATTCGATCTATTTCACTAATTTCCATATCAATCTTAAGAACATAAGAATGGCCATACTTGGACAGACCAAATGTCTATCTAGCCCATCTATCCTGTCTTCCGGTAGTTACCAATGCCAGATACCCCAGAGGGAGTGAACAGAACAGGTAATCATCAAGTGATGCCTCTCCTATCATCCATTTCCAGTCTCTGACAAACAAGGACTAGGGACATCATCCCTACCCATCCTGGTTAATACGTATTGATGGACCTAACCTCCATGAATTTATCTAGTTCTTTTTTGAACCTTGTTAAAGTCCTTGTCTTCATAATATCCTCTGGCAAGGAGTGTCACAAGTAGGCTATGTTCTGTATAAGAAAAACTTCATTTTGTTTGCTTTAAATCTGCACCTATTAATTTCATTTGGCGACCCCTAGTACTTATGTTATGGGAACAAGTAAATAACTTTTCTTCATTTACTTTCTCCATACCCGACATGATTTTATAGACCTCTATCATATCCTTCCTTAGTCACCTCCTTTTTTAAGCTGAAATTCCCAGTCTTTTTAATCTCTCTTCATAAGCGCCCATTTCAAACCCCTAATCATTTTTTGTTGCCCTTTTCAGAAACTTTTCCAGTGTGATATATCTCTTTTGAGATGAGGCGACTACATCTGTATGCAGTATTCAAGATGTGGGCATACCATGCTTTTATATAGAGGCAATAAGACGTTCTCTCTCTTATTCTCTATCTCTTTTTTTTAACGATTCCTAACTTCATTTTTGCTTTTTTTGCTTGCCACTGCACATTGAGTAGGTGTTTTCAGAGAACCATTCACAAGGACTCCAACATCTCTCTCTTGAGTGATTATAGCTAAATTAGTCCCTATCATTTTGTATGTATAGTTGTGATTGTTTTTTCCAATGTGCATTACTTTGCATTTATCAATATTAAAATTAATTTGCCATTTTGTTGCCCTATCATGGAGTCCTACGGCCCAAGCACAAGAGTTCTAGTGGAGCCCTGGTGTGCAGCTCCCGGGAGCAAAGCTGGGACCTCAGCCAAGAGTAAAGGGGCCAGCACTGGCTCCCCTGATCCAGCAAATTCCCTGGTTCAGGACTGGTCAGGCCCCAAGGGTGCTGGGCCAGGGATATTTAATCTGTATAACTCTGACTACACCAAAAAAAAAAAAAAAAAATCAATTGACTAAGAAGGTGCCTTTTTTTCCATACTCAGTTTTCAGAGTAGAACTTTAGGAGCAGTACTGCCAAACTCCCACTGCATTGCCATCAGAATTAATGGAAAAGCTAAAACTGGTATGAGGAAATTAGAGGAAAACTATAGAATACAATTAGAGAATGAATGGGAAAAGATAGTTACCCAATTAATTTAATTAATCAAAAATATTGGAAGTGCTGGCTGACTGCAAAACACCTGGAGCACTCAAATATTACAAGTTTTTAATAGAGTTAAGTGGAACCAGATCTTCAAAAAAACCCAAACAAACATAGGAGCTGATGGAAATGGTATTAACAATTCACTTGGGTGGTCATCTTGCCTTGGAATAATTTTGAATGAAATCCCCAGAGATGGTACAGGTTGTACCTCCCTAATTCAGCATCTTCCGAACCAGGGAATCTGCTGTACCAGGAGAGCTTCTGCTGCCATTGGCTATGGGGCTCTGCTCTGGCACAGCAGAGGGGCTGACATTGAGTGAGTGAGTGAGGACTAGGAGGCTTTCGGGGGCGAGGGGGTAGGAGGGGAAGGGAGGGTAGCTGTAGAACCCCCAACCAGGGGCCAGGAGCGTGGTCCTGAAAGAGTACACCAAGCCTACGGCCACCAGGCTATGCCCTCAACCCTCACCACTGGCCATGGGGCTGTGCTCTTGGCTGCTAACTACGGGGCTCCACAGCACCCTGCCTCTTCTCCCAAGTATCCTGCAATCCCTGCTCAGTCAGTGGTGGCCTCTCTGCTGCTGCCAGCTGTGGGGCCTGCTTTGGTGGCAGCAGAGGGGCCAGCATTGACCAAGCAGGGACTGAGGAGTCGCTCGGGGGGAGAGTTGGTGGATCCAGAGCCCCAGGAGCACAGCCCTGCAGGAGCACACTGAACTCCACAGCAGCCAGGTTGCACTTTTAGCCCTACTGCCACCTGCAGAGCAGCTCTTTGGCCTGGACCAAGGGGTTTCTGCAGTCACCCTGCCTCTTCCCCTTAGTGTTCCCTATCTCCTGTCCTCCTTCTCTCTTCCTCCTTGAGCTTGAGCGCTGCAAATGAGCTATTTGCAATGCTCCAGAAGCTCTGGGAGGGTGGGGGGAAGAGTTGCTGAGCACGGGACTAGCTTTTCCCTGTAAATGCTCCCGCCCGGAAGGCTGACAGAATTGCTGGGTGCCTAGGGTACGTGTTTGTGCGGGTCCCAGCTATGTGCTCCCATAAGGGGTGGGGCCTTGAGCAGAAGGGCCAGGCAGCCTTCAGTGCCACCCAGACCATGCCGTGCCCCCTCCACCAGCGGTTAGCACCTCCCAGAGGAGATTTAAATGGCCTGAGTTTCCAGTTGATGCTGATGCTATTGTAGCAGCGGTGGCATCTAGGCACCTCAGGCCTTTTTGAATCACCGGGCCCCCGGGCAGTTACCCTCCTTACCCCCCTCCCTCTGCCAGCAGGCCTGGCTCCATCTCAGGAGTACCCATGGGAATGCTGGACCATGGAGAGTTCCAGACTACAGAAGTCCAGACCACAGAGCTCAAATCTGTAGAGACATTTCCTGTCCAAAGGAATGTAAATAGGAGGGCCTATCAAATAGAGGTTCTTACATACATTATGGGTATTATCAACAAGAGTTCTGAGCAAATTCCAGCTTGGGTGTATTCTCTTAGAGTAAGATGAGAAAGAGGTCATTTTTCTTTGTTGTCATAGTTTCTAGAAACTCCCCAGTAATTATTAAGCTGGCGGGTAGATCACCAAGAGGAGCAACTTTAATCCCTAATTTGTATTTCTCTCTTTGTGTTCGGTGGGATGTCTTTGGAACCAGAGCGTGGTCTCCAGCTTTGCTCAGAGCCTTTCTTGTCACTCCTTTTGCCATAATAACCAGATGGGTAGCAGAGTTGGATCTGCTGAAAACACCTTGCATTCTCAGTTCATCAGAACAGCACAGCCATACAAATACAAGGTACTGTCATTGCTTGCTTGTGCTGGGAATTTGTTAGGGGTACAATAGATGGAAAAATAGATCAGTTTGTCAAGACAGTTATTGTAAACATGTGAGAGGCAGGCTAGGTGCTTGTCAAGCTTAACTCTCCCTAAACACCAGGTTGTATTGCACACAGCTCAAGAAGTACATTACTGCTCTTTTACAATACCAAGGTAAATCTCCAGTTGTTTCAATGAAACTCATCAACTTCCATCCCTCTGCTAATAAGGGCTTTTATCCTTTGAAATATCACATTGCCGAAATCTAGTATGAGGCACAGATGAAAAACTCTCTTATTTGGATGCAGGAGTAGGCATTCATTGCTCCAAACCTCTCAGAAACTTTTGTGTAAGTGGTAATAATGATCCCCTTGAGAAAAGAGCCGATCTTGTAAATTGCAAGCAGATGGCCAAATATTTTCTCGTGAAAGTAACTATGCCAGGTACAAATAACAAAGAATAATGTTTTTCTCTCAGGTAACTGAACATAAAACTAGAATCCTCCCTCTCCCCCCTCCCCAGGTCAGATTGGTAGAAAATTTGGACATTTTCACCTTCTTCTTCAGCATGGGGTCCTGAGTCACTTGCTGGTATGAACAAGAGTAGACGGTGGAGTCTCTGTAACTGGAAGTCTTTAAATCATGATTTGAGGATTTCAGAAACCAAGCCAGAGATGATGGGGGTACTTGAGATGTGGATGAGATTCTGTGGTCTGTTATGTGCAGGTCATACTAGATGATCATGATGGTCTCATCTGGTGTTAAAGTAATTGAGTCCATGGGACTTCACAAACTGCCCCCAGTAATTCTAGTGAACCTCATCAGGGAGCAGTTATTCATCAGAGTAGTGTCATGGAAGCCAACAGGAATTTCCCCCCAACTTGAATGTGCAACAGTTCAAGCTGAAACGCACCACACCACAAATATACAACTTACTGTAAATGTGATACACACATTAAAAATGATTTGATTTTTGCTAGTCCATTTTCTTCCATCAGTGAGACTAGCTAGTGACAAGTAAACTAGCGCACTAGCAAAATTAGGTTAATGAAATCAATAGGAGTAGAGGAGCTGAACATCAGGATCAGTATCTAAAAGCTGGGACACAGCTTCAGAATTTTGAAATTACACTGAATACCTCAGTGCACTTTGTGCTTTTGTTGATAAAAGCAGTTACTTACCTTCATAGTCTAAATATTATCTTAGCCATTCTTCTAGTGTTCATCTATATAATGGCTGAGGACCAATCAAATTGCTAATGCATTACATGGATTTAAAGGATGCGGCAACTTGCTCTGATTTTTTCTGCTATTTTACAGGAAAAGACAACTGCTTTTCATAAGTCTAGGAAGAAGTCAAAAGATGAACTCAGTTTCTTAGAGGACCACGAGTCAGCTGGCTTTGTGTACCCCTATAATGACCTCTTGGTTTGGGCAGTGTTAATGAAAAGACAGAAGATGGCAATGTTCTTCTGGCAGCATGGAGAAGAAGCCATGATCAAGGCAGTCGTGGCTTGCAAACTCTACAGAGCAATGGCACGTGAAGCCAAACAGAGCAACATGGTGGATGACACCTCAGAAGAACTGAAGAAGTACTCAGAGTAGGAGTTCTCCCTTTTCTACAATTAATAAAAATCTACAGTGTTTAGAGTAGTTAGAGCCAGTGGTTTCCAACCTTTTTAAGCACAAGATCATGTTTTGAATTTATGTCAATCCAGGATCTACCTCAAACCCAAATACCCTTGCTCTGCCTCCTTCCCTGAGGCCCTGCACCTACACCACCCCTTCTCTGAGGCCCCACCATGCTCACTCTGTGTAGATAGGGGACATGGAAACATTGACTTTCGTGCCCCCTTCCTCCACTTCTTCCACCTTGCACAGCAAGCAGGGCAGGGTGGAAGAAAGGCAGGACAGGAGCAGCCCAGCAATGTGGGGAGAGGCAGCTGAAGACAGCCTCCCAACCAAACCAGTCAGGATCACTTATCAGAGGCTCCAGGAACTACCAGTAGATCCTGATCTACTGGTTGGTGGCCACTGAGGTCGTGTTTGAGGCATAAGGATCTTGCACAAAAAGGAAACATCCACACTGCTTGTTTTTGCTCAAAAACTCCTAGCGCAAAAACGGATCGGAAGAGAGTATGCAAATGAAGTGCGAGAAGATGCTAATCTGTGCTTCGTTTGCATAGGCTCTTGAAGCAAAACTCGTAGTGTAGACATAGCCTGAATGAGACATTCTTCTTTCCATCAGCTAACCTATAAGATTAGTGGCAGCGTGTGCTGTGAAATATACAAGAAGCACTTTTTGCTACCTGCTCAGGTTAATATACAAAGAACACACAGAAAGGCCTGTCTACATGTGAATTTAAAGGAGTGTTGTAGGCATATATTAGCTAACTAGCAGGTGTGAAATATCTAAAGTTGAAAAGGACAATTGTCTGTAGCATCAAGCTAAACTGGTGAAATTAAAGCCTACACTGCCCTTTAGGATTTAACTTTACCAGTTTAGCATGCATTAAGGCCATATGCCATGTCTACATAAGGCTTTTCTGTCTATCTGTCGAAGAACTCTTCCTAAATAGTAATAGCTTGGACCACCAAATTTGGTATGCAGCTGCCATAATTTAAAGTAACATAAGGGTTTGGTTGTGCCAGGAAAATGGGATGTGCCTGTAATGGGATTGCTTCTCATAAAACTATCCAGAAAAGAGACAGAATCACAGGCAGGTAAAAGAGGCTGGCTGGGGGCACCTCCTCTGCTGGGACTGCCCCAGCCCTCAGCCTCCCATCCTGCCCCCCGGCACTTTTTAGGGAGGGCAGGGGGGAGGCTGACACTCTCCCACAATTCATACGGGAACATTATGGGCTGTAGCCTTCCCTCAGGACGCAAAGGGAAAGTGCACAGTTTGCTGCATTCCTCTTTCAGGTTGTGGAGCACAGGGGGAGATGAACCTAGACCTGCCCTAACTGGGGCACATGCACCCATTCCCCATCTGTGCCTGCTGGAGCTGCAGCAGCCATGGAGAAGTGCTTCTCACCTGGCTCTAAGCTGCTTTGATGAGAGAGGGTGGGGCTCTCCCCAGGGCAGCCTGCATGCTGACCCGTCAACCCCACCCCAGAGCAATGATTTCAATGAAGATATTTTATATTTCATTTTATTTTCCATGAAACAAACATTGAATTACAGATTTGAGCAACACTGGGTAAATCTTCTAATAGTGTATGTGTGTTACTTATCATGTACTAATATCCCACCTTAAATCCTAGTCTCTGTAAGGCTGAAGGGAGAAAAGTGTTGATATCATAGTGGAAAGAATCAAAGAAGTTACTTTGTAGAATAGTCCAAGCGATTTTATTGTGTCCTTCAATTTTTAAATTTTAGTTTCACTCTTTGAATAACTATTGAACATTCAGTATTTAGGTTTCTGTGTCATGAAATCAGGAAATGTACAACTGCTCCCTTATCAGGCGGTGCACCTTGAAGTTTATTGATGTAATGTACTGTACTTTCAGAGCCATAATGGAGCAGATTCAGAGCTCAAGGACAAAGTATCTTTGTTTACATGCAATTATAGGGCTCTGTTTAAAGCAAAGTTTATTCATTAAGGTGCTAAGCATCTTCAAACTCCAATTGAAAAGTACTCAGGATTAAACTCAGTCTAAGGCTGCTTATACAGGGTGCCTCTCTACTGTGCTGGCAAGTGCATTACTGCATGAAATAATAGGCTGAACTCTATGGCATGTGTGTGAAATCACCCAATGAGGATAATTAAAGGTCAGGGACCAGGAATGTATAGTAAGTCCTGTGGTTAACAGGAGAGATTTAGGAGCATAAGCTTTCGTGGGCAAAGACCCACTTCGTCAGATGCATGTTGACATGCATCTGACGAAGTGGGTCTTTACCCCTGAAAGCTTATGCTCCTACACTTCAGTTAGTCTATAAGGTGCCACAGGACTCCTTGCCGCTTTTACAGATTCAGACTAACACAGCTACCCCTCTGATAGGAGAGATTTAGCTTTACTGCCCAAATTACTTGTAATCTGGGTGCAGTGCTGAGACCGTGTGAAGAGATGGGGAAGTCATAGTTAATACAATTTTGTATCTTGCCATATATGAAAGAAGCTTCTGAATTAGAGACATGACCCATGATCGTTTTCAGGGGTGATTGTTCCTCCTTACTGCAAAAGAGTGATTTTGTTTTTCTGTGTTGCTCTGTCTGTCCTAGTGAATTTGGACAGCTTGCTTTAGATGTGCTGGATAAGGCATTCAAACAGAATGAGCAGATGGCCATGAAACTACTGACCTATGAGCTGAAAAACTGGAGCAACTCAACTTGCCTGAAACTGGCCGTGTCAGTGGGGCTGCGGCCCTTTGTGTCGCACACTTGCACACAGATGTTACTAACTGATATGTGGATGGGACGCCTGAAGATGCGGAAGAACTCCTGGTTTAAGGTAAACTCACAGTAGTGCCACATCTAAACCTGAAGAGGAAGCTTATGCTGAAGCATATGCTGCCCTTACACATAGCTAGGTTTTGCCCTCATTTAATGCTGACACAAGTAGCCCATTAAAGCCAGCATGCATGCTGAATGCACCTCCTTAGACTTGTGTTTCTCTTTTAGGTCATTCTAAGTATTCTTCTGCCTCCTACCATCTTGATGCTGGAATTTAAAAGCAAGGCAGAAATGTCTCATGTGCCGCAGCTCCAGGACTTTCATCAGTTCACATGGCATCACAGTGATCAGAGCCCATCCACTACTAAAGATGAGTTTTCTCTGGTTAGTTTGGCATCGCCTTTACCATTTATTATTTTCACATAACAGGGATAACATCTGGGGTGGTAGTTGTCCATTGAAAACTTTTTGTCTTAAAATGTTGCAATGGTTAGAAAACTTCGGCCAGGTCTATTCTAAATCCGGCAGGTTGGCTTAAGGTACACAGTTTGAGCTATGTAAATAATGTAGCGGGAGTTGACATATCTTAAGCTGAGCTCAGCACTATCTCCACAGTGGAAGACTGATGGGAGAAATATTCCTGTTGACTTTCCTTACTCCTGACAGCAAGGAGTACTAGTACTGACAAGGGTGCTCTCTGCATTCGATTTAATGGGTCTTTACTAGACCCACTAAATTGAACTCTGGAAAAATCAATCGTCAGATTGTATATCCTCTGGTAAGTGGAGACACGGCCTTAGATTTTAAAAAAATATTACCATCTCCTTACTTGATTATTCTTCAACTAGCCTCATTGAAAACACTGGGATTATTTGTTGTTAAGATACTATTCATTATAAGTAAATTTGACACAGTGTGACTTTTAATATAATCACCAAACTCATGCACACTGGTGTCACAGTGGGATCATAGAAATACAGGGCTGGAAGGGACATTGAGAGGCCATCTAGCCTGCACCGTGGTCAGAGACCTTGACAGGTGTTTGCCCAACTCCAAGGACAGACAACCTGAATTGGAAGCCTGTTCCTGAGTTTAGAGTTTAAAAGATTTTCCACACACTCATCTCCCCGACATGTCCCCTTAAGCAGAGTATGGATCAGAGAGGATAAGGCATGGATGTGAGTTTAGCAGAGGGGAGGGGACATATGTCCAGGTGATTTCAGTTTTGGAATTTATTCCCCAAAAACTCTTCCCAGTCTTGAAATGAGCTTTAACATTTTCAGACTTTATCCACATTGTACAATAACTTTGGGCATGTGGTGGGAGGATACTAGCAGAGAACTGGTATCTCAACACACTGGAATAGACTCATAGACTTTAAGGTCAGAAGGGACCATTATGATCATCTAGTCTGACCCCCTGCACAGTACAGGCCACAGAATCTCACCCACCCCTCCTAGAATAATCCTCTCACCTATATCTCAGATATTGAAGCCGTCAAATACTTTGAAGACCACAAGATGCAGAGAATCCTCCAGCTGTGATCTGTACCCCATGCTACAGAGGAAGGCGAAAAACCTCCAGGGTCTCTGCCAATCTACCCTGGAGGAAAATTCCTTCCCGACCCCAAATATGGTGATCAGCTAAACCCTGAGCATGTGGGCAAGACTCACCAGCCAGACACTCAGAAAGTTCTCTATAGTAACTCCTATCATCTCTCCATTGACCTATTTCCCACTGATAATGAATGATCAATTAGTTACCAAGATCATGTTATCTCATCAAACTATTCCCTTCATAAACCCATCTAGCTTAATCTTGAAACCAGATAGATCTTTTGCCCCCACTACTTCCCTTGGAAGGCCGTTCCAGTACTTCACTCCTCTAATGGTTAGAAACCTTCATCTAATGAAAGGTGCTGCATGGCTAGCTGGTGCTGGAGTGGGATTTACAAGCTATTAAACAAGTAGGCAATTTTAAATCAGGTTACCCCTTCCCACACCATGGCAGGGCCCAGCTTTTGGTGAGTCTGGCATAATCTGTTAAAACAATATGTATATATTCATTGAAAAATTTGGAAGGTTTAGCTATTGGTTGGGGCATTGGTCTGGAACTCAGGAGACATGGGTACTAGTAGAAACTTAGGCACACACTTCTTATGTGACCTTGATCAAAGCACTGAATGTATCTTGTGTATCACTTCACCATCTGCAGTACTAAGGTAATACCACCTTACATCACAGCAGTATTGTGAGAATAAGATCCTTCAATGATTGTGAGATGGTTAGGGTGATTATATGCTGAGAGTAGCTATATAAGAATATAGATAAATAAAATGTATGTATATTTAAATCGCTAATGTGTGAGTGTTTCACACAGATAAAGATATTAGAAGAACATTGTTGAAGTCAAGTGCTCAAAAGTTAGGAAATACCATTGTTAAGGTTGCCTGTGCAACTTTAATTTTGTCTGCTTATGCAACTGCATCACAATACAGGCTGTAATTACATGACCTCCTTCAGTCTCAGTTTCCTGCCTTCTACCTATGACTCCTTGTTTTTCATCCCCCATTTCCTTCCCTGCTCACAATCCAAGTATCTTTGCCGAGTCAGTCCCAATCTTTCCCAACCTACTTGTACCAATCTGCTCTCTTTACAGGCCTTGTTGAATCAGGGAACATCTTCCTCCACACTTCCACAGCCTGGCAGGGATTGAATGATTGACAGCACAGCAGAGACAGTCGTTCTTCCTTTAGGTGCTCTGATCCAGCACATTTCACAGCAGCCCAAAGCTGCAAATGGAAGAAAATCCTGTGGCTGTAGCATGCCCAGTGTGAACAGACTCTTCAGGAAATTTTGCTGTGATAAATCTAGGAAGTTGCTACTGAGCACATGTTTATAATTTCGCCACATTTAGGCAGTTTTTCACAGGGGCAGTGAAAGTCATATCCTTGGCACAAAGACCACCTCCAGCCAAATTTCAAATTTCTGCTCCAATGCATGGGAGTCTTAGAGTACTTCTACACTGCGGGCTAAAGTCAAATTAACTTCAGCTATGTTAATTGTGTAGCTGAAGTTGAAATAGCTTAACTCAGTTTTTGGCACGGTCTACACTGCAGGAAGTCAAAGGAAGAACACTCTTTCTTCTTCTTCCCTTACTCCACATGAAATGAGGTTACAGAATTCGGCATAAGAAGCTCGTTATTTTGAAATTATTTCAAAATAATGGGCTTGCTGTGTAGATGCACGCTGTTATTTCAAAATAACTCATGTTATTTTGAAATAACGCTGCTGTGTAGACATGCCCTTAGAGCTCTTCAAAGAAAATATTACCAGTTTTTTTATCATTGGTAATCCCCCCCCCCCCCCCCCACCTTATTTTTTGAAATGGCTGAACCATTTTGCCTGAAAATTTCCAGAATATTCCAGCTTGAAGCAGGTATCTCACATGGAACATTTTCAGGTTTGGCAAAATGAAAATCAACTTATAATCAGAAGTTATTAAGGCAACCTTGCTACTAGCCTTACCTATAATAAATACAAATAAATAAAAGTTTGGGACAGTTCTTTCACAATTAACTTTCAATTTTTCTAAAATAAAATAAATTTCTCCAGAACTTCCTTAGAAACACAATAGACATGGCAATGCCAATTTTGAAGTGTTTCTCTCTGAGGCAGAAGAATGCTAGATGCGCTTGTGGCCTGTAGTGTCTGACTAATACAGTAAATTCAAAAAGGCCTTTTATAGGATAGATAACAGCTAGGATACAGAAGTAAGGCCAATTCTAATTATGGGCAGCCAGGACCCCTTGCAGGTATGTAAGAGGACAAAGTACAATGAATGTTATCTGATCTGTATGAGACAGGATGGTGGCTTCTTTTCTAGAGTAGCATATTGTTAGCTTAATAATTTATCAAGGTTTGAGTGTTCATTCTTTTCCCATAAACTATAAAAATTAGCTATGAATTTTCTGGAAGTGAGTTGAGATGAACAACAGTATATAAAAGCTACAGAAGTGTTCCAGGATATATAGATTCAGTACTAGTGCGTTTTTCACATGTGGTTGTAAATTATACTTCAGCCTGCTGAAACTAGAAATTATATCCTCTAGTGGGACAGTTTTCTCTTCTGTTGGCAGAAGCCATTATTAAGACTTTTAAGAAAATTGTATGGGTTGTGTCTAAACTGCACAATGCCATCAGTAGCCCTGAGAAGCATTGCACTTCTGAGATAACCCTGTATGTCACAATTCCTCCCCTGCTTCATTCTTGTACTGCAGATGGTGAGTAGTAAAATATCAATGGCCAATACCAAGAGCAAATTATGACTTCCTTCCTGTGCCAGCTCATCTGCACTGGTTAGTGAATGGAGGGCTTTGTCTATTGTTCCTTGGAAATAGCAAAGTAAACACCAAGGCTACGTCTATACTGCAATGCTATTTCGAGAGGCCAGAGTATCCTGAAATAGCTATCCTGTGTCTTCACAGCAAGCCTGTTATTTTGGGCTCGCTATTCTGACATCCCTATAAACCTCATCCTACAAGGAGTAAGGGACATTTCGGAATAGTGCTTTATTTCAAAATTTGGCACTGTGTAGACAGCACCAAATGACAAAATAAGCCATTTTGAAATAGCATCAAAATAAGATATGCAATTTGCGTAGCTTAAATTGTGTATCCTATTTCGAGTTACAGTGCTGTTTAGATGTACCTCAAAATGCCTGTGTGCCCAGAAGCATGTAAGAGTAGTGCTGACTCACTCATAATCCCTTAATTAGACACATCATCCAAATCACAATAAATCCCTTAAGATAACAATTTCACAGTCCTTTAGTTTTTCTTTCTATAACAAATTTTCTAAGAACAGTGCTTACCCATTTCAACCAGAAAGGACACTGTCTCAACGACTTAATTACCTGCATCCTGCTTCAAAGACCTTTTAAATCTGCACTTGAAAGGGAATCCTCTGAACTGTCATTCATGCTAAAATTCAACACTTTACGCGTGGGTCTCAACAAGCACTCTAGTTATCTTACCCATTACAAAGATAGCTTCCCCAATTATCACCTCTAATATCATTAGCTCACAGACATTTACCTTCCCCCCTCCCCCGCATCCCCCTTCTGTTCTGAAATTTGATTTGTCCTTTTCATATGTGTTCATTTTTTAAAATTGTATCCTTTGGTATATATGGTTGTGATTATTTTCTTCCACTATTTGATCTTAGGAAGTGGGTCTGGCCCACGAAAGCTCATCATCTTGTTAGTCTTTAAAGTGCTACATAGTCCTGTCTTTTGCTTCAGCTACACCAGACTAAGACGGCTACATTTCTACCACAGTGCTTACCAGTGTAATGTCTGGTGAACATCACAGTGATTTTATGTGAACATCAGTGGTTTTATAGTCACTGCATTTTTTTTCAGATTTAGAATGATTGCTATCCCCATTTCACCTATTGGGTGAGGTACAAAACTATTTAGGGACTTGCTCAAGGTCCCACAGGAAGTCTGTGTCAAAGCTGGAAATAGATCCAGATCTCCTGATTCTCAACCCAGTCCTTAACTGTAAGACCATCCTTTTGAAACTCAAAAGAATCTTGTGTATTTACAGATAAGTGTGGTGCTAAGAATATTATTTGGTGTTGCTTTTTGCAAAAGACAGTTGTAACTGCGACATGCTAATTGTTTCTGCATGTACCACACATTGTTTACTGTAGAGTTGCCTTTCCAAATTTTACCCATGTTTCTGCTAATGTACCGAATTGTTATATTTGTATAGCCTGTTGTCTGACTTGAAAACTGTTTCCTTTTGGAAAAGAATTATGATGCAGAAAAGGGACCCGAGAAGCCAGACAAAAGCCAGACCTTTTCCATCAACAGTGGACATGGAAGCCTTCCTGGGATTAGAAAAGTCTATGAATTCTACAATGCTCCAATTGTCAAGTTCTGGTTTCATACGGTTAGTCATTGAAATAAGATTAACTAGATATTAATATTGTTGAAAGCATCTGTTAAACCTTTAAAGGAAGAAAGAGAGAGAGAGAGAGATAATGACTTCACCTACCACTGAAATGCAGCCACTTTTAGGGTGGCCAAAAAGGCCACTGCCTCCATTTTTCATCCTCACAATTTAATTGTAGGTGCAATTCTCGCTCTGGAGAACCAGTAGGATGAGCTCATAACTTTGGCTTGACTTCAGTGGGGCTCTGACCAGGTGCAACATTTTGCCTGAACATTGTAAATTGCAGCCTTCGTGTTTTTTGAATATGTGCTGCATATGCCCCAGAAAACTTTTTACCATGTTTTCTGTTTTGACAATAAATCAGTGGGATTTTTTTTAAAGATGTAGCCGAAGCAGAGACTCTCAAAATATGGTTGGGGAAGGAGTAAAATGAAGCGTAGTGTGGGGGGGGGGGCATCTCTCACCTCAACCCCATCCTGGACATAGATCTGTGCATGGGAGACAACCCACCCATGCACCTTGGGGCAGTTGAACCTTGGCAATGCCTCTCTTTCCCTCACCAGGTTGCCTTGGGGGACAACTGCAGAGAGCAGCTGTCTGGAAATACCAGCTTGTAGGAACAGAAGCAGCCTAAGTCAGGACCCCCTGGACGTACCAGTCAGATCTGTACCATATTCCCTAACTTTCTTTCCTCTATGCTGATTATCTGTTTGCTCTGACCTTTCTCTTCCCTCATAGGCTTTGTCTACATCTGGAGCTAGCCTGTGTAGACACAAGCTAGTGTGCTAAAAATATCTGTGATAGCCCCAGTAGCTCAGGCAGCGGTGAGGGGACAGCATGGACTAGCCACCCATTGCATTTGTATGGCAGCTTCACTATTGTTAGTGTGCCAGCTCAATGAGACCTTGTATGAGTGTTTCTTCCTGTTCTCTAGCTGGCAATCACACCCCCAGCTTCAAGTGTAGGTGTAACCACAGTCTTGTTACCTCAGCTTCACTCCAAAACTGCCCTCACCCCGACCAGTTCCCTTTCCCCTTCACTTTTCTATCCATGTAGCTGATCCTCTTCCAACTAATTCTCCTCCCCCGCTATACCAAAAAAAAAAAAAAAAAGAGAGGACTAACATGACAGTTGCTGCCATCCCATTGTTCACTCCTTCCCTTGCTCTGTGTCTATTTGGCTTGTTTAGACAGTATCAACCCATTATTTCCTTGTATTTTCCCATCAGTCTGCCTGTACCCATCTCTTGTCTCTTCTCTTATACTAGGATTCTAAGCTTTTTTGGGGTAGGGACTGTCTTTTTTTTCTGTTTATACAACACTTAACTGTATCGGGGTCCATGTTCATGAATGGAGTTCTAGCAGCAATGGTCATACAGATAATAAAAACAAATGATGTTTAAGCTCTGGCGGACATTTTCTGGAAGGGACATAGCAATCTAAAGGGCTGACAGGAAATTTTTGGACTGAAGCTCTTAATAGTATCCCATTAATGTGACAAAATTTTGTTTAATTGAATAGTGCACTTGTTTTTCCCCTTTCTAGTAAGTTTCTAATTTCTTTGTCACAGCTGCCAATGCATATAGAATGTGTATTATGTGTTCTGCAGATGGCGTACTTGGCATTTCTCATGCTCTTCACCTACACTGTGTTGGTCAAAATGGAATCCAGGCCTAGTGTGCAAGAGTGGCTTGTAATAATCTACATTTTCACGACTGCCATGGAAAAAATCAGGGAGGTGAGCTCTTCCTTTTCCACTTTCTCTACTCTACATTTCTAGAAGACAAATTATAAATAATGGCTGCAGATTCTTAAATTCTGTTCCAAGGGATCCACGAGAAGAAATATGCATGACCTTTACTTTTCAGTGGTCCTAGTTAATTAAAAACTAAGGACTGTTTTTCTAAGGGAAGGTGCCTAATCTTTGTTTCCTAAATCCTTGTTTAGGAATCTAAGCCAGTAGGAGCAATCATGGGGCAAGAAACAGTTTTCTTGCTTCTCAAATATTTTTGAGAATTTAAACATATTTACTTTCCCAAATTAGGTTATAAAGTCAGTCTTGAAATTTTCCACAAACCAAAAACAGAAAACTTTTTTGATTTTAGTCAGTTGTTTCATTGTGATTATTTTAAAAAGAATCTTTTCAATTATGACTTTTTTTAACAGCCCACTGTTCAGTCTAATTAGCTTAAATTTCAATACAAAAAGTCATTTCAAACTGGAAATTTGGATTTTTTTTGTTTAAAATGTTGAAATTAAACATTTCAATTATTCTGAAATTGTTAAAAACAAAAAACAAAAAAACCCACCAGCTGCCAAGTCATGAGATTTAGGGATACCAACCTTGTTTTGGCAGTTATTTTGGTTATGACAAACTGACTTTTTCTATGAAAACAGCTGTCAAATTTCTGATCAGTTATAATAGATACTGGTAGGTGCCTGCATATCTGAAAATTAATCTATCTTATTTAGATGACTAAATGTGGATGTGCAAGAGCCTAAATCAGTGGTGGGGAACTTGAGATCTGTGGGCTGCATGCGGTCCATTGGAGTTCCACCCGCGGCCCACCCACCCAGTCTCTGCTCCCTTCCTCTATGCCTGGGGCAATGAAGCCCCACATTTACCTATTTGTCCTCCCCTTATGGTGCTTTTGTAACACAATAAATCAGCTGATTCACAGCCCTTCAAGCTCTGGGAGTGAGGGGGAGGAGCATTGACGGAGTGCAAATCAGCTGATTCATGGATTTCTGGAAGTGCTGGGAAAGAGGGGGAGGAGTAGGTAAGTGAAGGGTCTCCAGTGCCTGAGAGGTGTCAGGGAAGGGGGCAAAGAGGGGTCACAGCCCTCAGATGGAACCCCAGTTGGCTGCATGCATGCTGCAGGTTGCCCACCACTGGATTTCAAATTTGCAGCCCACTGAGCTGAAGCAGGGTCACTCATGCAGGCCCACTCACTAGCCTGGGTTGCCCATAGCTGGCCTAAATTAAGGCACCCATTTTTGAAAATCTTGTCTTGGGTCACTAGTTCATTGATAATGCAATATGGATTGGACCTCTAGGTCCCTGCTTTGATTGTGACATTGACTAGACATTATTACCAGTTACAGCAGTTTGGTGATCTATTGTATGTAAAATACATAGGTGGTCTACTTCCAGTCTCTGTGGGTAAGAGGCCAGGTAATAAAAATGAACTTTAGATGATATTTTGTAAAATGTGAAACATTAATGATTTTTTTTACATATTTTAATTTTTGAAAACATGAAAAAAGTATTCAGAATTAATTGCTATTGATTGACTAAATCAGCTGGCAACTCTAGTGGATGTCATGGCCTAGAAGCCAATTTTAAATTATCATGTTGTACTTTTTCTGCTAAGGAGGTATTTATTATGGAGCATGAAGCTTTCACTGCAGCTGTCTATGTTGCCTTATGCTCTGTGAAAAATAGAGGACTTTAGCCCCCCCAGATTGACAACATGGCACTTCACACATATACAGACGCGTCTACAAATATACTGTCAGGTACATTCAAGTGACATTGAAATTTGAACCTCTATGCTAAGTACAATCTGCACTCCAAAGCCTTGGATGAGTTAGGTGGCACAAACAGTGGAGTGTATGTTATTTCATGAGACGAGAGAGAAAATTCTCTTTATTTAACTGAGGTAGTTAGCTAAACAAACATTTTTATTTTATTTATATTTGTTTATTTATAAGTACCATACATATTTTTAATATGACATTGGAATGCTTTATTTATTGTTAGCAGTGAGTGGATACTCTTTGCCATTTTGAGATAATTTCTTTTAGTGAAAGTAGGGAATTCTGCTTGAACACCTTTATCTCTCAGCACAGAAGTAACTGTGAAGTCTGACCCCTGCAAAAAGAGGAAGAGGAGATTATGGTTTTCAAACGGCAGATGAAATATAGGGTAGAAAACGAAGTCTGAAACAGAGGTAGAAGCTGTCTGACTGGATATGAAGTTAAAGTGGCAAAAGGACATAAAAGATTATCCGTTTTTTAAAATCACAGCATGAAACACCAAACATCTCAGAAGTCATAGGTGTGATATGGCATGTCTTGTTTGTGGGTGCAGGAATCATGTCAATCAAGACTATTACATTTGACTTACTATTACAGGACTATGTAGCACTTTAAAGACTAACAAGATGGTTTATTAGATATGAGCTTTCGTGGGCCATCATCTAATAAACCATCTTGTTAGTTTTTAAAGTGCTACATAGTCCTGTATTTTGCTTCAGCTACACCAGACTAACACGGCTACATTTCTATCACTATTTGACTTACAGAATTTCTTAAATCCAAGTACCAGTTCTAGTCTACAGGAAAGTAACACTGTCTTACATGTGCAACTGATTGATTCCTCAGGGCCTTGTTATGTTTGACTCTGCAGCAGTGTTTCTCGATTGTATCAAGTAGCTATTGAAGCTTGAGGGCTGATCTTTGCAAATACTCATGTAAGTAATTGTACATATGCAAGTAGTCCCACTGATTTACCTGAAGTTACTCATATGAATACATTTTTGCAAGACCAGGGCCTAACATTTCAAAATCTCTCTTGTATTTGCTCCTTATCAGTTGGATCTTCCATAGCAGTGCATAATTGGCCTCAATCATGTAATGTGTAAAGGTCTTATTTATGGCCTTCCAAAGATTCCACTTCACACATTTGCTTAGTGAAGCTGAAAATCCCTTTGGGGCACCCTTACAGTTCAAGAAGCAAACATTTCAATCTTTACCTTCCCAGTTTCCAACACTCCCTTTTCAGGATTGGAATACAGAGATCTTTGCATGTCAGATCTAAACGAAAACACAATTACTTTCATCTCAGCAGGGTTGGAGCAAGGACTTTCCATGACCGGGGGGCATTTAAAATGATTTCAGTAGGTCACAACCATTTCTCCTCCAGACAAACCCCATATTGTTTACAAAAAATACATATGCGTAACAACTGTGTACAGCTTGCTCTTTTCTGCCATGGGATATATTCATTCGTGAATGAATTAAGAAGTGGAATTCATTTCTCAACAGAATACTAACCCTTTTGGAGGGAGGAGTGTCTAAGAAATATGACCATTATTCTTTCATTTCAAATTCCAGCCATCATGAAATCGCAGAGCATTAACCTTGTGAACTTTAATTGTGAAAATTTGTCAGAAATAAAATATTTCATGTACCAACTGATGGTTGACAGGTTGGGGGAGAGGATTTTACTGGCGTCTGTTATTTTTTCCAATTTCTGTTTAGATATTTATTTCAGAGCCAGGAAAGTTCAGCCAAAAGGTGAAGGTGTGGATTAATGAGTACTGGAACTTCACTGATTCCATAGCTATCATCCTGTTTGTGACTGGTTTTGGCTTGCGCTGGGTGGATCCTCCTTTTCAAACAGCAGGAAGGCTAATTTACTGCTTGGATATAATATTCTGGTATGCACGGCTCCTTGACTTCTTTGCTGTAAATCAACATGCAGGCCCATATCTGATGATGATTGGGAAAATGGTAAGTATTGGACTGCAGGGTAACATTTTTGCACTTATGACATCAAAACTGATGGAAGGGTAATATTCAGAAAGGGACACAAAGCAGAATGGTGGCCAGACTATAACTGGGCTTATAATTTCTAAGTATTTTACTTACAAATTGTGACTCTTTCCATTCATGAGTTGTCCATGATCAGAGCATAGTTTTTGGTGATTTGTTAATTATTTGAATTTATCCACAGCAGACATTTTCTCTTGGTTCCTCAGAGACAGGTTGCATTTTAGCTGAATGTTCTGATAAACGGAGGAAAAAACAAACAAACCTCTCTTTGATTGTGGCAGACAGTGACTTATTACCTTAGATAATTCCCCTAGATTGTGAAAACTGTCTTATGTTTATTTTATATCTAGATTCAAATAATTCTATCCTATGTTTAGCAGGCAAAAGTTGTACTGAGTTAAGTTATTTTTTGAATCAGAATTGAACGGAACTACTGTATTTTCTTGAGAGAGATCTGTGGACTTCTGTTGTAATTTCCCTCACTTATTGGGAAATATCTTGTTAATACTTCACATTTCGTCTCACATAATAATTCAAGCCCAGTGTTTGAAGGTGAAATTCATCCCTGGGCAGGGGACCAGCGGATGGCCTGTGAACTGTTCAAATCTCACTTACATGCTGTAAGAAGGACATCAGGACTTGGTAGGCCTTATACTGGCTCTCTGAGGTGGCATGAATTTCACCTCTAGAGGACAGTAAGGCCAAGTCAATGTATGGAAAGAAAACCTGAACTTTCCTTCCCCCAAGAAATGATGATATTACATAAGAATGTAAGAGTGGCCATACAGGTCACAGCAAAGATCCAGCTAGCCCAATATTCTGTTTTCTGACAATGCCAATGCCAATAGCTTCAGAGGGAATGAACAGAACAAGTAGTCAAGTGACCCATTTCCTGTTGCCCATTCCCAGATTCTCCAAGAATTTATCTAGTTCTTTTTTGAACACTGTTTATAATATTGACTTTCACAACATCCTCTGGCAAGGAGTTCCACAGGTTGGTTTTGTGTGTGTGTTGTGTGAAGAAATATTTCCTTTTGTTTGTTTTAAACTTGCTGCCTATCAATTTTATTTGGTGACCCAAAAAACAGGACTATGTAGCACTTTAAAGACTAACAAGATGGTTTATTAGGTGATGAGCTTTCGTGGGCCGGACCCACTTCCTCAGATCAAATAGTGGAAGAAAATTGGCATGACCATATATACCAAAGGATATAATCAAAAAAATGAACACATATGAAAAAAGGACAAATAAAATTTCAGAACAGGAGGTAAATGTCTGTGAGGTAATATTAGAGGTGATAATTGGGGAAGCTATCTTTGTAATGGGTAAGATAATTAGCGTCTTTGTTGAGACCTAGGTGTAAAGTGTCAAATTTAAGCATGAATGACAGTTCAGAGGATTCTCTTTCAAGTCTGGTGTTAAAATGTCTTTGAAGCAGGATGCAGGTAGTTAAGTCCTTGAGACAATGCCCTTTCTGGCTGAAATGGCAAGAAACTGTTTTTTCTTTGTGATCCTGTCTAATATCTGTTTTGTGTGCATTGATTCTTTGGCAAAGTGTCTGAGATGTTTGTCCAATGTACATAGCAGATGGACACTGTTGGCACATGATAGCATAAATTATATTTCTGGATGAGCAGGAATATGTGTTCTTGATCTTATAACTGAATTGGTTAAGTCCAATAATGGTATCAGCAGAGTGAATATGTGGACAAAGCTGGCAATGGAGTTTGTTGCAAGGGAAAGTTCAAGGGCTGATATTAGTGTGGTATGTCCTGTGGTTGTTGGTAAGAATCATCTTGAGGAGACTATGGGTCTGTGACCCCTATTTCTTGTGTTATGGGAAGGAGTAAATAACACCACCATATTTACTTCAGTGTTGCCAATTTTAGTAGGATGTATTACTGGAAATTACATGATATGAAATCATTTTAAATTAAAGATTAATCTTTGATTCCTGCAGACTCCAGGCCAATCCTGCAGGGTTTGATTTTATAGATCTCTATCGTATCCCCCCTTTTCCAAACTGAAAAGTGCCAGTCTTATTAACCTCTCCTTATATAGAAGCTGTTCCACACCCCTAATAATTTTTGTTGCCCTTTTCTGTACCTTTTAAAATTCCAATATATCTTTTTGAGATGGGGTTCTTCAACATAGATTTATACAGTAGCAAAGTGTTATTTTCTCCCTTTCTTAATGATTCCCAATATTCTGTTAGTTCTGGGGTTTTTTTTCTTCACAACTGCTGTCCATTGAGTGGATGTTTTCAAGGAACTATTCACAATGACTCCTAAGATCTCCTTCTTGAGTAATAACAGCTAATTTAGACCCTCCATTATTTTACATGTGTAGTTGGGATTATATTTTCCAATGTGCATTACTTTGCATTTATCAACATTGAATTTCATCTGACATTTTGTTGACCCTTTTGAAGTTCTTTGCAGTCTGCTTTGGACATAACCAGCATTCCTGCTAATCTTTTCCATTGATGTGCAGAATAAATTTTATGTGCACTGAGGCATGTGTGAATGTGCACCACCAATAGAAACCATGTGGTAGGCACTCTGCTAACCAACAGGATGTCATTTGAATCTCTCCTGACTGGCCTCACAAACACACAGCTTACAGGGAACACTGGACTTAAATATATAGAGTAGTCTTGTATCAACTGCAAATTTTCCCATCTCACTTGGTTTATGAACATACTGGTCGTGATACGTTCTGAAAACTGCCCATTTATTCCCACCCTTTGTTTTCCTATCTTTTAACCAGTCACTGAACAATGAGATGCTCTTCCCTCTTATCCCATGACAACTCACTTTGCTTAAGAGCGTTTGGTGAAAGAACTTGTCAAAGGCTTTCTGAAAAATCTAAGTGCTCTGTATCTACTGGATCTCCCTTGTCCACATTCTAGTAGATTGGTTATGCATGATTTTTCTTTACAAAACTATGTTAACTCTTCCCTAGCTAATCATGTTAATCTCTGTGTTTGACAATTCTGTTCTTTACTATAGTATCAACCAGTTTGCCTGGTACTGAAGTTAAGTTTACTGGCCTGAAATTGTCAGGATCACCTATGGAGCCTTTTAAAAAATTTGGTGTTACATTATCTATCCTCCAGTAATCTGGCACAGAAGCTGATTTAAATGGTAGGTTAGATACCACAATTAGTAGTTATGAAGGTTTTGAAATTTCAGGTTTTTGAAATCTCTCTCACAATCTTAACCATG
This sequence comes from Pelodiscus sinensis, assembly GCF_049634645.1. Lineage (NCBI taxonomy): Eukaryota > Metazoa > Chordata > Testudines > Trionychidae > Pelodiscus > Pelodiscus sinensis. The sequence goes on along the minus strand of NC_134716.1, from coordinate 35,468,687 downwards.
AAGACCGATGCAAAGAATTCATATAGCTTTTATGTATTATTATTTAAATGCATAGATGTGAAAGTTGTGATTTATACTCCCATTCATAATGAATGTCACTATTTTAATATCACTATTTGTATTTCATTTTTCCATGCAGACAGCAAACATGTTTTATATTGTGATTATGATGGCAATAGTGTTGCTGAGTTTTGGGGTATCACGAAAGGCAATTCTTTCTCCAGAAGAGCCTCCCACTTGGACGCTTGCACGAGATATTGTGTTCCAACCCTATTGGATGATGTTTGGTGAGGTTTATGCTGGAGAAATAGATGGTAAGCAATCTTGATGGGACTACTAATGTGCTTAAAATTATGTGCTGAAGTGCTTTGCTGGATTCGGGACATACAGCTGGGGCCAACTATAAAGTCCATACTTTCTCAAAGGATTTTGATTTCAGTGTGTATTGAATGTTATCTGGCATTATAGTTCATGGTCCAAAAGAAGAATATTCCCTTTTCAATCTTCATTAAATTAGCTTTAGGGCTTCCAAATTTAACGTTGTGAATGAAAAGTTCCAAAGCCCAGGAGAGAGCATGTAGGAGCTGATGAAAAAGACTTTGTTACTCAGGGATTCTGCTATGGAATGAATTTCTAGAGAAGATTAAGTCAATCTAAAATCTGACCCTCTTGAATAAATGCTGCAGGGACTGTGCATCATAGCAAGAATTACATTGACATTGAAACTCCCCCATCTACCCAAAAAGCCCCCCACAAAAACCTGTAACCAAAAAAGTGTTATAATTTGAAGAGGTCTAAGAATTCTCTTGAAAACAGTGGGCAAGCTCCTCAGATGGTGTAAATTAGCACAGCTCCCCTAAGGTCACGGGGGTTCTGCTCTACACCAGGTGACATCTATCCTTCTATCCAATCTAGAAAGAAATGCATCTGAAATATTAGCCTACCATGGCTATACTGACTTATATGGTAACTGTGGTTTTCATTTCCTTTCTGTGAAGCATGTGAACTAAATGAAGACTGCCCTCCTGGGTCCTTCCTTACGCCATTCCTCCAAGCTGTATACCTTTTTGTACAGTACATCATCATGGTCAACTTGCTGATTGCTTTCTTTAAGTAAGTACCAATTAAATGTTGTAAAACCAAAACCCGGGATACACTGCTAATTATTGTGCTTGTAGTCAGGTGGAGGTTTCTGTCATTTGGTGCAATCTCATCCATCCTAAAAAAAAATGCTGATTTTTATAATTATTTTTATTAGGGATGTAATAGTATAGTTGATTAACCGATAAGCAAAAACTTACAGGTTAATGCTATAGACTACACACATTTCCTCTCTGCCTCTCCCTGCCAGTACATTTTTTAGTAGGCTAGCCAGCAACAGTTCCGGGACAGGTCTGGGACCTCCCTCTGCTGTGGCTCTGCATTTACAGTGCATTTACAGGCAACCTGCCTCACTCCTGGCTCATGCTGGGCCTGGTATCTACCCCCTTTCAGCTCAGCATTTCAAGTGTATTAAGAGCTGGGTGGGCAGGCAGCCCAGCTCAGTTCTGGCTTGCGCTGGGTCCGGGAGCTCAGACGGCCCCCCAGACCGGGACTGCTTCCACCCCTCAATGCTGCCTCTTTCTCAGAAGCAGCAGCACAGGGCAAAAGGCACTCGGTCCAGAGAGGAGCTGGTTTTTAAACTGACTCCTCTCATGGACCAGCTCCCACCTGGCACCCTGGGTTCTGCTTCTGATACAGTGGCTGCCAGCCCTGCCCGTGGGGACTATAGAATAGTTGATTAACCAATAAAATTTCCCTCAAGTGTTCGACTATTCAATTAACCAATATTTAACATCCCTCATTTTTATGAATCATAGGATGAATGTAACTCTGGCATCCTCTGCATCCAAACATGAGGGGGTGCCATAGCCAAAGACAGAGTAATCACTTCAATTTCTCTTCTAGTTTGATGGTGCAATTTTAATAAGAGGCTCCCTGGAGACCCCTCCATTACTCTGAGGTCAATTTCTCCTGACTGATCATGCAAAAGAACAATGCATATGACTAGAGCATTGGTAGTGAAGAACAATCCACACCTTCTAAACAATTAGTTTTTTCTTCTGTGGTTTCAATATTTCAGTGGAGAAATCGTTCAAATCTATTTTCAGCCATAGATTTAAAAATCAGCTTGAAGAAATCCAGTGATTAGAAGTTCAAGGCAAATGAATAATCAACGTCCATCTTTTGTTTCCATTCCCAAACAGAAATTTCCATGCTGAAACTGTGGCAATGCATGTATTTCTTTTTTATATATAGTTGTTAAACTTCAGTTGTGAAATACATTTTGATTTATTTCTATGTTTAAGTCTTCAGTAGCAAAGATGTGCTAAACCCAGCATTTCTGCACTTGGTTTCTTTCTCATGGGAGGCAAAAATTAGTTCTCGTCAGTACAAGCTTGGCAGTATATTTAATTGTTCTCTCAAAAGCAGAACTTTTTGGATCTTCAGAAGCCAAGTGTGACCAGGAAATTATAAATAGATTGAAATGAATGCTGGGCCGCTGGAGTGAAGGTCACTTTCCAGTTCATTGGCCTGTTGTTCTGTAATAAACTGTTGGATGTTTTTTCACTGTTAAGCTTAGCAGTATCACTGTCCCCAAAGAACCTTTAGAAAAGGAGAGTCTTTTGAACTGCTGCCAGCTGCGGTAGGTTCTTGGTGGAAGGAGACACAGAGAGTGACGTGGAGGAACAAGTACTGAAGAACAATTTTCATTCTGCTACATTGTTGTGTGACAACCTTTTCCCTGGGTACTGCTCCTAATTCCTACATTTAATCCTGTTCAAATATTCAAGCACTGTTGAATTCATGAAACTATTTCTCAGGGGAGGAGGGAATTTAAGATTGTCAAAGCCACCTCAGTGGGGTTTGATATATAATTCCCATTAATTTAAATTTTTGGATATGCAGATCTCTGGAGCAACTTTGAAAATGTCAGCCCTCTGTGTGTTGTTGTGTTAACTGCATCAACCTGCTGTTGCTTTGTTAAATTTAAATGCTGAAGGTATTTACCCCATTTTAGGATCGGGCCCTTTATTTCAACAGCGCCGTGTATCTGCTGATAGGTAGATTTCTCAGATGAAGTCTCCCTTTTCCTCCCCTCTCTTTCTGTTTTACAGTAATGTTTATTATGACATGAAATCCATATCAAACAAGCTCTGGAAATACAACCGTTACCGCTACATCATGATGTATCACCAGAAGCCATGGCTGCCTCCACCTTTCATCATTCTGAGCCACATCGGCCTCCTCATAAACCATCTCTGCCACCATCGTCACCCAAATGAGCTGGATCAAGAGGAAGGAGACGTTGGACTAAGTAAGCAAGATGGCAGGTTTTCCAGGCCTTTGCTGGTGGGCCTATAGAAAAAGGTGATCAGGGATGTTTGGCTAGTTTCCCATCGCCTTTTTGGTAGGCTTATCAGTGAAAGGGATGTGGTTGAGATTTGTACCGTGACACGTAATTTGGCTATCAACCCAAACTAGTAAGGAGTTGTGTCACTATCTACCTTGCAACTGTGGGTGTCCTTAAATGCTATGCTGCTGATGCTAACAGCTCACATATGAGCATTTAGGTTACACCCTTGCTTCCACCATACATTTACTTTTTGCAGAGTGACCTCAATATTGCACACAGTTCTGAATTTTCTCCATACCGTCTGCGGATATGACAATTTGCTAAGGTTCCCAGGACTGTGAGTTACAGTGTTACCCACTTTGCCTAAGCAAGTGCGAGTTTTTGCTACTATTAAATGTTGTGATAACTCCCTAACACAGCAGCTTATCTCCAGCAACCTAATAGGATTCTGCCAATCCGAACCTTTTCTTGCAGGGCTAAAGATAGAAAGGGTTACAAGCAAACCAAGGTAAAGACACACTTATAGACTAAAAATTAATTTAAGCAAGTTACAATCTTTACCTTGCCTATATTTGGCTCCCAAAGATTGATTGAAGGATCCTCTTGACTGAAGGATCAAATGTTCTCTAGTTTCAAAAGCTCTGGACCCTTGAATCCCTGAAGTGATAGTCAACTCAGATGTCTTTTTGTCTCCCTTATATCACCCTCAAAGTTCATGGTCTCTGTTCCCAGAGCCAGGAAGGCTTCCTGCTAATCTTACTATCCTGTGAAAATCCTATCCCTTGGCTGATTCACATGTGTTAGATTAGTCTCTGACACCTTATTCACTAGGGTATGCTGTGATGGTTTCTGAGACCATTGCCACTTGTTTGCCCTTGAACCCTTATCCATTAATTTCCCAAGAACTCATCTTGACTCTGAACTCATCGTTGAGGTTTGTTTATTGCCATACAGTCAAACTCTATGGAGCTGATCAGACTCATGTGTGGTCGGGTACAGACTATACTACACATGCCAAGTACAAAATTATTAATCAGCTTATATATCCGTTCTACATTGTATCACACACTCTGTAACTGGTTCATTGGGTTCTGGGAACCAATTCTTCCACAGATCACAAACTGTTCATGCGCCACACGTATGCTATGTGTTACACATTGCTTATTGCCCTGTTATCTCTTTTCTGTTAACTACATATTTTTCATATTTACAAGGCTACTGTGAATTCCTACTTTGTTCATTGTTGCACTTCCTTACTCAGAATAAACTTACATTCCACACTTTTTTTCTTTTAGAGATATAACTTATTCAGTTTAATCATATTTTATTCTCTTTATGATTGTTCTTAAGATGTATTACTCAGCAGCATATTTGAACCGTGTATTGGAGGCTAATGTCCCTTAGAAAAGTGCACTGTAGGTTGATTATCGTTGTAATGATGGTATATCCACCTCACTATTGTGTGTGTGTATATGAGTTAGGTGATGAGTACCAGCTGTTCCAAAGTGTGTTCTGCTAATTTCTGATTTTATTTCTGCTATTTACAGAATCAAATGAATTACAAATTTACTACTGTATCAACCACATTCAATAGCCTTGGACATATGATTATTTATTTATTTATTATTGTGTTCAGCAGTTCAGGCCAATAAGCTTTTAAGATCCAGGCTGATGGGAGGGCTTCCAAGCTTGGGTACTTCTTTTAAAGCATCCTTTTGCTTATATTTCAGTTACATTATAACAAAAAGAGTTAGAAAGTTTGTATTACCACAGGAAGCTATGGTGTGAAACATGGCTTAGGCCGAATAACATTCCTTTAGTCCATAATGGAAGTGGTTCCTTTTAGCCACTATGCACTACTTTCCATTCTCAGTATATACATAACTTTTATTTTGCCAGCTTCCCAGCATCACATCCATATGGTGCAGTTCGCAGACTGTTGTAGCACGTGCCAGCAATTCTGTAAAATATTACACATGCACATGTAAACATTAAAAAACAGGTGCAAACAGCAGCACAAATCTGGGATTTTGCAGACACAATCGTATTATAATAGTATTTGACAAGGGGCAACAACTTAGGGTGGAAAAAAAATCTTTGAGCCATAGACTTCCTGAGTGATCTCGAACAAATTGTTTAATTCCCCATCTGTAATATTGGGAAATATCTCCCTACTTCACAGGATTGTATCTACATTCATCACTTTTAAAATCAGACAAGGCCATTAAGGTCTTGTAGTGTGATCTCCATCATAGTGCAAGCCATACACCCTAATCCAATGAGACAATACTCAGTATTGAGAGAATAAAATTCATTAATGATTGAGGTGCTAAGGTACTATGTGATAAGGCCCTACAAATACGTAAATAAACAGGGATGTCCAATAGTTAATAGTGCTCAGGAATCTATGCCTGATTCTTTAGGGATGAAATTTCTGACTCGTGCACCTGACCTATGGTGTAGTGCTATAAGCAGGTGCTATAAGCAAGTCCTTCTTGGCTGCGATAGCAATAAAATAATGATGACAAGAAGCATAAAATTTGATGACTGCTATCTCAACTTGAGTATAGCTGCTTATAGATATAAAGGAGCTATAAAACAGAACTATGCCAAAGATTTGGTTCTATAAATGAACAATATAAATTCATGTTAATTTCCTGCCCATATATAAAATATCCTCTTTAAATTAGACATCAGTGTTAAAGTTAGTCAGTTTGAGGAAACTCTTCTCTACAGTAATTGGCAATGTTATGCTTTTTGGAATCCAGTGGATTGCAGTATGCATTCTTGATGCCTATATGGGGTCTTTTGCAAATATGTTTCAGTCTATGGCTATTCTGGACTTGCTGTGTTGATATCAGTCTGGGTCAGCACTGATTACGGAACCCAAATCCAGGGTTAACTAGTCAGAAAGTAACCACTTCATGGCCAGTCTTTGTTTCAGCTCCTGTGCTGTGGAAGAAGGCAGCATCATTCCTGTGGAATATTTGCATGGCATAAGTGAATAAACTAGCACATGGGTCAATTTTGTTTGCAGAAAGTCTCAAAGGGGTAGCCATGTTAGTCTGTAACTTTAAAGACAACAGAGTCGTCCTGTGGCACCTTTGGGTACATCTATACAGCAGGCTTAAACTCAAAATAAGCTATGTGATTTGAGCTATGCGAATTAAGTCGAAATAACTTATTTTGAATTTGAGCACGTCTACACAGCACTTATTTCGAAATAGAGCACTTTTCCTCCAATTTTCCTTAATCCTTGTAAAATAAGGGTTACAGGAGTCGGAGTAAGAAGTCTTCCAGCTGGACATTATTTCGACATTATGTTGAAATAGCTGCTTGTGTGTAGACACGCACTTTGTTGTTTCAAAATAAGGTCAGTTATTCTGAAATAACGGTGCTGTGTAGATGTGGTTAGAGACTAAAAAAAAATGGTATTGTGATCTTTCGTGGGTGAAACCCACTTCTTCAGATGAGCTGGAATGGGAAAGAGGGAACCCAGAATTTATAACAGAAAAAGAAGGGAGAGGGAGAAAAAAAAATGTACCTGTCAATTGTTGTGCCAGTGCTAATGGGGGTAATTGAGTGGGCTGGAAGTACATGAGGTAACAGAAAATGTAAGAGCCAACTAGCTCAGTTGAAGGATCTTTGAATAGAGAGGTTATTAACACTTTTCCCAGACGTACCATTATTTCAGGTATTTGAATTTGCATATAAAGCCAAAACTGTGTCCACCACAGCTTGGCAAGTTTTTTCTGCCTCAAGTCAAAGTTTTGTAGAGCAGTTTCTAACCAGGACATAGTGAAACAGTGCCACCCTGTGGAAAAGGAGTGCATATGCAAAGATGTGGTGAGTAATTCAGGCAGGAGCACAAAGATCATGGGAAGGCGATATTAGCTTATTGAGTATACATTCCCTGCAAAGAAGGATGTAAGACTCCAGCAGAGGATATACCATGTATTACAAAGACACAATACATTTTTAGTGTCAGCCTTATCTATCCATTAACTCTCAGTTTCCACACAGTTAGTCTTTAAAGTGCTACATAGTCCTGAGCTTACACACATCTTGAGTCTCCATATAGAAGCACAGTTTCAAGAAAGGAATGACAATGTACTTCAACAGTTTTTCTCTTTTAGTAAACTAGGAGCAATGAATTTCTTAGCTGGCATCAAACATACCAACAATTATCTCATTTGCTTAGAACTGTACCTGAGTGATGAGGAGTTAAAGAAACTTCACGAATTTGAAGAGCAGTGTGTGGAGAGATACTTCCATGAAAAGAGTGAAAGTTTGCATTCCAGTGATAGTGAAAGGATTCGCGTGACAAAAGAAAGGTATGAGGGATTTGCTGCTGCTGAAGCCTACCTAAAACAAGATATCCAAAGCCATATAAAAAACTGTTGGCTAGCTCAGTGATTCTCAACTATATATATATATATATAGTACCACTTTACCTCACACACACACAAAATATAAGTATCTCCAGTACCTACAGTTTTCAGACACACAAAATTTTTTTCTACCATTGCAACACATTTGTTTAAACAACTTAATTGTAGCCAAGCGGGCGATGAAATTTTTGGTTGTAAAAAGTACAAAAATAATAAAGCACTGTAAAACTTAAAAATTCAGTTTTCTCCAAATTTCAGTTGCGTTGACTTACCCCCCAGACTTCTTTCGAGTACCCCGAGGGTACTTGTACCACTGATTGAGAAACACTGGGCTAATATTTTGGGTACAAATTAGGGTTGCTCCAATATGTGTGTGCAGGGAAAAAGGAACGGGCTTATATAACCCTTTCTCTCACCTTGCACCCATAAGGTTTAAACAAAATGCAAAATGTGGCTGCCTAATGCCTCTGGCAGAAATGCACTCCCACACGTATTCAGTACATTAACAGTTGAGGATGTGGCTAGAGAGTTGCACCATTTTACCTTTGCAGATTACGTACCACTAAGAATATGGCAGAGGTGTAGTGCAACATGGCCACTGCTGAGCTCTGCTGAAAATCTCATATGAAGTGTCACCATTGTGCTATTAGGATACATCTGTTTGGCCTGCCAAAATGTATCCCACTTAACACCTGGACTTCATTTTCCACATACCAAACCAAAATGTATACAACAAAATGAACGAGTCTTGTAAAAATGGCCAATAACAAAATACATTTGACCAAATAGTAAACTACTGTTATACCAGGAAGATTTGAGTTATTGAAATATGAACTGATAAAGAATATATCAGTTAAATGAAAATGTATTAAGCAGAATTGAAAGAATCCCTCTTAAAGGATTCTTAAAGGATGCTGCTTAGATCAATAACAGTTTTGAATCACCAAGGCTTCTTTGTAGCATGATTTCAGTTAATCAGAGCTGCTGGTGTAGATTTTTTGGGGATATCCAAATAGATTGCATCCTTTAGATACTTTGCTGCTAAAAGAATCCAGTTGCTCTTGTATACTGCCTGTTCCTAGTTTAATGCATTCGTAATTGGTAAGATGACATAGAGATTATATGATCTGATATTTCTATAACTAGAATTATGAAAATTGTTTAGTAAAATTAACTTACCGAATCATTTCAGGTTGGGAATGTCTCACAATGTATATTAGGGGCTTGAAGGCCTGAACATACTTTGCTTGTCTATCTAAATTCTAGAGAGAAAGTAAAAAGTAGCATTCAGATATATAATACATGAACCAAAATTCTTTCCCTACTAGGATTCTACATGTAAGAAATGAAAACAACAGATCTGTAGATAGTGAGCTCTTTTAGAGTTGTTTGGTTTTGCATAAGAATGGAGGAAAGAAGGAAGGAAGATACCTCTGAAGACAGAAGGGCTCATAAACAATTCACCAATCCTTTTCTGGTCTCTTGTTTTTCATCATCACTAATTTTGTGCCAGGGAGTGGTGACTGATTTGAATAGAAAAATTGGTGTAAAATTTATTTAGGTTTTCTAGCTTTTAGCCAAGTACTGATGAATGGTAGAATGAGGTTAGTTTATTATCACATGGAGGTGTTTATGAAGATGTAAGTCACTATAGAAAAATAGAAGTGGATTGTTCAATTATAGAATGGTAAAGATTTTCTCTTCCTCTGTTTTAATTCATCAAATGGAATAAAGGAATACAACAATACAAAGATTTCTGTTTTAGTATATTAATTTGTGTGCATTTTTTCCCCTTAGAGTGGAGGAGATGTTTTCGCTGCTGAAAGAAGTGCATGAGAAGGTGTTCTACATCAAAGATTCTTTGCTTTCCCTGGACAGCCAATTAGGACACCTGCAGGACCTTTCTGCCTTAACTGTCGATACCCTAAAAGTCATTTCTGCTGTAGACACGTTGCAAGTGGAGGAGGCCCTGCTGGCTGATACAAAGCATCGAGCCTGTAGGAAACTACCACATAGCTGGAATAATGCCATATATTCAAAAGCTTTGAGCAGCTTGGAATGTTTGAATGACAAGAATCATAACTACTACAGCATGCCTCCTTCTCTTCTAAGGAGCTTGGCAAGGAATCAGTGGCCATCAGAAAGCCATGGTCATGTTGTTGAATCTAGGGACATCAAGGAAATGAAGATAGCAGGCATTCAGGAGCAGCAAGAAATAGAAAGTGACACACTCACCTCTGGGGTATCCTCAGAGTGTAAATCAACCCCTAGATATGGGCAATTCCTTTTGGTCCCTACTGAGCATGAGGGAGCTGCTTTCTCTGAAGAGGTCCACTTGAATTTGTCCCTTCCAAGCACTCCTGCCAACTATAGACAAGATGAATTTGCAGCTAAGCCACAAAATAACCACAGTAGCACTGTGCTGCACCAAAGTTTGCAGAGTACCAATCAAACAGAAAAAAAGGCAGAACATTGCCAAGAGAGACAATGGGACTCTATTATTCAGTTACCATCTGAGAAGGACGATGGGCTGGTAGTGGACCTCTCTGTGAATCCCCAGCCTTCTGCCATTGGCAAGGAGAGCTCAGTGCCCGCACATAGCCACAGTGAGGAAGCCAGAGGTGGTTATGTGAACTGGGGATTCTCTGAAGGGGATGAAAAAGGCGTTTTATGCAGTGATGAAAGGGAGCAATCATGCATGCATTCCACCTGCAACAGTGACTGCAATTGCACCCGCAGTACCTCACAGCATGTCCAGATAAAAGCATCTAAGTCCTTCTCTTACAACTCCCACAAATCAGGTTATGAGAGTGACACCTCAGAGCCTGAGCCCTTGCACCAGCGCAGCACCTCCTTCTGGATCAACCCACTCAGGAGAGACTGGACTTTCCGCAAGAGCAGCAGCTTTCAGTTTCACAGAGGAGAGAAAGTAGGAAAAACCTGCAAAACCAAAGGTAGTGAGAATATTGTATTACAACAGCATCTTTCACTGAGGTTTGGGAGCGGCTTGGAAGGAAAGGGAGGAAACTGTTCTTCATTTTAATATTATTTATTGAACCTTCACTTTCTAAACCTCTGTATTACAATATTTAATTGAGTTTCCCTTGGCCCTCAGAGCTGTCAAAATCGGCTGAGCAGATCCAGTCTGTGTGGACAGAAGCAAAGCAACAGAACAGTGACAGACAATCGCAGAAGGACAAGAAGAAACAACAAATGCTTCAAGTGCCAGTAAGTCCTGGTGTAAGCACAATGCTGTGTTCTTTATCTGTCTTGTTAGTGGCAGTACTGTAGTAGGGGATGGTAACGTTAGCATTTAATACCCACTGGGGTTTTAGCCCTGGAAAAGTATTGAAGTTATGACTAACCTGGAAAGCCCCAAGCTAATTAATCCTAAATCTATTGTCTTGCTTTGTTTTTGTTGAAATTTTCTTTATAATGTTTAGGGGGCTCACTCCTACACACACTGAAGTCAATAGGGGGTTTACCATTGATTTCAAAGGGTGCAGGCTCAAGCCGTAGGTCAGTTTTTTATGCTAAGAACTCTACCCTCATAAGGAACTTGAATAGCATCTGGGGCATAGGAAGGGGAGCTGTTTCAATCATGCCACTAGCTTCTGACAGTCAAGATGCCAGCCTGCATAGAAAAAAGAAAAAAAAACCCTTTTTTTTGCCTCTGGCCTGCAGCAATCCACTGTCCCCTTCCCTGAATCCTAACCGCGTTTGATGAGAGTATGGTGTTCATCATTTTTTTACAGATTCCAACATCCTCATGAGCTGGAGAACTGTTACCCCCCTATTAGTAACTAGAAAATTAAAGCAGAGGAAGGTTTAATTCCATTATTAAATATTAGCTTATTGTGTGGCTTTAGGAGAGTTATGAATCGAACCTCGGAGTGCTGATTCCTAGCGCTAGACAACATGATAAGTAATTATATTTTAAAGATTGTACATGGAAAAAAGTCACAGGACTTTCGTTTCAAATATCAATTGACTAATTTTTTAACATTTTCTATATGTGTGGAATGTGTCTTCTTGCAATGTGTAACAAATATATTAAAAAAGTCAACTTTATTGTATTTCATAGTGAATAGAGTTGTGGACTGGAATGGAGAAAACCCTAAGGTTAATCTTCTCTCTCCTATCACTTGCCATCTGTGTAAGGCCTGGTCTACATTGGAACCTTAGTCTAAAATAATGCCTCCCCCCGCTCCAGGTTGAATTTGTAAACAAAGTGTCCACATTACCACACCCATTATTTTAGAATAAGGGGGTGTAGAATTCAAAACTCTGTAGTCCTGCTTTTCATGAGGAATAATGTTATTCCCAAACTTGTAAGTCCAAAATAACGTTAGTGTGGACACTCCGGTGCTGCTAATTTGAACTAATTGGTCCCCGGGGGGTGGGTGGGGGGGGGAAGAGGGGGAGAGGCAGGCTCCCCACAGCTCCCCCAGAATGCTTCCTGGGGTTCTGAGTCCCAGGTAACATGTCCACATTAACAGAGCTTGCCTTAGGCTACATTACATTTTTCCCCATAGTGAGAACAGGGAAATCTGAATTTGTAAAATTAGCTGCCCAGAAGACAAATTTAGTAAATTCAAAATAATCTCCTAATGTAGACATGGCCTAACTGATCTGTTTTCTATGTCTTAGTTTACCAATCTACAGTAAAGGAAGAACAATACAGGGCAACCTGAAAAAAAATGAGTTATCTGAAAGATCTATTGGACACCAAAAATCTTCAGGTTCCTTTTGGCTCTTCCACAAAATATTATGTGCTGAATTGCTTTACCATATAAGCATGTCAGCCAGGTTTTCTTCCCTCACAGCTCTGACCTTCCTTGCCCCTGAACTGCCCCTTTTTGAATTATCTGGCATTAGGCAAGCTTGTAAACCACGTCCATTACTTGAGCTCATTTTTTTTCTGAAGCTCTGTAATCTGAAACGAGGCATGAGGGGCATTTCAGGGATGTTTTGATCAGGGAGGTTAGGATAACTCCTAGGTTAGGATGAGTACACTGCACTTGTCTTTCCCAAGGAAATATTTTGAGACTTATTTCACATTGTAAAGCCTTTGGAGACCTTATGCAAGCAAAAATAATTATTGTTGGAATTCCTCTTGCAATGATTCTAAGAACTATGCCACAGAAGAGCTGCAGAACTGCTTGTCTTATACTACTGAGTATGATTTTGTCTGTCTCATGCTAGATGATTACAGTGGATGGTTGTCCCCAGGGCACCCAAATGAGTTCGGAGCCAGCAGAAAGCTGTTTCGTGGGTGAAGAGACATACAACAAGAACTGGCTAGCTGTATCTAACTTCAGTCCACTAAGTATATAACTCTCTTCAGCTTCTGAATAAACCAGTGACAGTTCATGAACCTAACATGTCCCTAACTTTTACTGCCTCATTAGGGAAATTATAGGCTCGGATTGTGAACACACACTCATTGCCTCCATGCAAACAGATGGGCAGACAGAAACATGGAGTGGGTGGAATTTGGGTTCCATCTTCCTGCAATGTGCTGGCCACCACAGCTGAACAGTTCCAGGAGTTGGAGCACTAATAACTTGCTGCTGTTGTGGTACAAAAGCCGATTACTATCTCACAGGAGTATGCAGGGATAAGGAATGGAACAGTGTCTCTATGAGGAATGATTCTTGGCCTGGGGAATTTCTGGAGTATCTCAGCATCTAACTGTACGAGCACAATCTTAACTACTCTTAGCAATTTTGAAGGGGTTTATGGCCATTGTTATTTCTATGATAATGTATATGTTGGTAGATTAGCTGGTTTTTTTGGTAATTTGCATCCATTTAATGTACCAGCCTTCCATTTGCAGCACAGTGGGTAATTGGCCTTAAATTCTTAAATCACTTAGATGTCATTTCTCAAAATACATTCTTCATGGAGAGGTACATTTCTGTCACTTGTATTTGAGGGATAATTTCTAAGTAATGCATGCAATGTAGTCATAGCCATGTTGATCCCAGAACATTAGAGACACAAGCTGGGTGAGGTAATATCTATAACTGGACCAACTTCTGTTGGTGAGAGAGACAAGCTTTTGAGCTCCAAAAGGCTCTGCTTCAGATCTAGGTCAAGTTCTAAGGACTCTTGTGTAGTAGTGATTCCCCGGCTCTCATTATATAGTCCTCATTTTAAGAATAAGATTCTCCCACAGGTCGCCTCATCTTCTACACAGGTCTTTACACAACTCTTAAACTACGTTTTGCAGGCCACCAGGAAAAGTGCTATAGTGGACTTGTGCTCTTCAGATCACAATATGAAAAGGCTTGGGGTACCGTGAAACCTGTAGCCTAGCAGAAACCTGTAGGCTCTGCTTCTGTTTCCACTGTTGCTTTTATATCGTTGGCATTGAGAGCAATGCAATCCATATACATTATCATATTTAGTTTATAGGTTTTCAGTTCAGGCTTAGGAATATATATTCTTTGGTTGCTTTCTTGGCTAGGTTTGGAGCGACTCCGTTACATGCACCAGAAAATGAAAAATCAAGAAACTGGTAGACACTCTTTGCAATTCTGGGACTCTCTGAGGCAATGGCAAGAGGTAAGACCTGAGGATGTAACGTCGGCCAAATGCTTGATTCATGTAAATTATTATAGCTTCCCTACAGCTACAGTGATTTTCACCATCTGAGCTTCTCTCTAATGAGACACCTTTTTGATATGCCGAATTTCATTTCATGCTGGCCAGGCACATCCCTGTTAGTAAATGAATGCTTGACATCAATCAACACTTAAGAATAATTAATAAAGGAGGATATTAAACTAGTGAATCATGAAATGGGAGTATGTATGAAGAGAGATGAGCATTTACTAATAACTAGCCAACAAGCCCGTCATAAGATGGAATTTTCAGGTCTTTCCTCCACGTCGGTCTTCTCTCCTGAGCCTCCGGTCTCTCTCTCTCTTCCTCCTACTGTCTTCCCCCCCGCCTCTCTCTCAGCTCTCTTCTGCCTCTCTCTCTGTCTCTCTCTTTCTCTTCTCCTCCCCCTCCTGCCTCTCACTCGGGGGACCGTGGAGCCTAAATGGCTGTTTGAGCACCTCACTCTCCGTGCTGCATGGGGAGCGCGGAGCCCAAACGGTTGCTTGCGCCATTTACTCCCACGCGCAGAAGTCAGCCGAGCGCCACGGCAAGAGGTGAAAGGGGGTGGGGCGGTGACGTTCACGGCCAGGGGGCAGGGCCTGGAGCCACTGTCACGCCGCATGTCACTGAACTGCCCCCCTTCGCCTCCTGCCATGGCGCTCGGCTGACTTCTGTGCCGCTCAGCTGGGCCACCGCGGGAGAGCAAGCAGCCGTTTGGGCCCCGCACTCCCCATGGAGCATGGGCCGCCCAGAGGGAACAGCCAGCATTAAAGGCAACAGCGGCGCCCAGAAGGAACAGCCAGCATTTCGGCATTACAGACTCTCAGACACTGGGCTACTATATATATGATTCTCTAGGCCATTAAGCAAATATATAGCCTGGTGTTGAATGTGTGAGCAGAGGTGATTAGAGAACTTAGGCAGTCTTTGGTAAGTTCATCTTTTTAGCTGTTTGGTGACAGTATTTATTTCATGCTGAGTGGGAGTTCTATATTTGTTCAAGTGCAGAGATGTTTCTTATTGTACTTAGCTTGGTCTTCTTAACCTCTGTTTTTAAAAAAATATGATTTATCAGATTTGATTTGTGGCCTTAGAGGATATAAGTCCAGATCCTTAGCGTGTGTCAATCGGTATGGCTCCATTGATGTTAATGGAGCAATGACAATTTACATCTGCTAAAAATCTAGGCCAGAGTTTAGAAAAGAATGTGAGCAAGATGCTGGTTTTGCAGGAATATCTGTTTTAAAATGGCCTGGGTGATAGCACAAATTGCATCTTTCAACTCCTTGTAGGAAGCAGACCAGAAGTAAAAATGGAAATTAACAAAAAATAAATTGAGTATTGAAGTTGGGAAATTGTCCTTTCTTCCTTTCTCAGGATCAATTCATTTTAGGGATGGGAGCACATTTCCTAAGCTGATTTTTTTAAGAAGTTGCTTTTCACTAGAAATGCTATTTCCATTCGTTGTTACTCTTATCTTTCCCCCCTTATACAATGAAAGCAGACTAGACAGTTGAACTTTTGTTTCTAATCAGTTTCACTTTTTGATTATTGCGTAGTATCAGTGTTGTAGTTTGAGTTCCAAACACTACAAAGTAAGTTTAATTTTAAACAAGAGAATTTTATATCGAGGAAAAGAAATGATAGAAACATTTCTAGTGATCATCGATTCTGTAAAAACTTATTTTGGGGGTTAAATTAATTTGACAATTAAGCTTTAAAATAGGAGCCATGGAGCTGGACGCATAATGTATAGATGCTTTCTTGGGGATGATGTACTAAAATATTAAATAATCTGAATCTTCAAAGCAAGGATTTTAAGGTGGTTTAGGTAAAACTCAAGGGAGGTGTTATTTCTTAAAATAAGAAAAGTCCCATTGACTTCAACAGGAGTGAGCAAGGCCAACATGAATCACATGGGAAATCCTGCTTTGAATGACTTAATATTTGAAAATGTGGGGTCTGATTTACAGATGTGCTGAGTAGCCATTCCTCCCATTGATTTCAACTGGGGTCATGGAATCAAATTACGTCTCCTAATTGTAGTTACATTGCTGCATTTGCCATGTGATAACAATGGTTTGGACACCATACATTTTTAAAAAACAAATTTTCCCTGGGTCAGTGCTTCTCAGATAGGGGGCCAACAGAATTGCCTGGCCCCTGGGCAAGGTGTGTTGGGGGATCATCCTGGCTTCATGCTCCTCGAAGACGAAGGG
Organism: Pelodiscus sinensis; assembly: GCF_049634645.1. NCBI lineage: Eukaryota > Metazoa > Chordata > Testudines > Trionychidae > Pelodiscus > Pelodiscus sinensis. The sequence continues at coordinate 35,452,071 of NC_134716.1, read as the reverse complement.
AATCAGGCAGAAGGAGCAGGGCTGGAGCAGCTGCCCCTAAGCTCTGCCCAGAGCTTGCTGCACCACCTAATCAGCCCTTAGTGCTGCCCAAAGCATGTCCCATGGCACTCTAGTGGTGATTTAAATGGCCCCGGACTCTGACAGTCGTTGCTCCTGCAGTAGCAGTGGCTGGCCGAGAGCCTCAGAACCTTTTAAATCACTGAGTCCTCTAAGGACAACTGCTCTCTTTGGTCCCCTTCCTCTCTGCCATTAGTAGGCCTGTTCTCAGACCTATCTGTGGATGCCCCTTCTGCATACTTTATCTTTTTTTCCTGGGTAAAAATCTCTTTTCAGCCCTTTATTCTAACTGGCCAAAACCAGCTGGGACCAAGTCACCAGTTGCTAAATTCCACAGTATTCAGGCCATTGTCCTGGGCCCGGTACTGGGTGAGGTCACGTTTGGCCTTCTGCAACAACAGATACCCTCCCACAGCCTTTCGTTAAACAGGTAGCCCTTAGGGAAAACTGAGACATACATCGCACTCATGCAAGCCATTAAGAAAATCCCTCACTTAGTCACACCATGTTACAGTGTAACACTTTAGGACACATCTTATTTTAAAGAACCTATCCATGAAATATTTATTTCCAACATTTTATTTTTCTTCTATAAGGGGAAGTTCCCTAATGGTTTTTATACTGAAAGGCCTTCCACATACATTTAGAGTTTTTCCACTATGGAGTCTGATATGACAATTTCATGTTCTAAATAAGTATAGGTTTACTAGAGCTGTGAGATCCTTCAATTTCTGTGAGATCACCAATGGCAAGCCAGTACAAGTGTAAGTGTTTGTGGGGTTTGGAAGTTTTGTGAGCTGTTCTGATTAAGCACATAAATAGTGATATATAGATTCTGGCCATAACAGCACTTTAATTCTTTTTAGGATTTGAATAATGGCATAATTGGGACAACCACGAAGAATAATCTGAGCAGGAATTCCTCGTATGTATTCCTAACTGTTTTAAGATACTTGCCATTGTACCTACTACAAAAGCAGATCCTATTGTGGCCCATTTCTGTAGATATTGCATATTTCCATTTTAGTTCAATAACACGTTTAGCATGAGGAATTTGTGTTTATGTAAAATAAAGGATTCGGGCAACAGACATTTTCAATCAAATAAAGGTTTATTGTTTATTATAAAAGTTAATTAATTGCAATATAACATCTAGCTTTAGAAGGAACATAGATGCTTTTATTTTTTTTTACCAATATTATCTAATTTTTTCATTTAGTCACTCAGACTATGTCTAGGCTGCAAGGTTCAACTGGAAAAAAAAATGCAATTTGCGGTATGCAAATTGCACATCTTTTTTTGTTTTACTGCTGAAAGAGGCTTTTCCAAAATTTGGGACGTCTACACGGCACCAAATTTTAGAAAAAACCTGCTCTTTTGATGCAACCCTTATGCCTCATAGAACAAGGTTTACAGGGATGGTGAAAGAGCTCATCCGCTTTTTTGAAAATTTTTCTGAAAAAGCAGATGCATTCCTTGGATGTGGCATTGCTTTTCTGGGATACCAGAGTCACCACAGCATCTTAACTACTTATTCTACACTACTGAGCATAAAAGACAACATTTGCTTTTGCTGCATAAATTGTGTATTTCTTTTTGAAATAACAAAAATCCAGCTTTGCTGAAAGACTGTCATTTCCTGATTAAAATACTTTGTCTTAACTCTGCACTGGCAATATGTCTGTCTACACTTGCAAAATATTTGGCATGCATGCTATAAAGAAATGTTTGGTGATGGTGAATCTCTAATCATAGTGAAATAAAACCATACTGGCTTGAAAAGTGTCTTGGGTTTTCTTTATTCCTTCAAACTTCTTGGGTGAGCTTGCTTGATAATTATGTTAATGTTTGTGGTACTTTCATGTGTGCTTCTCTCTCTCTCTTCTTCCACCTTTTTCCCTGTCTCTTGATTTCATCGCTGCAGTATACATCGCTATTACTTAGGCTATGTCTAGACTGCAAGCCTCTTTCGAAAGAGAGCGTCTAGACTGCACGCGGAACTTTCTAAAGAGCAAGCCCCTTTTTCGAAAGAAAGCACCCAGTGAGTCTGGATGCTCTCTTTCGAAGAAGCCCTATTTACATTCAAGAACGCCTTCTTTCGAAAGAAGCACTTTCGAAAGAAGGCGTTCTTCCTTGTGAAATGAGGTTTACCGCCGTCGAAAGAAAAGCCGCGTTCTTTCGATTTAATTTCGAAAGAACGCGGCTGCAGTCTGAAGTTTTTTCGGAAAAAGGCTACTTTTCCCGAAAGCCCCCCTGAGTCTGGACACAGCCTTAGTGACATTCCTGATAAAATAAATAAAAAGCATAAAGCAGTTGCTGCATTTCATGTGATTTCAACATGGGAAGGGAAAAAATACTGTTTTATTTAACAATCCATAGTGGCATACTTGCAGGCAATAGCCAATCTTCAGATATGCTAAACTGAGCTAACTCACAGGGCCTGATTCTGCTGTCATGTACTCTGGTCTGACTGCAGTAGAATTACTCAATTTACATCCATATGAGAGAAGAATCATGTCAATAATCTTTTATCTTTTTATCACCCCCTCCAGCAAATACCTTCAGTTCCTTGAGACCACAGATATTTTTACATAACAGTAGCATTAGGGTTTACAATAAACCTTCCCCATATATCAGCTAACAAAGTGCAAAACAACTGCAAAATTTAAATTTCATTTTTAGATTTAGATTTACTGATTTCATCCAGTAGAGAGCAGTGGGATGCATACCAGACAGTACAAAAAACCCAGGTTAAAATTTAACAGCAGATAATCCACCCGCCACTCATATCTGATTGAAGTGCTCTGTAAACAATATTGTTATGATATAAACAAGACAGTGACCCAGAATTGTAATTTGTAAGCACGAATCAGAGGGAGGAAAATGCAGAGACTGCTGTTCCTTAGTAACAAGTGGTCGGTTGTATGTCAAAACAACAAACAACTTTATGTGTTTTATGAAGTAAGCTTAAATCTTTGTGGGTTTGAATTCAACCAGTTCAAATCCTTTCATGTCATTGCTTTTTAACCACAGAAAAGCTTGAAGCATAATTTTCTATGCTTGATTCTAAAACAGGTCGAGAAGTTCAAATGGGGTCGACAGTAAGTTTTTGATTGTTATTTGTCTTTAATTTGTTTTTGTTAATCTTACTTTCATAATTCTGAAGTACGTAACTAGAGGAGAAGTGGTTCCATTATAAACATGGAGGATAAAGAGGAGGAGGGTTTACGATCATTATACCCAACAAAAAGAATAGTGTCTCTACAGCTTACTAAAGGTTGAACCTCTCTAGTCCAGCATTTTCTGGTTTTGCAACATCCATGATCCATCTGCTCATGGGAGGGGGGGGGGGGGAGGGAGGCAAGAGCCACTCCTGGCTTATGTCCTCGCTTTGTGCCCATGTTCTTGCCCAGCAGACCCTCTACCTAGGGCAAGACAGAGGCTTTGAGGCTCCCTACAGCTGCCTGGGAGGCTGTTTCTATGACCAGGACAGCAGCAGAGGCTCCAAGGCTGCCCGGCTAGAGATGCATAGGGGCAAGAGCTTCATGAGCAACTATAGGGAGCTGCAGATCCTTCATCTTCTTCCTACTGTCATACATCCTCAGGAAAATCAAGGTGACAGTAATCTTAACAGCTGAGGCAGTTTTGATTTTTGATGGCTATCCAGGTGACCTCACATCCATGCATTCATTTATGGACATCAGCAAAGCTACTGTCACAGAAGGGGGACAGAACCCAGCATCCCAACCCTCCCTTCTGCTTGGGCAATGGAGTTAGAAAGATCCTGTTTGAAGAAGGTCTGAGCCATCTGCCTCAATAGCCGGAAGCCCTCCATGTGGATGTGTTACATAGCCAAAAGGAAGCTCTTTTCTCTTTGGTGTCATGAATATCAATTGTTCCTAGAAGACGCTGTGATTACCCTCAGTGCCAGACCGAGCCATACTTGCACCCCAGGCAGCAGGCGTGTGGCACATGCGCGGCCCCACCCCTGGGCACGCAGTGCCTGATTGACATGGTAAGGGGTGCCCCCGGGTGAGCGGCACATGCGTGGCCACGCCCCCGGGCACTAATCTATTGGGGGCCTCTGATTGAAGTGGTAAGGGGCATGTGGTGTATGCGCGGCTCCTCCCCCGGGTGCGTGGCACCCCTTACCACTTCAATCAGGCGCTCCCCTATATATTGGCACCCTGGGTAGCTGCCTGGCTAACCCCCTCCTTAATCTAACCCTGATTCCCCTTATCCTGGACTATCTTCTCTCTTTTAAATCTTTGGGCTTCTCACCGAATTCACCTCACAGCCATTAATGCCTTCTATCCTCTAGTGGAAAAAAAATAAAATGTTCAATTTTTACCTATTCTACAGCTTTATATATATATATATATATTTTAGAAAATACATAATGAAAATATTTCCACTGGTGGTGTCAAGGTCAGTGCAGTCTTGTTTGAATCTGGTTCTGTTTAAACCGTGGCCTCTTGTTTCCTATTGTGTTTATCATCTACTCATGAAGACCCCTTGAGACAGAAAGATAGGCAAATTAGGGACTTATTACACCTCCACCTTATATCAAAGACAAAGTACCCCAGTTCCTGGGTAAATGGAGAGCAGGTGCACCCACAGTGAACAAAAAGAACTCCATTTATTACAAGATAAGTAACCTTCCTTTTCCATTGGAACAAAATAATTTAAAGTAGATGATAGAAATATTTCCATTAGTCTTAGATAATACAAGGCTTATTTTTATAAGATGCATTTTGGGACCAAATTTGACCTGACTGTGTCTCTTAAAATTAATTTTGCCAATAATTTTTTGTTTATATTTTATACCATTCTAGGTGTCATGGGTTAATGGACCTGTATTATTATAACATCAGTTTAATAGTATAGTTAATGGAATGCATACTAACTGGGTATAGAGCTGCAAAAATCATGTCTTTGGGATGCTGTGAAGCATGATGGACAGCAAAGTGCTTTTAACATCTCTGAGGTGTAATTGGCTTAGAAAAACTACATGCCCTAGGGGTTAATATAGCTAGTCTCCCTTCATTTCCTTCTATAAATAAGTTGTATGGCTATATTAAATTGATGACTGAAAACTGCCAACATACCATACATTATAATGTACTTAAAGTCAATTAGTGATTCCTCTCTTTAGAATGCCGAGCCAGTAATTCTGATTAATCTGTTTCATGACAAACTTGAAGGGAATAAATTCAAAATCATGCATTTATCTCTGCTATAATAATTAACATAATGATCCTTTTAAAATAATTTCAGAAATCTCAGTCTCCTTGAAAACACCTCAGGACCTGCACCATCATTATTCCGGTAAGCATAACAGCTGAGCTCCTGGGCTCATTATTAAGCTGTGAACATTGTGGTAATATTTTTTTTATTTTTATGCATGCCTTAATTTACCTCTGTGCTTTGTATTAATATGAACTGAATGTCAATGAAAGGGACAAGGGGTTAGACTCATGTAGCTATCTAATTAGAGATCAGAGTCCCTAACAAACTAAACAAAGCTATGCACTCAGTAGAGGATCCAGAAGAGAGAATGGAAATCCCAGTGTCTGGAATAGTCACATGTCTACATTGCAAGGTGAACCCAAGGTTCACGCTCAAGCTTAACTCTCCTGCCATCTACATATAAATTGTACTAACCCAGAGGTCGGATCCAGAGACCCTATGTGAGTTGTGGGTCTGAGCCTGAGTGAAGCTGGGCCCCAGGGTTCAAGCCCTATTGCTTTACAGTATAGATACAGCCCCACAGAACTCATGCTCTTGGTGTCCACTAAAAGCATTCATCATCCACAATCCCACAGGTAGATTTTCTTTGTTCTCTGGACCGGCAAACTGGATAGTTTGCTGGATAGTCAAGCTTTTCCACATAGCCCCATTTTGGAAGACCACCAAGAGGTCTAGGTTATGGGAGGTTGGACACAGGTCTACATTGTAGAGGCTGGTTCCCACTCCAGAGTTTAGCAATTCCTAATTGAGGTTACCAATGTGTGTACACACTAAAGTCCTAGGTTAACAAACCCAGAGTCTGCTAACTCAAGTTCTACTCACTCTGCATTTACATTGCAGTGTAGATTTACCCTTAGGGATTAATAGATGAGCAAAGGGCCTGGGGAGCACAGGGGAAAAGTGTCAGGGAAGTGAGCTCATTGGGTGTGGCTAGTCAGCATCTAGATACCTGCAAATGGTCCAACCCAGCCAACGTACCTCAAGCTGCAGGGCTGTTTCATTGCTGTGTAACTTCATTCTTGGTCTGGCTGGAGCCTGAGTTTTGGGATCCTCCCACTGAACAGAAAACTGAGCCTGGATGTTTACACAGCAGAGAGAGAGCCTGGCAGCCCAAGCACTGTGAGCCTAAGTCAGCTGACACAGGCCAGCCACAGGTTTCTAATTGCTGTGTATGCCCAGAGATACAGGCAGGCCGGCTGCGGAAAGGGGCAAGTCAAAGGAGGCAACTGCTCCCAGGGCTCAGTGATTCAAAGGGATCTGGGGCTCCAGCCACGACAACTGTAGTGGCAGTGGCCAGAGCCCAGAACCCTTTAAATTGCTGCTGGAGTGCCATGCAGGTGGGTTATGGACAGCTCTTAGGGCTGCCTGAGGAGGTGGGGTGCTGAACAGTGTGCTCCAGGCAGCTCGGGGCGGGGTGGGGCGGGAGGATGCTGCAGTCCTGGTAGTGCTAAGGGCCAGCTGCCTTCAGCTCTGTCCCTACGGCCCTCAACCTTGCTCCTTTCTGGAGCACAGAGTCATTTCCCCCCCGCACCCCTTCTCAGTGGCCCAGTATGGCTGTTGGCTCCCTGGATACAGGTCTCTCACCTGGACTGAAGGCAATGAAACAGACAGAAAGGAGGCAGAGATGGTTACTACAGCAGCATGGCTCAAGGGATCCCTGGCTTTAGACTATATAGACTACTTCTTAACCTTTCCTGTCCTAAGGGCTTTCAGAGTCTATATGTCAAGTGACTAATAAATTGTTACCTTGCTTTGAAAAGGCTGCCTGGTGTCATGACAAATATTTACTCAGATCATTGCATCCTGAAAGGGTAAAGAACAAATTTTCCACTGTTGACTACACTGACTGCAGGGAGCCACAGAGAGAGACAAGAACTGCTAGCAAGCAAAGGCCCAGTTTTGGAGTCCGCGTGGTCCACGGGCCTGCCCCTATGTAGCTGTGTGGCTCTTTGGGGTTTGGCACAACAGACTCCATGAATCTGTAAAACTGTCTTTGTCTGTCATCTTCTGTGGTTCCCGCTTTGTAGCATTCCACCCCACTGCAAGCTGTCTATTCATTTCATATCTAGCAATATAGTGAGGCCATTTCAGATATTTGTTGGCAAATGATGATAAAGAAAAAAATAGGCCCTGACAATTAAACACTTATTTTCACAATTGATGAAATCTTAAGGAACTGAGCTATTCTTCCCAGAAAAGAGAGGGGCAATAGTTTGTTCATAGCTGTTCCCTCCAATCTTGATGAAATATAGTATTAATTGCACTTTCTCCCTTTCTTCTTGCCTGCTGGAGTGGATTTCTTCAATTAACTTGTACTGGACTCAAATTCTGTTTATATACTTATGAACACATTGGAGGTCTGGTAGGGAATAAATCTTCTGGATACTGTGATTGCCCACTATGCTGTTTTATTTCTAAAATTAGATTGTGCATAGACTTACAAAGCTACAGGTTTCTGTACTTTCTGGTGAGAATAATCTAGAACCTACCAGCAGATGTCCCTGTAGACCACGCTACCTTAGACCTTTTCACCAGAACCCTTGAGGAAGACAGAAGCAAGTGTACAGCTACGTGAAGTTCAGAGATTGTGCTGTAGTTACAGTGAATAGCAGCCAATATTTTCATTCCAGGGACAGGCACAGCTCTACTTGAATGCCAGTGACAAATCTGCCTCAGTGTCTATTTGTGCATATCATTTAATTAGATGATGTTTTTCAATGCAATCTAGAATCGGTTCCATTGTATGCTGAGTAAAATAAGATGTTTCCAGAGGCTTCTGTGTTATTTTGTATTTTATTTGTAATGCTAGGATGCAGGGTCACCAACTGAGGTGAGGGACTGCCACTGCTACTATGGAACTGGCAGTGGCAGGAACCTTGGGCCACTGGCAGTACAGGCCAGGCATTCCTGAAGGGCTGGTTTGGTGATGCTAGCTTCCAACCCCGCCCCTTCCACCAGAGGTCCTGCCTCTTCTGAGGGCATGAAACCACTCCCTCAGCTTCCCAAGGGGACCAGCAATTATTTTGGCAGCCTTGGAGAATAGATGTGTCTGCAGCAGTGGGTGGGACTCTGCGAATGTGGGTTCAGTTCAGGATTTTACCACAGACTTCCTGGATGACTTTGGGTAAATCTTTCCTTGCCTCAGCTCACACATCTCTAAACTCTGGCTAACTGGACCTCTCTGACGCTTAGATTCTGCGAGGATAAATCCATAAATATTTGGTTGTTGCACACATGTTATAGTGCTGAAGGCCATATACACATACAGAGAAAAGGCTGGCCACCACAAAATGTACTTGTTTTGTAATATTACAATAAAGCACCATCAAATATCTCTGAAAATCAACCAGGTCAATGCTAGCCCAAAACTGTCTGTTTTGTCTGCAGCTGTTGAAAGGAACAACCTAATGAGGCTTGCTCATACTATACCATTTACACCAGTCCAGTTCTTTGGTGAGTGCCATTTTCTCTCCTGTGTTTTGAAATTATTATAATTACAGCATGGATTATTTTTAAAGAATGTGGTTAAGAAACCTCTTAGGTTGGATTAATCTAGGCAGATCTAACTTACATTTATTTTCTGAAAGGAACACTTATCATACTGGTTATTATGGATTTCTTTTTTAGGCCCATATCGCTCCCCACTTGTTGTATAGGGAGCCCAGGTGCCTATTTCAGGTCATGTCTACACTAAAAAGGAAAGTCAAATCAAGATACACAACTCCAGTTAGGTGAATTATGTTGCTGGAGTCAATGTATCTTGCTTTGAATTTCCTTGCCGTCCCCACAGCAGAGAAAGCCAACGGGAACAAATGCTCCTGACTGGATTTCCTAACTCCTCACAGAAGTGGGAGTACTGGCTGCTGATGGGCATCCTCTGAGTTTGATTTAGTGAGTCTTAACTAGACAGACTAAATCGAACTCTGGAAGATCAATCGTGGTAGCTTCAATCTTTCATTTAGTGAAGACATGGCCTCAGGCTTTGTGGTTTGCAGTGTAATTCCAGTGACTTTCTAGATGCCTGGAAGTTAAGCGTTGCATTGTTGAGTGCTGCAAAGCTTAAGTTCCTTTGTAGATCCAGGTCCTTCTTCCATGTCACTTTGAGACTAGACTCTCCTGTGCAGGGTGCTCTGAGACTGAAATCTACTGTGTCAGCTCATGTGTCTCTTACTATTGCCCCTTTCCACTTGACTTCTCCCTCACCCATTATTTATATGGCTTTGATTATAAAGTTTTTAATCCTCTGCTTGTCAAGTTATTTTGTGTGGAGAGAATTCCAAACAATAAAACTGATTGATTCATAATTTGAAGGATTTTTATTTTTGTCCATTTATTAGCAGTTCCGGTTTTATTAAAAAAATAGCACAGCTTTCTACAGTAATCAGCCCTGAGACATTGCTACATCTTATGATAAAACTTAGGGCCTGAAACTCCACTCTCTTAAATTGATTCAGCTGATATCAAGTCTGTGTAATGAAGTGGCGAATCAGACCTCTAGTATCTTGGGACCATTAGTGCAGACTATGTTCACTGGATGTTGTATCAAATGAACTTAAGACATAGAAATAGTACCTGTAAATGTTTAATTATTTTATCAATAATTCTGGTCATTAATCTATTAACTTGAACATTTGTACACAGTGGGCCAGATTTTCAGTCTGGCTCATACTTAACCTCACTTAGTAGCACCTGTAATTATTTGTGTGTACAGACAATGCAAGATATTAAGTACCTGAAGATATTCTGAGATTGGGTACTTTGTATGTCTATATTATAGCAACTGCTTCTGCAAATAATCTCAGACACAAAAAGGGAAGGCAGGTTTTAAAACTCTGGCCTATTATATTAGCTTCTGGAAGATAATAATGAATAATTTCCCCCTGACTACAGGTCAAAGGCAGAATACCACCACAACTACATAGTGAGACAGTGTAGAAGAGTGAGTGAGCTGAATCTTACTTGATGCTTTTTGCATGCAAAATGATGCTGTTGAGTGGGAGACTGAAATTTTGTGCAATAGAGATAGGAAGGTCAAATTCTTAATTTAAAATAGTAAACTTCATTTAATTTAAAATAATAAATGCTATGATTATTTGTCTTAATTACTTCTCATCACCTAGTTTATATTAAAACAGAACCCTAAATATTTTAGGAAATTTACTGTCTTTTCTCAATTCAGATAACTCATTGATTCCCACCATGTATGTGCTAGTTTGAGCCAAATTCTGCTTCTCTTGCTCCTGTTGTTTAGCCTCTGATTTCTCCAATAACCCAGCCAAAATCAATGGGACTGTCATGAGCAAAGTGCTACTCAGTGTGTGTCAGAGTGGCAAAATCCAGCCATTAGCATTTATAGTTGTCAAGAAGATAAAGGTGTTACCTCCTAATGGCAAGCAAGATCAAAAGGGAAAAATGCTATGAGTAGTATTGATCTTAATTGTTTTCTGGAAGATAAAAAAAATCTTGCTAAAGATTCTTCTTTTATATAAATACAGACAAAGAGCAGGAGAGAAAAGTCTCAGCATATTTTGATTTTAATTTCAGTGTAACCAATTATAGACCAGGGATTGGTGTTTAAAAACCAATTATAGACCAGGGATTGGTGTTTAAAAACAACAATTAGACCCAATCATCCAAAAAATCCAATGAACTTGCTGCTACTGGGAAAAGCCACTAAAGAAAAGAAAATGATCACAGCTATGTTTGATAAGATCCACTGGTTTAAATCAACATGGTTTGTATGTGTTGAAGCATGTGTGAAGGCTAGAATTCATCCCAGTGAAGAAGGCCATACAAACTCTGTACTATGTATGTCCTCAAAGTAGAGAGACAATGTCATTTAAGGAATGTATAGCTCTCGAGCTGGCCCTGTGAACAGGGTTGAATGTGACTTTTGGTAATCAACAGAAAACATGGATGATATTTCAGAAATACAGGGGTTTTTTTTTCAGGTAGTGAAGTGGAAACCCAAATGACTAGGTACGGTCAAGTGAGAAAGTTCTATGCAATGGTAGGGGAAGAAATGTAATGTTTTAAAATGATGTTGCTATGGTCTGTGATCTTGATAAATAAAACTTCTTTTGACTTCAGCTGGAGAGGAGGTGACAATCTATAGGCTAGAAGAGAGCTCGCCTTTGAACCTAGATAAAAGCATGTCATCCTGGTCACAGCGTGGGATGGCTGCGCTGATCCAAGTCTTGTCCCAAGAGGAGATGGATGGAGGCCTCCGTAGAGCCATGAAGGTCATGTGTACCTGGTCTGAGAATAATATATTGAAGCTGGGACAAATCTTCATTGTGAAGTCTTTTCTTCCTGAGGTGGTTAGGACGTGGCAGACAATCTTTCAGGAAGGCACAGTGCTACATCTTTGCCTGAGGGTGAGTCTAAACCTGGAGGGAAACTGTCCAGTCCAGTTTGGCAGGTATATACAGACCTTCTAGCCTATAGATTTGCTACATGTAAACACCGCCAGCCTGGAGTGACCCACTGTTTAATTATTGTTATCTTTTTGGAGAGAGGGGCTTGAAAAAAATCCATTTCCTATTAATGATTAGGAAGGAAGATTCCCTTTCCTTATATATTCCGGCCTTTCTTATGTTAAAGCAATACTTGTAAATTTGTTTTTTATTTAGGAAATACAACAGCAAAGGGCTGCTCAGAAGCTGATCTATACCTTCAACCAAGTGAAGCCACAGAGCATTCCATATTCCCCAAGGTAGGCAAACTGCCTTTCAAGAGTGCGGTACTAAATTCTAAATACAACCTTTTGCAATTGTTGAGTGCTGGATGCAGGAGTTTTTCAGGGGCACCTCTCAACTAGGGAACTTAGTCTGTTTCTGTGGCTACGTCTAGACTGCAGGCTTCTTTTCTAGAAGAGATCTTCCGGAAAAGCTTATTTAGAAAGAGAGCGTCCACACAGCAAAAGCACAAGGATGAAGCAATGTACTTTTTTGAAATATAGCATCCACATTGATTGGACACTATCTCGCATTTCAGTTGTGATTAGTCTGGACCGAGTGGCCATCAGGGCACCTGTGTTATTTCCTGGAGGCCTCTTCTTTTGAAAGAACGCCCTCTTCTTCCTTTTCGGAAAAAGGTTCTTCCTCATAGAATGAGGTTTACCGCCGTCAGAAAAATCCCTCCGTTCTTTCCACTTTGTTGAAAGAACTCAATGGCAGTGTAGATGCAAGTATTGTTTTTCTGGAAAAATGGCCATTTTTACTGTCTTTCAAGGTCTGTTTTCTTCTCTGTGTCATTTTTAGGAGAGGGTAGGTTAATAATATTTAACTGGGTGGGTAAAAAAACAAGTGGTCCTGTGGCACCTTAGAAACTAACATAAATATATATAATATGAGCTTTCATGTGCAAAAAAACCAAAACATTTTTAGGACATATAAAGGATTTGAAGGTATGCATTAACTTGGGCAGATTGGTGAGGTGTCAATCTAGAAGAAATTGTGTCCATGCTTTTAACCTTTATAAAGTGCATAAAGCTTATACCAGGCACTAATTAAAGGGAGACAAATAAATCAAATAGATATATATGAATTAGAAAAATTGCAGAATTTTTCTAGAAGTAGTATCTGTTACTTGTTTATGCTGAAGAAGTTCTTCTGAAAGAAGGGCCTGATCCAAAGTCCGTTGAAAAATAATTGGAAATACGGCCATTGGTTTCAATGGGCTTTGGAAAAGGCCTCTACTAAGCAAACTCGAAAGCAAAGTGTTTGTGAGACAACAGGCAGTCTTCTAATTTTCTGAGCACGCTGCTCTGCGATAGGGCTGCTTTAGTGTTGTGTGAGTGGAAAATATTTTCAGGTTTGCAAACTATGGTTTTCAGGGGCTGAAGAAAGAGCGCATGTAAAAAATCACTTCTATTTTAACATCACCATAGACCCATATTCATTTAGTAAAATGGACCATACTTTGCTACTGAGTGCTTTCAATAACATTTCTTTTACTCAGAACTTTACAGGGTCTGGTGGCAATTTAAAGGGCCTGGGACTCCAAGCGTTGGGCTCCAGGGCAACTGCCTTCTTTGTTCCCCCCCACCCTGTTAGAAGCTCTGACTGCCACTATCCATGCTTATGCAGCTATTTATAGTTGCGCTAGATCAATGGGAGCTACTGTAAGTATGTGTATGTAAACAGAGCTAGCACCTTTAACTTGTAGCTAGATATAGCTATAGAGATTAGCTATGTACTCAGGAGAAGGCAGATCTAGAATAACAATAGCATTCCCTGCTTTCCTTAGAGTACTCTTCCTGTCTGCTGACACTTTTTTTTTATATTAGGGCTTTGTTTTGAGATCATTCTCTGAAATATTGACTCCAGTATATTATATCTCTCAGGAATGACTTCCTGCTACCTACCATTTGCTACCTTCTGCTGTTGAGATTTTTCTGAGAGGTGTGAAATTTGTAAGTGGTGGAGTGGTCTCAAACTTTTCAGTATATCTGCTTTGCTCTGAAATAATTGTAATCTTATTGTGAGGACACTCATCACTCTGCCAGCTTTTGACTGTCAGCATTTTTACCCACAGGTTTCTGGAGGTTTTCTTAATATATTGCCATTCAGCCAATCAGTGGCTGACCATTGAGAAATACATGACGGGTGAATTCCGCAAATATAACAACAACAACGGGGATGAGATAATCCCCAGCAATTTGCTGGAAGAGATGATGTTGGCCTTCTCTCATTGGACCTACGAGTATACCCGAGGGGAGCTCCTTGTTCTGGATTTGCAAGGTGACTGCCAAAATGCAGTTTATTATATATTTTAGAGCTGCCACTAAGAAAACAACATTAAATTTGACTTGGCAAAAGAGAGACAAATTCTATTCTATTCTATTCTATTCTATTCTATTCTATTCTATTCTATTCTATTCTATTCTATTCATGTCAATCCTGAGCAACTCCAGAGACATCATTGGTGTTACTCTGAATGTATATAGTTGTAAATGAGAATGATATCTAGCCCTATATATCTAGTTTAGGTGTACAAGACCAGGAACTAAAATAATGCATGGTAACATTTCAATTGGCTGTATAAAAAACACTTCACATGTTGATGTTGAGTAAGAATGTTAAATATTTGTGACAAACACACATCATTCACCTCAGATCTTTGAAAACAGGTATCAGCTATTTATATTTTTTCATGAATAAAACTGTAAATAGTTTAATTAAGTTGCAGTTCTGAGCATGATTTACAGAGTCAAAAGAGCAGAGTGTGGCATAATCACAATACAATGAATGTGTATAGTGGAATGTGCTGTATTTTAAAATAATCATTTGACAATGTTCAGAAAATGAACACCATCCATCAAGCAGTTTAAATATCACTGGGTTCTCATTCTTGTCAAGGGCAATATATACTGCCAGACATAAGTTTATCATGTTTATATTTTACAGAAGTGGTGAATTACAGTAAGACTTCCCTGTCAAGCAAAACAAACCATTAAGTCCATGCTTGCCTTCATTGGTTTTGATCTGCAAATTAGGAAATCTGTGTATCTTTGCTACAATATAGGGTAGTAGTTTTGGGAAGTATCCCGAAATAGCAACACCGCATCTTTAAAAGTGCCTGTTATTTCCCGAAATAGAGGGTTCGCTATTCCGGCGTCCCTGTAACCCTCATTCCATGAGGATTAAGGAATTTGTTGGAATAGTGCGCGGTCTACACAGCACCAAATTTCAAAATAAACTCTTTCGACTTTGACTCAGAATAAGCTACTCAATTTGCAGAGCGCAAATTGTGTAGCTTATTCTGACAGAAGGGTGCAGTCTAGACACACCCATAATGGAACCGAACCACACATCCTCCCTTATTTTTAAAATTGATGGACCAGTACCACTGACTTTCAGATGAAAACGGAAAGCGTGTGCATAAATCTTTGCAGAACTGGGGTATTCATTTCCATCCCTAACCAGGAAACAGAAGTGTGAAAACACATAGAATTATTTACAGCACAAAATTCTTTTGAACCTCAGAAAAGGTCTGAGTTAGGTGCGAGCCAGTGTTCAATTTGTCCATAATAGATTAGCTGTCCCTAAACTGGAGCTCTCTAATCAGAATAATCAGAGTGCTCTCTGATCAGTGTCCTGATGGAATTCCTGGCAGAACAGCCTATCTGTTGGAAACCTGCAACTAAAGGGAGAGAGAGAGAGAGTGTGTGTAAAATCTCTTACACTATATATAACTATTTACCTGTATCCATTGCAGAACATGAGTTCATCACTAATGGACCATAGGAGTTAAAATAATTGGATGTGAATGTTAGTGGATGTTTTCCTGTACATTAGAAGCCAATGATTTTTAAAATAGAATCCCATAAGCCCCAGTGAGGCATTAGTTTGGGGAGAGGAATTTAACACAAAGGAACCAGTTCTTCCATTGATTTACTGCAAAATGCCTATTAGCACTGATAGGAGCTACCTATCTAACTTTACTGTAACCCCCACCAGAAGGTCAGGATAGAATGGATCCCAGAATTCTCACAGCGCAATGGCTAAATAAGGGGACATACTCTGATACCTTTACTCACTTTGAATAGTACCTTTCAACATGAATAGCCCTATTGATCAGTAGGGTTTTAATAGTGAACTAAGGTGCTATTCAACATGAGTACAGGACTCAGAATTTGGCCTCATTTTACTGTAGTTAGAATAGTTTGGGCAACTCTTTCCATGGTTTCATAGTATAGAGCCATTTGGGTAATTTTCTAGTCTATTCATTGATAAATCTAAGAGCATGTAATATGAGGAATGAAATGAGAACAATTAGCTGTCATTTGCTAACAAATAGCTGCAACTTTTTATTTTTTCCAAAAGTATACATTTAGACTCTACAAAGGAAATTGATATGGAGATTGGTTATGATTTCATGACATTTTAAAAAGTTTTTGCTTGTAACATTCTCTCTAATTTACTGTAGGTGTGGGGGAAGACCTTACTGATCCATCTGTTATTAAACCTGAAGGCAAGCAGTAAGTTTGTCATTTTATTAGATGTCATTTCTAATACATTTGGTGCATTTGTAATTCATTTCAGATGATCTACAGCTAATGGTATAGTTACATGGACAGTTACATTCACAGTGAGAGCTTTCACTTTTTTATTGTAGTCAGGAGTTAAATACCTGATTCGAACATAGTAGTTTTGTTTCTTTCCCAGATGGTGGAGTTCCAACTGGATAATTATAGGACAACGGGGAAGGGGCTGGGCATGCAAGATTCCTAGCTTCACAACAGGACTCTTTTTATGTATGCAACACTTTATATACGATATCTCTGATCCATTTGGGGGGAGACAGTAGTTTTGTTTCCTGGCATTTTGTGGTACTTAAGTATAATTTTTGTTGCTAGATTTGATTTACAAGTGGCTGGCTAGTACTTCTGGCTAGGGGTATACAGGAAATCACACTAGATGATCTGGTAGTCCCTTCTGGCTTTACACTTTTAAACTCGGGGCATGTCTACACAAATGTTTAATTCACAGCAAGCTGTGGTGTGAATATACTGCATACTGACTCTCCATGTGGGTTCGGCCAACATGCTCACAAGTTTGTTAGTTTACTTTAATCTACTTGTGTTTCAAGGTGGAGTAGATCAGAGCATACGTATGTACTGTTAGAGTCTTCAGGGACAGTTAGGGCATGTCTACACTGGGGAGTTATTTCAAAATAACTACCTTTGTTTCAAAAGAACAAGGTGAGCCTCCAAACTACCAAGCCTGTTGTTTCAAAATAATGGGCTTGTTATTTTGAAATAACTCCTGCTTGTGAAGAAGAATAAGCTTATTTTAAAATACTTATTTTGGGAATTATTATTTCAAAATAACTTTTCAAAATAACCTAGTAGTTTGGACATAGCCAAAGGTATCACAGGACTGTCCGATGTTTTCCATTATGTATTTGTGCCCTGCCAAGTACGATGCCTCAATACAGGAGAGAGGTTTCTAAATAAAGAGATAAATAAATGTAGTGTAATTGACGATTGATCACAAAGAGTCCACAGAAGATGCTGAAAGTTAGGACTTGTCTACATGCCTGTTACTCTGCTGCAAGTCAGAGCATGAAGCTACATCAGACTAGCTTGCCACTCTCGTAGGGCATGTCTACACTACAGGGCAAAGGTCAAACTATAATATGCAATTTCAGCTATGTCTATTGTGTAGCTGAAGTCAAAATAGCTTAATTTGGCTTTTGGCACTGTCTACACAGCAGGAAGGCGAAGGAAGAACACTCTTCCTTCAAATTCCCATACTGCTTATGAAATGAGAGTTACAGAAGTTGGAGTAAGAAGTCTTCCAGCTCGTCGTTATTTCAAAATAATGGCTTGCTATGTAGACGCACACTTTGTTATTTCAGAATAACGTCAGTTATTCTGAAATAACACTGCTGTTTAGACGTATCCTTAGTGTGCAACAGGCCAATTCAAGAGTAGATTCACACTCTAGGTTCCTCTGAACTGGGTGTTTGAGTGGACAAACTCTTAATTCAGCTGGAGGCTCCAGGTCAGTGAGGCTTCACACAGACAGAAGACTCTGTTTGTATGGATCTCAGAGTGTTGTATCAAATCTTGCCTGCAGTTAGATGTTACAATAATCTATGTAAGAGGTATGTATCACTAACCCAGTTTCATGAAAGGAGAAACCGAAGTTCAGAGACATTAAACGACATGTCCTAGACACAAAACAGGTCAATTCCAGAACTAGGATTAAAAACTTGATCTCCTGTTTCCAAAACCATTATTATTAATAATACTATTTGTATTATCAATAACATTAATAATTAATTAAAAATGCACAATATTAGTAAGTAGTTATATGATTATTGATACTATATATGTATTATTGCAAAAATGTGCTAGGTGTTTATAACAAATACAAGATAATCTACTTTTGACCCCTCATACTGGCCTTACTCATACTGGCCCATATTCACAGTATCCAGAGTCTGTATGAGTCAACAGAAAGTCTTGCCATCCTTCTCCTACCAGAAGCCAAATGGAAATTCCTGAGCCAGAGGAGGCAGAGATGGAGGAATTGGTTGCTTCAGTCTCACTGTGTTGTCCCGATGATTATAGACAATTCCAGGAACTAGTCCAGAGAGGGGTAGATGAGCTGCACATCCCCTAAAGGAAGTTCAGGAATCCAAGCTTCTGGGCCTTCTACAGACTATAGGATCCAGTCGGTAGCGCTCCCAGTGAATGAAGCCATACTGGAACCAGCAAAAACTGTATGGGAAATGTCAGCTTTCTGTGCCCCTTTCTGCAAGGATGGCAGAAAAACTCTAGTGCGTGATCAAAAAGGGAACAGAAGTGTTGTTTTCCCATGCTTCCTTGAACTCCTTGTTTATCCAAGTGGTCATGGAAATGTCCAAGGGCCACCTCAGCTGATTAGGGAGCCATATATTTTGACCTTTTGGGAAATATGGTGTCCCCCAGCCTTCAATTCAGAATTTCTAACTACCAGGCCTTTTTTGAACTATTCCTCGTTCTTGGACTGCAAACACCAATTATCCCAGAAGAAAAGGGCTCAATTTCAAGCCTTTATTGATGAGGTCAGATTAGCTGCAGGAACCTTGTTACAAGCAGTGTTCAATGCTCAGTGGTTTGAAATCCATGGTGACTGCTATAACGATGAACCAGGAATCTTGGCAGCATTCTGCTGGGCTCCTCAGGGAAGTATAGCAAACTATACAGGCTTGCCTTTCAGTGAAGTCAGTCTTTTTAATGAGAAATCTTTCCATTCACTAGAGGACTTTAGAGCGGCAACTCTCTGTTCCCTGGGTATGTATTCATCAGCCCCCTCTCCATGGATCAACACCTTGTAGTGGTAGAGAAGCTTGCGTGTTCCAATGATTCCCAAGAGTGATGCTGCCTGGAGTCACGTACTCCATTAGTACATTCCCATGGCAGAAAGGTCCAAGGCGAGGTTCCAGACAGGTGTCTTCAGCGGCAGACCAGATGGAGGATAACTGCACAATAAAGTTGAAACTGTTGTGTAATGTTACAGCAGCTGTGAAGGCAGATGAAGGCTGCAGCAGACAGAGGATTTCCAATCATCATGGTGTCCATGCCATTGGTTTCAAACCCTCTGTCAAGGACAGTGTGGTGACTGTTGTGCACCATTCTCCCCACTTTAAAAGAAGGCCTGCACAGGCATCTTCCAGTTTTGGGGAAAACACCTGCACAAGTCAAAAGTCCAGTGGCGATTGGCAAATGGCAACAGAAGTAGGACAATGGGATCCATGGAAGTTTCTAGTCACAGAGGGTATGTCTACACTACCACCCTAGTTCGAACTAGGGTGGTTAATGTAGGCAACCGGAGTTGCAAATGAAGCCAGGGATTTGAATTTCCCGGGCTTCATTTGCATGTTGCCGGGCGCCGCCATTTTTAAATGTCCGCTAGTTCGGACTCTGTGCCCGCGGCTGCACGCGGCACGAACTAGGTAGTTTGGATTATGCTTCCTATTCCAAACTACCTGTACTTCTCGTACATGCAAATGAAGCCTGGGAAATTCAAATCCCGGGCTTCATTTGCAACTCCGGTTGCCTACATTAACCAACCTAGTTCAAACTAGGGTGGTAGTGTAGACATACCCTGACTGACACAAAAGCGGTGGGTGTGTGATTCAGTCATCTTGCTCAAGGATTGAGGCAGGTTGAGCATTTTGGCTGCTGTACCCACGATTGAGCAGTCCTCTTTAAGACCTATTCCGCTCAGTAGGGACAAAAAATGTGCTCTAAAAATAGCCTTGTCTCTTTTCCCATAATATAAGAAGTAGGGGACACCAAATAAAATTAATGGGCAGCAGGTTTAAAACAAATAAAAGGAAGTTCTTCACACAGTGCATAGTCAACTTGTGGAACTCCTTGCCTGAGGAGGTTGTGAAGGCTAGGACTATACCAGAGTTTAAAAGAGAACTAGATAAATTCATGAAGGTTAAGTTCATTAATGGCTATTAGCCAGACTAGGTAAGGAATAGTGTCCCTAACCTCTGTTTGTCAGAGGGTGGAGATGAATGGCAGGAGAGAGATCGCTTGATCATTACCTGTTCAGTTCACTCCCTCTGGGGCACCTGGCATTGATCACTGTTGGCATACAGGGTACTAGGCTGGATAGACCTTTGGTCTGACCTAGTATGGCCATTCTTATGTTCTTACGTTTCTCCTGGCTGGATAGCTGCAGGATTACCATCCCAGCAGTGAAAAATGTGAGAAATTTGTCAACTTTGGAAATTGGAATATACATACCCTGATGGACAACTCAGGCTGTGACCAACCAGAGTGATGTACAACTATCATTGCTCTTGAATTGAATTGGTTTAGCATCAATATTGCTGCCTTGTCTGAAACTAGAAGAGTTGATGAAGGGCAGGGGAGGGAGGAGAAAGGAGAATATACCTATTTCTGGAAGGGAAAATCTTTAGATGAACCTCAGTTGTATGGAGTAGGCTTTGCTATAAGGAACAAACTCATAAGGTGCATCTCTGGGCTGCCAGCAGGCATCAATGAGTGGCTTATGACATTTCCAATTCCAAAAACTAACAGGTAACTATTGTGAGAGCCTATGCACCAACAATGGATGCCGATGAGGATTTAAAGGAAGATTTCTACTCTCAGTTGGAAACCATTTTATCGAAGACCTCTAAAGAAGATAAGATTATTCTTCTGGGGGATTTCAATGCATGTGTTGGATGAGACTCAGACCTGTGGAAAGGAACAATCAGGAAAGAAGGAGTTGGCAAAAGAAATTCACATGGAATCCTGCTTCTTACCAAGAGTGCTGACCATGGACTTATCATCAGAAACACCCTTTTTCGAAAATTAAGATTGACTCCCAATGGAGGCTGTAAAAGTAGCAGATCAGGCACCAAAAACGGTTCAAGATCTGAAGAAACCCATTAAGCGTAACTACTTTGAAGAAGCCATAGAAGAAAAGTTTCCATCAGAGTTTCTGGAAGAAATTGAGGAACATTGGAACCAGCTGAAGCCATTAATTTTTGCTGGAAAGAACATTTTGAAGATCTTAATCATAATTCTATGGTTGCAGATGAAGGTCTTGAGCAAATCCCCCAACGACCTTCTAGGGATGAGCTCAGAAACCTTTTCAATTTGTATGAAGTATTCAGTGCCATCAAGCAGATGAAGAACAACATGGCAGCAGGTGTAGATGGGATTCCCACTAAAATCTTTAAAGAGGGTGGACCAAAGTTAATTCAGAAGCTTAGCCTGTTTATCCTTAAAATCTGGATAAAGCACGTGATACCCAGTGAAATGAGGGATGCCTTGATTGTTACCCTCTTTTAAAAAGGGGGATAAAGTGGACTGTGGAAACTATCATGGTATCTCTCTCCGTGCTGTTGCAGGCAAAGTTCTGGCATGGGTCCTTGCAACCCGTTTGCTGCCCTGTCAGAAGAAATTTTACCAGAGTCACAGAGTGGCTTCCGACCATGTCTCAGAACTGTGGATATGATCTTCATTGCATGGCAGCTGCAAGAGAAGGGTCGTGAGCAAAATTGACCATTGTACATGGCTTTTATTGATCTAAAGCCTTTGTCTTAATGAGCCGCTCTGTGCTGTACTTTTGAAGATTGGATGTCTTGATAAATACATCAGTGTCCTGAAGTTGCTTTATGACAACATGAAACTGACTTTTTTGAGCAGCACTGGCTCCCAGAGTGAACCTTTCAAAGTTCAAACAGGAGTCAAACTGCTGAACCTGAAAACATCTCTCCTCACTGTACTAGAACTTGTGGTTCAAGGATCAGCCTTATTAGCCACCAGAGGATCCATAACTCCCATGGAAGATGATCGTACTCAGCAATAAGTGATTGCCCATCATAAACCAGCCCTGAAGAGGCAGTACCATAAGCAACCATAGCAGCAGATGACATCCTTCTACCTTCAGTTCTTGGTACGAGCCACCTCACAAATGTCAGAAAGTGTAGAAATCAAGATACCCTACCCCATCCAGCTCTACTGGAATAACCCAGCCTCCCTTCCCAGACAAAAGATTCTTTTGATAGGATGATGGGGAACGACAAATTAATGTTGATGCCATCTTCATCCAGTTCTGATATCCCCTTTTGTGGATGCCTACCATAGTTTTTCTATGCAGGTTGTGCATAATCCTTGCACATTGGTTTGGATTTGCCTTATTCTCCTAGGGTCACATAACACAGCTACTTATGTAATGCTATTTGTCCACTTTCACTGTCTGTACGCTTGGTTTTGAGCAGCATGTAAACAGAGCAAACACAGCAGGAACACTGCAGTGACAATATCCAATAAGATAAGGGCCTCTCTGATTCGATGGAAAGATTCTGCAGAAGTATGCATGGGCATTTCTTTCCTATCCCCTGTCTACACGAATAGGACAATAATCACAGCTGTCTGCTTATTAGGTTGGAGGACTCACATGGACCGTCACATAGCATGGGACACTTGGATGCCCTGGAACCAGAATGCTTCTCAGTCTTGTGGAACTCAGAGCAGCTGGAGAATCATCTTACCATTAATCCAATCTTACAATGTCCCATATCGTCAGACAATATGACAACTGTATTCTATGTGAACAGGGAGGAATGAGTTCCATTTCCTTGTGTACAGTAGTGGTCAATGTATGTAACTGGAAGAATCACAAACAGACCAGAGTGTTACCGAGGCTGTTTGTTGCCATCGTGGAATGAAACAATGGTTCTACAAACAACTCTATTTCCTTCATCATCACACCCTCCTTCTCTTTAAGTACTACTTGTCAGTTACCTACCATGGAATAGACATAGGGACCAACAATCAAAGGAGACGGGGAAGTTACTTATTCTTTATATATGGAATTCTTTGTACCCTCCTTCCCCTGTCGTAAAGATCATGTGTGATTTGTAGTAATAAAAGGAACTGAAGAGACATTGGTCCATCCTTCCCATCAGGGCCGGCTTTAGGCCGATTCCCCTGATTCCCCTGAATCGGGCTCTGGGCCTAAGAGGGGGCCTAAGAGGGCCCCGCTCCCAGTTGCGTGGTGTGTGCGCTGTGCCCCGGGTGCGCTGTGCGTGCATGGCCCCGTCCCCGCAAATCGGGCCCCGCACTTCCTAAAGCTGGCCCTGCTTCCCATTATACATTCAACACAGAGCATGAGATGAGCAAGGACATGGACCAATAGATATTGTGGTCTCAGGCACATATAATGCATGTATACACACCCATAAGGGTAAAAACAGATAGGAACCACACATCTTGAAGAACTCCAGTTATGAAGAGTAAAAACTTTCTTTTACTAATGGGCACTTAGAGCATTACAACCAGATTAATAAAAATGAAGTATATACTTTGTATTTAAAGAATGAATAAAATCTTTTTGGTTTGTGCTTTCATCTCCAGAAATAGACAGGTATCCGATGTGCTAGCTAAAGATAAGTTAGAACAGACACTGATTAATGAAGGAAAAAAATCAGTTTGCTTTTCACGTGTTACTAGAAATCTTAAGAAATGCAAAAAAAAAAAAAAGTATTGTTTTGACTTGGTGATCTGAGAGAATATGACAATGAAGCCATAGATGGAGTCTGTATGCAGCCAACAATATACTTGTGCAAAGTAATTATTTCAGAGATCTCTTTCTTTAAAAAAAACCCCACCCAAACTTTAAAATACACTCTTAATGTTCTCCTCCGCTCACCCACCAGGGAAAAGTTTCAGCAATATCCGGATTTATTTTAGGTTTTCATTTATGATACCTTATTTCTCCAAAAATTGTGCACTGCTTGAAAAGTTGCTTGCAAGACACAAAGGCATGTCTTTGAGCTTACGTTCTCTTAGATACCCAGAAAAGAGTGGATGACATCTGACAGATGGGGCTGATGCATATTTAGTACTACCAAAATCATAATAATTATAATATGTTGTTTCTTTAGTTTCCATTGATTACAGGGCTTAGTTTTAAGTAATTTGTGTGGGGGATTTCAATGCCTGCTCCCTTATGATGATATGCTGCAATTTCTCACAAGAATACTATAGTTTTCTGTACACTAGTTCAGTGATGAAAAGTACAGAAATATTTAGACAGGGTAGTTAATGGACTAAACCCAGGGTCAGATCTTTAGCTGCTATAAATCAGCATAACTTCATTGACTCAAATAGAGCTAAACTTCTCAAAGCCAGCCAAGAATGTGACCCATGTGCTGTACATGGAGTGTGCAGTGTGAAAATTGGTATAGTTTGGATTCCAACCCAAAATAGCAATTGCTGATACTCAGTGCCAGGAAAATACAGGGTCAGTGTCCCAGACACTGTTTCAGTCCCTGCAGTCTCATGTGTTTTCCTGCACACCAGAGCTCTGGGAGGCATTCTCTGATGAATAGTGCCTCCTTGTACTGTTGACATGATGTCACATTTTTCACTGCCAACAGCACTAGGCTATGCATGAGCAAGCACAGCAGAAATGATTCAGAGGTGCTGTAAATAGGGGTTTAAGGTTTGAGTTAGTAGATAAGGATGAGCAGCGTCAGCCTGGTATAATTTACATCTGGAGAGAGCTGACATATAGGACTGTAGTAAGAAAATCATGCCACAGGAGGATATAAAAAGATATGACAAAGAAGATGGTGGTGGTGAAAGGCAGTCAGAGTTAGAACTCTCACTACAGGCAGGTGGCTGGGGGCACCAACAGCAAACGGGCTTATCTGTCTTCTCAAGAGACTCATTGTCATGTCTCTGAAGGGCCAAAAACCCTTTTCTAGTACACTTGGCCAGAACTGGGCTTCCCAGTCATGTTGCTGGACAGCTCATCTACATGGATTGACTATAGGGTTTCCAGATCCAAAAGCATTAACTTGTATAACTTGATGAGGCAGCATCAGATTCCTCAGTCTTTTTGTGGTTTAGGCACTGGGGAGAGGGCGGGAACAGAGTCACACTGCACTAGCACAGACATGCTCCTTTACTTAGAAGAGTGTGTATGACTGTAGCTTGTTGGCACTTTACCAGGTTGGACAAAGAGCCAGAAATGATGACCAAGAGTCATGTTGTTTAAAATGCTTTGATGGCACTTTAATACTACTCAGCGTTTACTCTATTTCTGGGGCACTAAGGAACCATAGAGGTCACTAGAATTCGTTCTAGTTTAGTTATTTCCATTGAATGAACCAGGGAACAGTCATTGCTCATCAGCCAGACACCAAGTTATCAGGCCTTCCATTCTAAGTTTGGCATGTTTCTATCACACCCACTGTATTTCTCTCCAGGGGAAATGGGGATTCATTATATATATGGGAAAAGTCAATTTTTGTCCATGCTCTTTTTTGAAAGCTGCTTTCTGTGGATATGATTGATATGTTTTTGTGTGGAGAGTAGAGATTTGTGAGAGTCAGATTCTTTTTTTTCAGGTCTGCTTTTCTCAGCTATAATTGATTTCAGATTTTTAAAATGTGTTGTTTCCACACTGCATGTCATTAAAATAAAATATTAGCTTTCATAAAGTTTCTTTGGAAGTGTTCCCTCTGTGCTCTGTTCCGTGATGTCTAGCATGTCAATTAAATCCTTGAGAATAATGGTGGAGAAATATTAAAATTAATGAACACTGATCTTTCAGACTACATTAAGAATCTGTTATAATTATGCAGTTCTTCTAATACATGTCTGATTTATCTTACTTCTATTTGTTATTTTGTCAGCTTCATGTAGACTATGGGGTGTGTTACCACATTTGAATTTGGTTACACTACCGAATTGCCCAGAAAGTGAAGAAATAAAGAAACGAGTACAGTTGGAAGCAGATAATTAAAGAGCCTTGTTTACCAGCAATGAACTGTATTCTTAACAGTCCTAGACTTCTAACAGGTGTTGGTGTAAACAGAGCTTGGCTTATTTTAGGAAACCTCTTTTTGTTTGCAAATGCTGAAACTGTATTTGTTAAGCTGATGTGTTCCTAAATCAGGCCAAAGTTCTATTTAATTTCACCTTTTTCGCCCTTTTTCTCAGTGGTCACTTCATTCTAAAGAGTAGAATTCCCAGGGATAACACATAAAGAACATCCTTCCTTTAACTATGAGCTCACTGATTTTCTATTGTTCCTTCCAGATCTGGAGGGATGGTGTTTGGACCAGCAAACCTAGGGGAACATGCAATTAAAAACTTCATTGCAAAGCACCGTTGTAACTCCTGCTGCAGGAAGCTGAAACTTCCTGGTATGTGCTGTGGAATTTTATATTTTCCTAAGTAAATTCATCTTAAGAACAGTGTCCTGGAGAAACTGGTATGGGTGACATATTGGCAATATCATATCCTATTTCCAGACTATGTCCACCTTTCTAACTGCAAAATAATGAAGGTCCTGAAATGACTAAGAATAGGTATTTACTTAGAGCTCTAGTGAGTTATCATGAAGTATCAAGTTATCTTTTTTTTTTTTTTTTTTTTTTTTTTTTAAAGTAAAGCTGATGATCTGGAGCTCCCTGTCTACGTACAGGTGAAGCTGCATTGCACTGATCGGCATTCTACTTTCCCCTCCCTTTTTTTTTTTTGGTCTTGCCATTGCTTTTAAATTAGAAGCTGTCAGTCAGTGGTCTGGAGT
The DNA here is from genome assembly GCF_049634645.1 of Pelodiscus sinensis. Lineage (NCBI taxonomy): Eukaryota > Metazoa > Chordata > Testudines > Trionychidae > Pelodiscus > Pelodiscus sinensis. The sequence continues at coordinate 35,425,195 of NC_134716.1, read as the reverse complement.
TCATAATGTAAACACTTACCATTAAAACACACATTAAATTATTTTCTTCTCCATGTGAAATAATAGATATTTATTGGGATCAGTACAGTTCCCAAGCAATCGTTTTAAGTGTTTAAATAAGTATCTGAGGAACTCCATAAAAATCAGCAATGCATCAGCCCCCAGAGAGATCTCCATGAGTCTTTCTCTTCTTGCAGATGTTGACTTCAAACCTGGCTCTCTACATCACAGCTTTTGCTTTTCCACTTATTTGGAACCATCCATCACATAAATGATAGTTGTTAGAAATATACTTTTCAGTGTAATGCAGATCTGATCAGTTTTTCAATATGATGCAGTTTTACAGGGCTCAGAGTGTCAAAAATAATTGCAGTTGTGGGTGAAAAGTGTCATATGATGTCAGGTGAAAGAGAGAATTGCTATCTCTGTATTTTTTTTCTAATGAAAAGTACTTTGTTTTCAATAGCTGCCTAATTCTGAATCACCTCCATCCCTAGAGGTGTTTAAGTCTCGGCTTGACAAAGCCCTGGCCAGGTTGATTTAGTTGGGATTGGTCCTGCCTAGAGCAGGGGGCTGGACTTGATGACCTTCTGAGGTCTCTTCCAGTTCTATGGTTCTATGATTCTAGGAGTTATAATAATACCTTTAAGATCGCTTGCCTTTGTGGCCAATGGATGGTGGGATGGGGGAGAAAGGGGCAAGGCTTGCCAATGATTGACTAATAAGGCAGAACAGTGGAGAATACATGTGTGCACATTCCCTACCTGCTTCTGTCTTTCCATGGGTCCTACTCTAGTGCATCTCCTCCCATTCTTCTCTGACCTCTCCTAGGAAGCCTCTGGTCAGTGCAGCATCTTCCACTCCCCACTGCACAACCTAGGGTTAATATGCCCCTTACTCTCATCTTCAGAATCTGGCTCTTGCCCATGTCACTGAATTTGTTTCCCCCCACAGATATGAAAAGAAATGACTACACTCCTGCAAGGCTCGATCCAGCTGTCAAAGGGGAGACACAAGCAGGAGCAAGAAGTGCTGTTGCTACTGAAGACAAGCCTCTGGAAAATTATACCCGTTTATGAGCAAGTAGGATGGCGTCTGGCCTTTAGAGCCCTTGAAAACACTCCTTACTTAGTTTTGTCACCTGTCAGTCTAAGAACAAAATGTAGGGTATAGCTATACTGTACCCACAGGGTATGACCGTGGGTTGAACAGACATTTGTGAGCTAGCAGGTCCCAGAAGAGTGAAACGGTGACAGCAGGAGTTTCAATGTGGCTTGCATGAGCCTGCCTCGAACCTTGGCTAGTTATTCATGGGGAAAGCCCACATTACTATAGGTTTACCATTCTGGCACCCAGATAAGATGGAGAGTGTATATCTCCTCAAGCTACAATCACTCCCTTTGATTAAATTATAGACATACCCAGAAATGCATAAGAGTGAAATTGCTCCATCGCTTAATATCCTATGGGCAAGTGGGACACATGTTTTCCAAAGGAAATTCTTAGTTACACACCTCAGTGCACTGCTGTTGTTTTTTTTTACTTGATTCCAGTGCAGCTCAGTAAAGAGCCTGGACCAAGGAGCTGCCTCACCTGCTAACAAAGTTCATTTATACTTCAGTGCCTTAGCTGGAAATATAGTATGAAGCTGAATGATGTTTATTTTTTAAAAGATGTATTTTCCCAATTAGGAATTATAGGATGCTTATTTCTCTGCTACTTTACGTGATTCCTGTTTTCAGTAAAACAAAGCATGTATGCATATGTATAATTTTATAGCTGTATATGTGGCCCTCCTGTGTTCTGTGTGGAGAAAACTGGAAAAATATTTTGGTGATTCTGTAGTACAAGCTGGATGACGTGAAAGGCCATCTGAAAACAGAGAGAAAGAACCTTCAATGTATGTAGGTGCCTAAATCCCGCAGGATTTAAGTGCTGAAGTACTTCTCGATATCTGGGCTCATGTGTTTGAGTCACATAAACAAGAGTCCCCATTCTGAGTGTTTGGGAGGGGACTGCACTGTGGAAGAAGGGCCTATTCCTGCATTCTTTTCATATCCCAAAATCCTATTAGAGTGAAAAATGTAACGAAACTGCCCCTCTTTCCAATTTCCAAAAGGTGAATTCATTAGCTGCACAATCACCATACTCATGAAAATGTTTCAATTTTTAACTAGGATTTTGTCTTTCTTGAAAAACGTCAGTAATTTGGAACAGAAAGTCTCAAATCTTTAAGTTTTAAGATACACTAGAAAATTGAAAAGGCCTAATGAATAATATAAAATTACGCTCACTTGGGCGTTTTGTGGAATATTGTAGGTACTTGGTTTTTCTCCTGAAGTATGATTGAATAGGTGTAGAGATACACTTTCTTTACACTCTTTTCTACTGAGATCCAGTGTTAGATCAAAGACTTATGCATATGCTTAAATTGTGCACTGTGATTCCAATGGAGCTACTCTCAGCAGGTACAAGGATGAATGTCTTGGCAGGATTGGGGCTGTAGTGACATCAGTGTTGCACTACCTAAAACTTTTAGCAACTCTTCAGTCAAATCCCAAATCTTGCATTAATTGATTTCTTTTTTCTAAATGGCTGGTACTAGGAATGCCAAAATGTTAAACTTCAACGGACAGGAAACTTCAAAATAACAACTCTTACAAATGTTTTTCTCTACACTATCTATTTTTTATAGCTGGTGAACCACTCATTGCAGAAGTCTCCATGAGACTTCGAATGTCTGGGAGCTGTGAACAAAGACACTCTAGTTTACTCTGTGGCACAATATTGAAATACCACATGATTGCTCCAGTAATGTGTTTCCTGTGCAGCATATCTTTTAAAATATGCACTGTAGCAGACCATTATAGTTCAGTGCATAGCATACTTTGGATAATATTCTAGCTCCACTGAAATCAAAAGGACTTTTACCATTGACTTCAATAGGTTCAAGATTTCACCCTGGAATCTAGTGTTTTTTATTAATTGGGGCTTGACCATGCTGCCATTGCAGTTAATGGCAAAACTCCCATTAATTTCACTTAGAGCAGCATTGGGCCTCACCTTTACAAGAATTTTGCAGTTAGATAATGTATATGTAGATGCTAGCAGGGTCTGAAAGAGTTCTGCCTTACAAGTTAGCAGGGAGATGGAGAGATTTCAGGAGCAAACTGCATTTACTTAGACACATCCATTCTGCCTAGATATCCAACAAATAGTGGTGCTCCTCAAAGTGATCAATTTAGACTGGTGTTGGATTACAAATTGCTTTAGTACTGAAAGCAGGGGTAGTGAAGTGTTATCAGTATTATCTTTACTGTATGAATAAAAGGTTTTCAAAGGGGTAGCTGAGTTAGTCTGTAACTGGAAAAAACTTTAAAAAACAATGAATAGTCTTGCAGCACCTTAGAGACTTAACAAAAATGTAAATGGTGTCATGAGCTTTTGTGGGCGCAGCCCACTTCTTCAGATGAATGGAGTAAGGGGTCCGGTTTTCAAATAAATAAAGGGGAACAGAATGCTGCTTAACCTGTCCAGAATGAGGAAGTGGTCCTCATCTGAAAAGCCTTGTTAAGCCAGGGGCTTGAACACCAGACTTCTGTGAAAGTACAAGGAATGGGGAGAGGAGCTTGGACGTATGAACTCTCTCTAAGGAGGCTCAGTGTGGCTTAACCTTTTCTTCCCCACTGTTCAAAGGTAGAGATAAACAGGGGGCTTTTTGTTGTTGTCAAAAGAGCAGAAATCACTTGTGGCGGGGCACAATATTTGAATGTAGTGTGAAAGCCACAGGCAAAGCTATTGGTGTACCTACCTGGCATTGGCTTATTTGTTCCCTATCCAAACATGTTACAAATAAATGCTTTTCCACCAGACTCTAGCATGTAGCCTGTGGGAGAAAAATCAAATAACTCCAATTGTGTCTAAAGGGGGGACTGTGCAGGAAATCAAAACTCTCTAAAGAAAACTGCTGTAAGGGTTAAAAGTTTTCCAGACCTCTCTCCCTGTAACAGAGAGAAATCAAATTAGCTCTAATCAAGACCCTTACAATGCCTCCCATCTCAAGTTCATGGAGACTCCTAGTCTGTCACAATTTGTCATGTAAACCCTTATCTTTGTCACAGTTTGCCTTGTAGACTCCTCCACTCAAGTTCTCATGTGGCTTTGTGTACTGTAAAAACTTACTTCTAGCACTCCTGGGGTGAACAGAAGTCTCAGAGTACTTCTGCTGAGACTTTGATATGTTAAAGAAGAACAATCCACAACTGAGCTGTCTAAGCATTCTGTATAAAGGATACCTGAATCTGTCTGTCAGGGCTGCTGCTTCACTCTTGGAAGTGACAGCCTGCATGCATGCATCATAAAGTTTTCTCTTCTAAGTTTCTTTCCTGCCTCACTGATTTGACCTCCGGCCTCGAACCCTTCTGGGGGCTCTGTACCCCAGAGGAGCGAGATTTCCCCCTCAATTTGGTGTCAGAAGTGGGATGGCTTGGAACTCCAGTTGGAAAGGCTGATGACGGGGAATGGGAACGGACTACAGCGCGCATCTGGAGGGTAAGGGATCCATTTAAAATCCCCCAGTCCGCCTCCCTGTTCTCGTCACCAGCTGGACCGGCTGGCGGTAAGAGTCATCTTTTACTTAAAATTTTTTGTTAAGAGGCTTGAGGGAAACTTAAAATGAAAACACTGGGTATAGCCAAATAGGGGTTGGATTTTGTTGTTGTTGTTGTTGCTGACTGATTGGTGGCGAGTCCAAGCACATGGTTTTGAGTGAGTGAAGTCCGGAGTGGGACCGCAGCCGCACCAGTGCTGTCAGTGTCACTGCACAGCTGCTGAAAGCAAGGGCGGTTTCCCCCGGCACATAAGGAGTGTGAGTGAAGCTGACAGTTTGTGTGGACTCCCACACTATCCTTGGAGAGGGTAGTGTTGCTGGACGCCTGTGCTATCCTTGGAGAGGGTAGTACTGTTGGGCTCCTGTGCTGTCCTTGGACAAGACAGTGCTAACATGGATAAGATTGCTCCCTCAAGTCTGTCTCCTACTGAGGGGAAAGGTTTCTCACAGCCTGGGACTCCCTTGTCTCAGATGATCAGTCAGCTAGGTATTGCCTGCAGGTTTGAAACTAAGGAGACTTAAGGAATTATTGAGCATTTGGAATGGCTATACTCAGGGGAATTCCCAGAATAAATGGCAACTAGAACTTTGACTTACAAAAGCTTGCTTATCTTAGAGTTTTCCTCGAGGAAAAACATCCTAACCAGATGGAATATTGGTGTCTCTGGGAGGATGTGGCAGTAAAAAAAAAAATCAGAGCATTATGGCTAGCAAAAAAGATTCTATTGAAAAGCTGCAGCAAGAATTGGCTACTCTAAAGAAACAGCTTGATTCCCCAGATGTGCCATCTGCACCCCCACCCGCTTTGGACCCTTGTCAGCTGAACATTCTTTCCTGTTATCTCCCTGTTCTCTTGTAAACCTTATGGGACATGACTTGTTGTGTAAATTGGGTGCAAACCTTCTCTGTAGAGAGGAAGGGATATTTGTTGACCTTCCCCCCCTATCAGGCTCCAAATTTGATGGCATTACTACTCTCAGAGGAATCTGATGAGACCTCAGGACATACACCCCTCCTGGACCTCTCAGATGTCCCAGAGACATTGTGGGCAGCCCATGTGAATGAAGTGGGGTTGCTAGCCTCTGCAACACCAGTGCAAATAACATACAGACACAACAAGCCTTTCCCAAGGGTAGCCCTGTATCTATTGGATAGGGAGGCACAAGAGGGCATTAAGCCTGTAATCTCTTCCCTCCTTAAACAAGGGATACTTGTTTATACAACTTCACCATGTAATACACCTATACTACCTGTGAAAAAGCAAATCTATAGATTTGTAGAAGACCTAAGAGTCATTAATAAGTTTGTAATCCCTAGATTTCCAGTAGTACCTAACCTGGTTTTCTGTAATAGATTTATGTTCTGCCTATTTTTCTATTCCAGTGCATAAGAATTCCCAATTTCTCTTTGCCTTTTCCTTTCAGGGTCATCAATTAACCTGGACATGTTTTTGTAAAGTTATTGTAAAAGCCCTACTCTGTTTTCTCAGTTTTTAAAAAGCTGACCTTAATTCTCTCTCTCTTCCCTGCAGTTCTGTGTTAGTTCAGTATGTTAATGATGTGTTAATTGCTAGTAAAACTGAGGAAAGATGTAAAACTGATACCTCTATGTGTTAAAGTGTCTTGCTAAAAAAGGGTCACAAGGCTTCCAAAGCCAAATTGCAATTTGTAAAACAAAGAGTTCAGTACTTGGAACATTTACTTTTAGGAGATGGCCGCCAGTTAACACCTGAGCGAATCTCAAGTTTTTTTCATTCCTCACCCTTTCACCAAAGTCAGGTATACAAATTTCTGGGTACTGCAGGATATTGCAGACAATGGATTCCTAACTTTTCTGGACTCACCAGGCCCCTTACTATTCTACTCTTAATCTTAGCTCCTGACCCAGTGACCTGGTCCCCAGAATGTGAATCTGCTTTCCTTTCCCTTAAAACTCTTCTGCACAGTGGGCTTACCTAAATATAGCAAGCCTTTTACTCTGTTTTGTCATGAACAGGATGGAATTGCAGCTGGAGCTCTCTGTCAACCCCTTGGACACACACCTCGTCCAGTAGCTTATTTTTCTGCAACACTGGACTCAGTAGCCCGTGGGTTCCCACTTTGTCTGAAGGCAGTTGCAGCTGCTGCTGAATTACTTTAAAAAGGCCCAACCTGTCACATTAGGCCACAGCATAATCTTACAAGTCCCTCATGCTGTCTCTGCTCTCTTACAGTGATACCGCACCCAGCACATATCTGTTCAGAGACAAACCCTGTATAAGAATGTTATCCTCTCTTCCCCAAATGTGGTAATTCAAAGATGTAATGTACTTAACCCAGCTACTTTTTCTCCTTTACCCTCTAATGGTAAAGCACATACCCATAACTGTGAAGAATTGCTTGAGCACTGTGTAAAACCTCCCCAAAAATTTGTCTGATCAACTGCTGGAAAATGCAGATCTTGTATTATATACTGATGGCTCATGTAAAAGAAATTCAGTTGGTAAACTAAAGGCTGGATATGCAGTGGTCTCAGATAATAATGTTTTAGAGGTTCTTTTCTCTTCCAGGAATCAAAATCAGCTCAGGCTGCTGAGCTCATCGCTTTAATTCGTGCTTGCCTTTTAGCTTCCGGACAGTCTGCTGCCATTTATACTGACCCAAAGTATGCTTTCTCTGTCTGTCATGCCACAGGACAAATTTGGAAACAACAAGGTTTCCTTACCTCTTCTGGCTCTGCTATCTCTCATGGTCCCCTTATCTCCCAACTCCTTGATGCTATTCAGCTACCCACATCCCTCTCTATTACCCATTGCCCGGCCCACACAGGTGCCACTGATCCTGTTTCTCTGGGTAATGGGAGTGCTGATGCAGCAGCCAGACATGCAGCAGAACATGGACCTCTGGCTCCCTTTCAGATTCTGGTCTCTCTTTCCCTCCCTGTTTCTTTGCAGGACCTGATAGAACTACAGCAAGCTGCTCAACCTGCAGAGAAAAACCTTTGGGAGAGAGCAGGCTGCTCCTTATCCCCAGCTGGGATAATGGGTGCACCTGATGGCTGCCCAGTCGCCCCAAAAATCTCTCACACGGCAGCTTGCTCAGGTGTCTCATCAAATGACACACATGAGCAAAAGGGGGGTGGCCTCACAAATCCCAAAACAATGGTACGCCCCAGGCGTGCACCTAGAAGCTGTCAAGAATATCTAATTCATGTGTGATTTGTAAGCAGTTTAATGTTGCAGGAGGCCCACAGGCTAGCAGCCACACAGAAAGAAGAAATCTAGACATAAAATGACGGTTAGGAGAGCTTGCACCTGCAGGTAAAGGAAGCCCTCCCAGTACCTACTGATGTATCGCGCCACAATATCCAACCAGGCGACTACAACCAGGAACATCGCAAAAAGAATTCCCTGACAGCCCGGTGGGAAGGACCGTTCCAATCGCTGCTCATCACCCACATAGCAGTAAAGGTGAAGGAGCGCCGCTCGTGGATCCACGCAAGTCATGTACGCCGAACTGCAGATCCAACAGAGCTGATTGACCCCGTCACCCAGGACCCCTCCCTGGAGGAATCACCTGAGGACGAGGTTCAGCGGACCGAGGCGGCAGACTCTCAAACCAGACTGTTACCAAACCGGCCTCCACCAGGAGCTTCGAGGTACAACCTGAGAGGTAGGACTGTACCAGCAAAGACCTACAGGTGAGCCTGGAGCCCTGTAGCTCTCACAAAGGGGAATCCATTCCAGTATTGAGTGAACTAAGAGACTACGAAATCTCGAAGAGTGCCTGCAGAGGCAAGCCAAACAATACTAACTGATTAAGCTTAGTTAAAGAGACTGCTTTGCTAGTTGCTAGCTAATTACTATATTATTATTATCCTTTCTACTTTAGAGACTTAAGATACTATAATAAGATGGGGATTGTTTTCCTTCTTTTAGTAGTCAGAATAGCCTTAGTGTATAACTTTCCCCACCCTTATTGGGAAGCCCTGCAAAAGGTTGTGTCCCTCACCAATACAAGTGATACAAGTGACTGTTGGATATGTGAACAGCTTATAGAAGGCTCTGAAGGCCTTTTACCATTACAGTTTATCCCAACTCCTGCCTCCCTGTGGACCAGACCCCTAAAATTCAGATCTACTGGTAGTCAGTACTCTACAGGAGAGCGGGAGTGGGTAGATGCCCAGAATGATAACACTGTGCCAGAAGTACATAGTCATGGGGGGGAACAGGCAGATTTGGCATAAAAATCTAATTGCCTCAGAGATTCCCCTTACTCAAGCATTACATCCATAAGGGAATGCTTCCCTTATGTTTCCCTTATGTTTTAAAAGCAATATTGGCACTGGTAAAGATCTGGGGGTGAATGGGCAGTGGATCATTTACCCAACTGATAAAGAAAACCTCCCTCTAAGATAAGAATTCATCCCAGCAAAAGAAGAATACCTAAGAATGTCTAGAATAACTTTGAGTAATACTCCAATAGGAGTATTAAAGGGGGGAATTGTGGGAGAAAAATCAAATAACTCCAATTGTGTCTAAAGGGGGGACTGTGCAGGAAATCAAAACTCTCTAAAGAAAACTGCTGTAAGGGTTAAAAGTTTTCCAGACCTCTCTCCCTGTAACAGAGAGAAATCAAATTAGCTCTAATCAAGACCCTTACAATGCCTCCCATCTCAAGTTCATGGAGACTCCTAGTCTGTCACAATTTGTCATGTAAACCCTTATCTTTGTCACAGTTTGCCTTGTAGACTCCTCCACTCAAGTTCTCATGTGGCTTTGTGTACTGTAAAAACTTACTTCTAGCACTCCTGGGGTGAACAGAAGTCTCAGAGTACTTCTGCTGAGACTTTGATATGTTAAAGAAGAACAATCCACAACTGAGCTGTCTAAGCATTCTGTATAAAGGATACCTGAATCTGTCTGTCAGGGCTGCTGCTTCACTCTTGGAAGTGACAGCCTGCATGCATGCATCATAAAGTTTTCTCTTCTAAGTTTCTTTCCTGCCTCACTGATTTGACCTCCGGCCTCGAACCCTTCTGGGGGCTCTGTACCCCAGAGGAGCGAGATTTCCCCCTCAAGCCACATGAGCCCTGAAGAGTTAAAAATGTAAAGAAAAAACCCACTCAAGGAAAAAAAAACCCAACCCTGTGTCTCATTCCTAGCAAAGAAAACTTTGACTTGCTTTATGTGTCAGGAGTTTAGGTAGGAAACAGAAACCTTCCATTTCTCAGTCCGTCACAGAACAGGGTCAATGCAGCGTAAATGCAACCTGTTGCAATATAATGTAATTTCAGCAGTTGTTGCCAAGTGCTTACGTTAGCCAACGTGAGTCAGCCAGGTTTGATTTCCCCTCTCCCCCATCTGCAGAAGCACGCCAAAGAGCTCTACCACTTCAGCTGTGAAAGTACCTGGAGGTATGTTGTTTTTGCCATGAAAATAGCCCATGGGGGGTAAACAATGTTGTAAACCCATACTAGAATGTTGGTGAGTCATCCAAGTTTTGGGAGTAGAATATGGACGAGTGATGAGACATTGTTCATTCCAATGTAAGGCTTGCCCTGTCCAGGATGGCTGTGGAGAATGAATCTGGGACTGTTAAAGCTGAAAGCATGAGCTTCTTATTACTTGAACAAAAAGGCCATACTGTGTTGGGGAAGGGGAGGGAAGGAGGGGCGGGGAGAAGGTTTACAGGATGTAGTGTGCCATATTTCACCTCACAGACAATACGGCAAAGATTTAGGTTCTATGCCTAGCTCTCCTTGCAGTGATCTTGTCCCACCCCAGAGTTATCCAAGCTATAAAATGGAGGAATTATATGTCCCCAAAGGTAGAGCTACACAGCCATTGTTAATAAGGAGAGTGAAATGCACAGAAAGGTGAAGAGCTGTCAGTAGATAAGCTGGTATTAGCACCCCATGGCTCTTATTTGGCAGTTCACTGCATGTTCCCTTAGACCAGCAGTTCTCATCCTCTGGCCTGCAGGCCACATGCAACTCAACTGGCACAAAGCTGCACCACAGAAGTTCCCAGTTGCCCTGCTGCATATCAGGCTCCTGTGGGGTCCTGGTCCAGTCTGCCCTGACCCTGAGTGCAGGATCCCAGAAAGCAGCTTCTACCCAGCCCTGCACAACAGGGTCCGTGGTCCTGGCTGTCCCTTGGAACTGAGTGGCAGGGTTGGGGGTCCTGCCTGCCCCCCAAGTCTGAGCTGCAGGGTAAGGATCTGAGCAGCCATCTTCTACCTGGCATGATCCAATATCGGGGTCTTGGCTGTCTCAGAAGTCCCCATGCAGTAGGATTTTGGGTTAGGATTCCTCCCCCCACTCCCACTCCACACCAGCTTTCTACTCCTGGCCCCACTCTGTGGAAGGATCTCTGGGCATAGGGTGCTGAGCATAGGGGTTTGTGAGGGTAGTTGCAGAGGCACTGTGATTCTCAACCTGTGGCCCAGGTAACCTGTGGTAGATAGTGATAAATAGGTTGGGAATCACTGGCCTAGATACTGTATTAAATGGCGGGGGAGGAGAGAGAGAAAATCTCTTTCCCGTTATATTTCATGTCAATAGCATATAGGAATGAATGCGTAACAGAAGTTGGCAGCTCTGCTGATTGCAGGCTTTTGGTCCCAAATGGTTCTCTAACTCTAGCAGCTTTTACTGCTGAACTCACATTTCGGGACAATCTGAGGAAAGCCAAACTAGAAGGATTTCTCTGGGTACAGACTCCGCCTTTGATACACCACTAAGCATCCTGGAACAGAGTAGGTGCCCATTATGAAAATATACAGGGCAGTAATTAATATGAACATGGCTTTACTGGGGGAACTAATCCCTTTACATAGAGGAAGTATTCCACATGTGTTGTAGGCTTAGAGAGCTGAGTGCTTCAGAAGTGCAGTAATTAGCATTACTATCATTGTTTGGCTCAACTGACCCCCCATTGCGTGTGTATGTACACGCACAGATAATTTCTGTCATAAAGAGCTGTTGTCTAAGGACATAATAATAAAAGATGACTTCGTTCACCTTTCACAATGTTCGATGTCTGTTCGGTAGAAATATCTGATCCCAAAATACAATCAAGATGCCCTTTGAGAATAATGGTGTGGTTCAGTGAGAACTACAAGCAGGAGGCCCCATTTGCAAAGCATCAAAGAGCATGCCAAGAAAATCCTACCGTGCAGAATCTCAGCACCTTGGTCAATTGACATGGGCATGTGGGGCTAAAAACAGCAGTTCAGAGATTCCCATTTGGGTTCAGGTTCCAAACCTTCTGCCTCGCCGTGTTCTGGAGCCCAACTCTCGCCAAAGTGGCAATAGTCTACACTGCTGTTTTTAGCCCATGTCCCGCAAGCCTAATGGATTTTCTACGCTTCCAATGTTACAGCGTCACAGCTGCACCACTGAAACAGTTCAGTGTGGACACTCCTTACGCCAATGGGCAGGATTCTGCCTTCAGTGCAGGCAATCCACCTCCTGAGAGGCAGCCACTAGGTTGACAGAATACTGCCGTCTACACAAGCATTTATGTTGGCTGAATGATGTTGCCCACTAGTATTGTTTTTGTCACACCCCGGAGTAACATAGTCAGGGTCACCTTATGGTTCCTGGTGTCTTATGCAGCCCGAGCACCTGCACCCCTCCCCTCATGGTAGTGAGGAGGGCAGCCACTCTGTGGGGGGTGGGTGTTCCCTTTGTGCTGCAGGGCCAGAGCTGGCCAGGCTCAGCGCAGGGAGGTGGGTGGGGAGCATGCAGGGGGTGCCAGATGAGAAGCAACAGGAGCTGCATGCCAGAGGCTGAGCAGCTGGCTGAAGACAGGTGGCAGTTTCCCTTTGCCTATGAGTGGCAGCTGGCTGCAGCTCCTGGAGAGGAAGGCTGATGGTGGCTGGGACTAGCCATTGGAGCTGGAGCTGCCCACACTTTGCTGGCCCATCATGGCTGCGGGTGCAACATGCAGCTGTGTATGCCTAAGGATATCCCTGGACATAGTGATGACAACTTAATTTCCTAATATAAATCAGGCGTTGGAGAGCTGACATGGGCTTTGAGACGTGGTGCTGAAGATTTTGCTTTGCAGTGTAGACATAGTGCCTGCGGCCTAAGCCCCGCTGAAACTTCAATGTCCTTTAGGTGCTTGTTGCCTACTATCATTATGTGTATAATTTGTGTGTGAGAGAGCGTGCCAATAAGGCCCGAAGACAGGGGGGATATTGCGAATAGGTATTAGATTACTTCAGGTAATAACTATTACGTAAATAATAAGAAGAAAAAAGACTGCTATTGGATAAGCTACATTATGGCAAATTAAACTTTTCCCCCTCTTTTCTAAATTAGCTACAACCCAGCTAGCAGGCAAATAAGCAGTGATGTACAAGTGACTATTTATATAAGAAGCCTATTAATATACAGCACAAATGAGAATCCTGTGGAGAGTCTAATTCATTTCCCACACTGAATGACCATAATCACTGTACGGTTTAGCCGTGTCAACAGTTAGGTATTGGGGAGTGTTGTAGTTTGTATGCTGTAGTGAATGATGTAAAACCCTGATTTTATGTAAGGCAGCTAATTACCACATGTCTTTGAGAACATACTTAACATAAAAGCCTGGTTCAAAGTATTTAGCACTCCTGTTAATCCTCCATTTATTTTCAGAGTTGGTTTTGACTTCACATGTGAAACATTTACAGTTATTCGCCATGCAATAGCTGAATGAAGTGACAATGTTTGTTCTATAAATCTGTGGTTGGGTACCTGTCCAAGTGCAGCGTACAAAGTATCTAATGGTTCTACGGCATTAGTTAAAACAGAGTGAGCGAGTGAGCATCTGTGTACACAACTTTGGTCAAGATGTCACCACTTATTACAGTCCTTGCCTTTGCTCTCATTAAGCTCAAAGAGGTAACAGTCATTGAAGTCAGAATACTGACCCCTTTTCTGGTTTCAACTGAGCCTAACTTTAAGCATGTAAGCAATATGGCTGAAGAGAAAGTCACCACTGAAGGTTGGCCGGCAAACTTTTTAAAAACACAACTTACTCTGTGTCCACTAGGCTCTGAGTCCTGGTTAAAATCTTGTTAAAACCTTGCTAATTTAAAACACCAGATTTCTGAGTCTAGGCATGACTTCCTTTTTTTGCTCCCTGTAATTCCCAGCAGCTGCAAACAAAGGTCTCTAAACCTCGCCACTTCCTGGGCAATGGCTATCAAAGGCCTCTGGCTCAAGGTGGTCAAAAAATTAAAGTACATATAAAGATACATTGGTCAGAAATGGGTTCAGACATCTATTGAGTGTCAATTCATCCAGTGCTTCCCATAGAATTACCCTTACAAGCTGTCCTGACCTCTGCTGCTGAAGCTCCCAACTAGTTCCCTCCTAATCAGTGAAATACTGGCTTTCCCTACTTTTCTCCCATTCCCACCATAGTCTTCTTTTCCAGGGAAATACTGAAGTTAAGGTGAGATCAGAACAACATGCTTCCTAGATCTCTAATACCCATATTTTTAAATCATGCTAAGCACACCAGCCGATTATTTCTGCTAACGTGCTCATTATTTACATAGTTATTGACATGAACATCAACATCATTAAGCCTGGGAGTCAACATATAATTTAGATGGATGGGGTCATTCATACCACTCAATGTATTGTTTCAGGCTGTTGGTCCCTGCCTCTGGAAAGAAGTTCACATTTGAAAGATTTTATTGACAGCATAAAGGCCACAAAGTAGTCCTGAGATTTTTAAACAGGTGGCCTAAAATCTGTTCTCCAGGTTCTGTTTCCCTCATCTAGTTATTTAAAAAGTCTCCTCACACATAGTCTATTTGCCTAACCTAATGCACTTAACTTAACCATGGTGTACTGACTGGAGTTCCTCATTCCTCACTGTTGTAAGACCACACTGTGCCCATACAAGTTTAGACATTTTTCGGTCATCTCTTGTCAGCTAAAACTGTGCCATATTTTCTTGGTTTGTGAAGCCCTGGGAGATGTTCTCCAGCTTCAGAAGACTTAAAAATTATCTCCAGTCTTCACTGTAGAGCAGCAATCAAAAAGCTGAACAGACTATTGAGAATCATTAAGAAAGGGATAGAGACTAAGCCAGAAAGGATCATATTGCCTCTATGTAATTCATGGTATGCCCACATCTTGAATAATATGTACAGACAGGGTTGCCTCATCTCAGAAAAAGGTATAGTGGAATTGGAAAAGATTCAGAAAAGGGCAACAAAAATAATTGTGGGTGTGGAGCTGTTGCTATAGGAGGAGAAATTAATAAAACAGCTTGGGGAAAAAAGAGACTGCTAAGGAGAGATATGATAGAGGCCTATAATATCATTGCTGGTGTGGAGAAAGTAGATAAGGAAGTGTTATTTACTTCTCATAACACAAGAGCCTGGGATCACATTAAATTAATATTCAGCAGGTTTAAAACAAATAGAAGGAAATATTTTTTTCATACAATGCCTAGTCAACCTGTGGAATTCCTTGCCAGAAGATGTTCTGAAGGCCAACACTATAACATGGTTCAAAATCAATTCCTATATGAACTCATGGGGGAAAGATCCATCAATGGCTGTTAACCTGGATGGGCAGAGAGTGTGGCCCTAGCCTCTGTTTGCCAGTTGAGACTGGGTGCTAGGAGTACGGACCTCTTCTCTTTGTGCACCTAGCACTAGCCACTTTTGGAAGACAGAATACTGGGCTAGGTGGACCTTTGGTCTGACCTACTTTGGCCATTCTCATGTAAATCACTTACTGAAAAAATCACTGGTTTACTACATATCACATTCTCTTGAGTTTTCTCTTATATACTGCCAGTCTCATCACCCAGTCAGAAAAGGTCAACTTGACACTGCTAGCAGTGTGTACTTAGCTCAAGTGATAAAGAATGAAGAGCAGTGTCCTTTCTCCTCTCCAGTTCTGCTACATACAGCAAGTTCAGGCCGATGAGGAAGGATTCCACTAAGTTTAAAGGAAGTCACCCCCTACCTCACATTTGGTCCCCAGCCACGTTTTGAACTCATGGTATCTAAGAGGAGGATGGATTAGTGCATTGAGCTCCCATGCTGACTTCATCAAAGCTTCCTCCGAACATCTCCATTATCTGAACAGCTCTGTTAACCAAACCTATTATCTTTCCCCCTTGGTTTTCAAGTTGAGAAAGGGAAAGCAACTTCTTTAATGGCCCACAGATTGATGATTAACATTTTACATGTCCCTGCTGGTAAGTAAAAGAACTGTTTTGTGGACAGTGAAAATGCCTGAGAGAAGGAAGCGGGAGTCAACTTGCTTTATTAAGTTGTACTGCTTCATTAATCACAATCTTTTTTTATTGCAGTGCTTAAAGCCAAATCTATTGTACTTCTCTGGAATGGATTAGAGGAAAAGCAAGTGCTCTTAATGCACCTTTGACATCTGGCCTAGCAGCTGGCTATCTGCTGTATTGCTCTTAAGAAGTGTCGGGAGCCACATTTACTGTGACCATTCTAGCCCTTCTGATTTAAGCTACTGTAGAGGGCAATGAATTACCTTAAAAGAGCTCCTCTCTAAAACCCTAAGTTTTATACTGGACCCCTGCCAGCTTCACTGCTTCATGAGTATGAACAATCAGACAATTGAACTGATTTGACTTTACAACTCCTGGAGTTTCATTGCCTTTAACCTGGGGATGTAATGATGTTCATGCCATACTAAGTGCCTCTCTTAGGAGGGGAAATGTGGGCTGCTGGATCAAGTAGGGCACCCAGTCTCGGTAGCTGAAAACTGCACTGATTTGCAGCAAGGTGTGACATAGAGCCCGATTCACTCAACTTTGAATGCACCTTATTTTCAGTTATAGATTTTGGAGTTAGCAAGTGCTCTTAAAAGAAAATTGTAAGCTCATTAAAAGACATGGTTTTTCCTCTGAGATTCTTTAAGTTCTAACAACTGCTGCAAAAAGACCAGTCTAGATGAGGTCCACCTAATCATACCCACAAACATGTGTATATGGGAGAGAAAAGGCCAGTGTGACTTTAAACTGCATATGTATGGGCAGTGCATATAGAGATGACCTTACATCTCTGATGAGGCCACAGCTGGAATGCTGCAAATTATTATACACATACACCTTCACAGACACTATTCTAAGGGTCTACTAAATGCTGAAATATAAGCATGTAGGTTACAACAGCAGTTTACTCAGTGTCCTCCTTCCTACTGTCCCATCCCAATGATTGTCAAATAGTCACTATGCTGATCTCTCCCTTCTTAGTCTGACAGCTGTCTGGGCAGGCACCATGTTATTTCATAAATTTGATGACCATTATGATCATCTTCTCTGATCTCCTGCATGAAATTGCCTGTAGAAACCAACCCATAGTTTCCTACATGTCATGTAGGAATTTGTACAGAACCATTTTCAGGTGGGGGCCATGGTTTGGTGTGAGACTTCTACGTGCTACTGTAGTATTAATATTGCAAAAACTTCTTGCTCCAAGTCATCCCTAAATATGGTTAGATGGATTCACGTGGCAATTGCACAGCTTTCTGAATAAAATTATTATAGAAGCCAGGTGTTTTATATATATATTATAAATATTTCTGAAAGTTTGTCCCAAAAGATCTCTGAAACGGTAAGAGCGAGAAACACCAAAATTTGCATGGAGCCTACCGATTTCCTAACTTCAATAACTGGATTGGTTATATCTTGAAATCAGTTCCCTTTGTTCCCCCAGAGTCCCAATTAGGCCTACTGATAATTAGCTTTTAGGAGCGCCTGATCATAGGCATTTGCTGGACTCTTCTGTTAAGCGTGTCACATAAACTGCAACTATGAGATCCTAGAGCAGTGGTCTCCAACCTTTTTACATCCAAGATCACTTTTTAAATGTCAGAATGAGCCAAGATCTACCACCCCATCCTTCCCTCAGAACCCTACCCCCTCTTTGAAGCCCCGCCCTCTGTTCTCCTCCGCGCCATCGCTTGCTATCCCCAGCCCTTATACACTCTCAGGGTATGGCTACACTGCCACTTTTTTTCCGATTCTGTCTAGACTGGGCCAAATGTCAGAAAAACCCCTTCTTCTGGAAGCTCCCTTAGTCCTCATGGAACAAGGAATACAAGGGTTACCGAAAGAGCATGTTTGCTGTTCCGCTAAAAAAAGTGGATGCACAAACGCAGCCTTGGACACAGAAGAGTTTTTCCGGGATACCGCTGGAATCCCGGAAAAATTCCTGCTGTCTAGCCAGACCCTCACTCGCTTGAGACAGGATGTGGGGGCTCTGGGGTAGGAATGAGGTATTTGGGTGTGGGAAGGGGTGAGAGGTGCAAGGTCTGGGAGGGAATTTGGATACAGGAGGAAGTGGAGAAGGGGATGCTGGCTCGGGGAGAGGGCTCCAGGATGGGGAGTGTTGGGGTTGGGGTACTGAGCAAGCCACATGCTTGTGGATGTGAGGGTGCAGGAGTTTGGGTTGTAGTATGTGCAGGGCTCAGGGCAGGGTGGGTGGGAGTAAGCTGGGTAGTGTGTGGATGGTGCAGATTTGCAGGTGTGTGGATGGTGCAGGAGTGTTGTGGCAGAAGACTGAGGATGTGGGACTGCAGGAGTTTGGGGATGTGAGAGGCTCAGGACGGGGAGGGGGGCAGTGTATGCTAGGCTCAGATTTAGGGTCGGGAGGGAGGCTGTGTGTACAGGAGTGGTATAATGCTGCGGCCAGATGGGGGCTTGGCCCCAATTGGGAGTTTGTTAGCCAGGTTTCATTTTTAAATAAAATATTATGTCATACAAAAAGGTTTCAGCATTGTCTTTATTTATGAGAAGGGCTGGGAACCTGGTTTGAGTCAGGAGTCACTGACCCACAGAAAAGTCAGTTGGGCCACACAAGTGAGAAGCAAAAAAATAACTCCTCCAACCCCCCCCCCCCCACGTAGAGAAGGGAAGCCCCGGCATGCGCCTCCTCTGGGGACTACTACCTCTCCCCCATGCAGAGTCTCCCCGGCACACCGCAGACCTGCTTTGTGGTATGGCACCCACTGTTTGGGGGAGGGGGAGAAGCCTGCACACTTCCTCAAACCACAGAAGTGGCGTGCAACTGCTGGACTTCTGTCCACCCTGCAGGAAGCTGGCACTACCTCCCTCGTTGCTGGAGGTAGGTAGGGGGGCTTCTTTGGGGAAGAGTGGGGCTTCCCGATTGACCAGTTGATCGCGATCAATGGGTTGGTGACCACGGTCTTAGAGGATAAAGCATGTGGGTACCTGCAGCACCATCAAGGGAAAGCCCAAGAGGGAGAGACTGCAGTGGAGCAGAGAATCAGCAACCGCCCCTCTATTATGGCACCAGCAGGTCTCCAGGACAGACCCAAATGTGGCTGATGCTGGCTGGGGTCTAGCCTTGCTAACTGTGGCTAGGAGAATCTGCCAGCTATCACAGCCTCTCAACATCTTCACGCAGCCAGGTTCTGACTGAACCCCTTCTGGAAGTTAAAGTTGCTTCCCTGCCTCCACACCAAAATGAGCCATCCCACCACTCACCCTCCTTTGTGCTGTGTGTATTCTCCTGGCAGGGCTGTGTTCGTTATCAGCAAGTGCCATGGGCATTATGCACTTTGCAGGATTCAGCTCACAGTACAAAGAGGAGGTGAGTAGGAGGACAAGGTTTGAGCACCGTGGAGACTGAGGAGGACACGGTACACTCAGAACAGCCTATTCTCATTAGAACAGGTACGTTCCGGTGCTGCATGTTCAGCTCATCTAGATATCACTGATTGCACCTGGTCTGAAGGTGTTTCGCTTTGTCTGATCAGTGCAACTGGTCCAGCTGCCATTAGGATGTCCATTCAGGTTGCCCCGTGGAGCATGCACTGAGGGCGCTCAGGGTATTTCTACACTACCATACGAACTTGCAACTTCCCGGGCTTCATTTGCATGTTGCCGGGCACCGCCATTTTTAAATGTCCGCTAGTGCGGACTCCGTGCCCACGGCTACACATGGCACGAACTAGATAGTTCGGACTAGGCTTCCTATTCTTTAGGAAGATGGGCATAGAGTCTTTAAGGGAAGATGGGCCTTCCTGATTTGTGGGGATTGAGAAAAGAGACCCAATGGGATTTGTCCTTTTGTAAGCACATCACTAGCTATGTTAATTTCTTAAAGTAATATATGAGAAAAGTATTTCCAATAAAATACGCTATGTTAATGTCATTGATGTAGTTCATTCCTCAGACCTTTTACTATATTTTCCCTGGGCTATACCTGGTTTTTCTGCTAGTATATGTATAAATTAGAACATAGAACATAGCCCTCCTTGGGTTAATTTCTCAGATCTAAGCAATGGGTCCTGAGGATGAGCGGGGAGTACAACAGAAGAGTTCTTAGAGACCTGTACAACAAAATGATGACAAATAACAATATTTTTAATACTATTTTTTGGATCTTGAGAACATTTTGGTGGCAGTAGATAATTGACAAACAGCTAATCAAGCATCCAGACAATGCTATTAACCAACCAATCAACCAAATAAACAAAAAAAACCAACCCCCTTTTCAGATCAGGTCTTTGTTACTTTTTCTATTGGTTGACCTACCTCCTCCTCACGCACACACACACACACACACCACCACCACTTACATTTCACAAAGGCACTGATTCGCCAAACACTTGCTTGTGTGAAAGCTAATTATGCACATAAATAGCACTTACAGAAGCCAAAAGGAGTTTGGATCAAAGTCCAGATTGGTAAATAAAGATGTTTTGAGTAAGCATGGCCAAATACTGCTCTTGCAGGGTAAAAATCCCACTTATGTCAGTGGAAGCACAGTTACGATAATGCTGAAGCCTTTTGAAAATGAAAATTCTCATTCAACTTTTTCATGAGGATACATTCAAACCAGAAACAGGGAAGGGGACAAGAAATGAATTTTACAGGCTCATCATACCAGTACCACAGGTGAACAAAATGACACCCTATGATATGAGAGCATGCCCTTTAACCCCCACATTTAATAGGCAGCAGGTTTAAAACAAAAGGAAGTTTTTCTTCATTTAGTTCACAGTCAACCTGTGGAACTCCTTGCCAGAGGATGTAGTGAAGGCTAGGACTCTAACAGGGTTCAAAAAAGAGTTAGCTAGATACATGGAGGTTAGGTCTATCAATGGCTATTAGCCAGAATAGGTAGGAATGGTGTCCCTACCATCCGTTTATAAATGGGTGGCAGGAGAGGGATCACATGAGGATTAGCTGTTGTGTTCCCTCCCTCTAGGGCATCTGGTATTGGCCACTGTCAGCAAACAGGCTACTAGGCTAGATGGACCTTTGGTCTTACCTAGTATGGGGTTGATATGTTCTCACTAGACAGTCGTGAGTGTGCCTGTAAAGCATGCCATGTGAGGCATCAAGGAGAGGTTATGCACTGTTTAAATCCATTGTTCTATATAAATACAAACCATTTGAATGTATATGAAGTATGGGTGTCACTATAACACATGTAAGCTGGGGACTCAGCCAGATATTACCTCCCCAGAGACAACAGTAACCAATGCCCAGGTAGGTGTAAAAAAAAAACAAAACCAACAACCCATCAACAGCCATTGTCCAGCAAGGAAGCTACAATTCAATGACTCACCTGCATGAAGCCACATCAGGGGACTTGCTCAGTTGCACCTGGGGACTCAGCAATACCCACCAGACATGGCTGGATAGTATCTTCCTGGGGTATAATATGGGGAGGGAGGAATTTGGCTGGTGTCTTACTGTGTGAGATTCAGGAATGGCTTATGCAATCTAGCAGCTGGGTATAGGGCTTCACATTTGGTTATGTTGAGTGATAAAAGAGCCTGGATGGATTTGCTAGTTAGAAGGCTCCATTTCCAAATGGAAACAAAGTGCCAAGTGAAGCACAGCACTTGCTGGAGCATTTAACTTGCCCTAGAAGGGAAACAGGAGCTCTCTTTTGGACCATTTTGACAGCTTTGCCATGCAGCACTCAGCTTGTCTCCTTTGACTAAAAAAATACAAAAACCAACCAACCAACTAACCCAGGATTCTTTCTCAACTGTCTTCCTCTTTTTCTTTCCCACTTCCCCTCATCACCTTCATATTCCTTTACCCCCCCTCCAGTCTCTCTGTAGCTGAGGTGCTCACTATAGAAACCTATGACTGTCACAACTGCATTTCATTTGTGTTCCTGTCTAGGCAGAGCAATGCCGAATCCCCCAAACTACACTTCCACTGTGCTGCTTTCTGCTTCCATGCAATTAGAAATGCTCCTAAGGTGCATGCATTGCTCGGCGGGAATTCAGCACCCACCCCCCCCTCCGCCTTACCCAGGTATGATTGTCCAGAAAAGCACATGAAAAACCCCAGAAGGGCACAGCAAGTGTGCGTTATAACTTTAAAAATGACATACACATGCATGCCATACAATCTAGGCACTGAGTCGCAGCATGCCCTTAGCCTGTTTACCTCTCATGATAAGGAGCTAGTGTTTGATCATTCCCAGCTGTGTCCTTACTAATCCTTCTAAAGAGCCTGAGCTTCAGTACATGCACAGACAGTAGCCCATGGCTATTCAACCATACTGGATGGAAAGCACATCCCTTCACTTAATGCTGTGTGCTGTGTTTGTAAATGTGCATTTGCAGGGGCTCCAGCCCCATTTCTATCTTTAAGAGCTACCCCCAATGCTGTAGTTTACACTGAATGGCTACAAAATTACTTGACTATGACAGTTAAATTGCATAAGAAGTAATGTTTTGGTATGGATGACTCCAAATGTCTCCATTTAGCCTGATAGTCTGTTCACAGGAACATGACAAGTAATAGTGCTCCTTAACTAAGGGCCCTGCAATGAGTCCAATCTGTTTGCCAGCAAGTTTGGTGGTATGTTACCTCCTTGTGCTAGATCTTGATACTGTGATATACAAGAAGAGAGAAGAATACTAGAAAATGAACAAATGAATGTGTAAACTAATACAAGGTGTTGGGGAAAGTGAACTACAATTATTGTTTCATTTTAGAAAAAACGAGTGAGGTGGCTTTTGATATACAAATGTCTGGATCTTTATCATAATGTTAATCTATTATCACTGCACATTAGTCGACACCATCGTTTACATTGGCATGATCTTGCGCAAATACTTTTTAACGCAAGAGTTCTTGCATTAAAGTATTTGCGCCAAAGAGCGTCTACACTGCATGTGCCTTTGCGCAAGAGATGTGCTTTTGCACAAGAACATCCATGCCAGTGTAGATGCTTTCTTGCGCAAAAAAGCTCTGATGGCCATTTTAGCCATCGGTCTTTCTTGTGCAAGAAATTCATGTTGCCTGTCTACACTGGCCTCTTGTGCAAGAACAGTTGCGCACGAGTGCTTATTCCTGAGTGGGAGCATCATAGTTCTTGCGCAAGAAGCACTGATTTCACACATTAGAACGTCAGTGTACTTGCACAATAACTCCCCTCCAGTGTAGACAGACAGCATGTTTTTGTGCAAAAGCAGCCGCTTTAGCACAAGATCATGCCAATGTAGACACAGCCCATTAGTTTCTTTATGCCAATAATGTATACGATGTAGTTGTAACAGACTCACCACCGCAGCACTTCCTGTATGGGCATTAGATCCATTCATCTGCAGCGTGACCTCTATGGGTGTCATCACGCCACGCTGCTACTCCACCATGTGTTGTTAGACCAAGGGTAAGCAATAACACAGCGGCAATTCACCAGGGCCATCTTAGCAGGCCATCACTGCTATATTTACCTGCACAGCTGCAGGTACTGACAATCACAGCTCCCACTGGCTGTGGCTCACTGTGCCTGGCCAATGGAAGAAGTGGGAAGTAGCGTGGACTTGGATACCACTTCCTGCAGCTCCCATTGGCCAGGACTGGCAATCCTCAGCCAACAGGAGTTGCGATTGCTGGTATCTGCAGCTGTGCAGGTAAATATATAGAGAGAGAGAAAGAGAGAGAGGGAGCGCACATATAGATGAAATGTCTGTTTTTTAAAATAGTTTTGTATCTTTTAAAATTAGGAAAACGCATAGGTGAGTAATATAAAGTATATTTTACAAAAACAAAAGCATGGCTTGTTATCATCTTGCTATAAAAATCACCCCAACAACAGCTACCAGACAATCACAATGCTCTTGAATAAGCTCACACAGAAAAATGGTAACTGACAAAAATACCCAGCTCTGGTCAGAAAAAAACCATGAACTTAACAGACCTATGAGTTTTATGGCTTATTACACACCCCACTGCCTGCTAACCCTCCATTGTCCTGTGCTGCAGACATGTTTATTGCCTTCTTCCTTATAAATGCTCTCCTACAACATGTATGAGCCCCTTAAGCTTCACAAGCTGTCTGAAGGTACGTCTAGACTACTGCGTTTTGTCGACGGAAGTTTTGTCGACAGATACTGTCGACAAAACTTCCGTCGACAATTTGTGTCCAGACACATGGAGTTCTGTCGACAAAGCAAGCCGCTTTGTCAACAGAACTCCGTAATCTGGACGCAACGTTACAGGCAATAACACCTTCTGTCAACAGAACTCTGTCGACAGAAGGTGTTTTGCCTCGTAAAATGAGGTATACCAGCGTCGACAAAACCGCGGAGTTCTGTCGACGTTATGTTTTGTATTGTTTTGTCGACAAAAGTCCACTTTTGTCGACAAAACTAGGTAGTCTAGACACACCCTGACATTGTATTTAGTTAGCACACTCTGGTTTCCTTTCCCAAACCTGAAGAAGAGCTGTGATGCTCAGAACTTTGTCCTTTTAGTACCTCAGCAACCGCTCTGTTCTGTCTTGGGACTAACCTGGCTACCACCACACTGCAAATAAATAACCTACCATAACAAAAACCTTGGGTTTTTTTTTGATAAATATATTATGCATCATGCCCTTTAAATTAATTTTTAAAATGATGTTTCGAAATAATTGGCCTACTCTACTCAGGGTTTTACACTGTGCTGATCACCACAATAACTATCATGACCACTATACCTATGAAAAAGGTATAGGAACCTTAAAAAGGGAAAAACTGTCATGGAATGAACAGCAATTGGAGACAGATTGCTGGGCCTCAGAGACTGCTGGTTGCGGGGTTAGCTCAGTGAAGAGGAACACATTGCATACCCTGCTACTCTGAGACTATGGAGCAGATACCGAACAGGGTGCTACAAAAAGCAGAGCTGTGGGGAATGGCCTCAGACTCCCTGATCAGGCCACTAATGAGTCAGGCCCCAATGGGGTGACTAAGAAACTGCCTGAGCACCATTTCCCCCTCTCTTCCTTTTTTGTGAGTCTCCCTGTCCTCAGGGCAAGAGGACAGAACCATTTTTTGTTTGAATACAGTTATACGCTCCTAGCAGGGGACGGCTTCTGGGAGCGTAAGAGAACGGAGGCAACCAAAATGGTGGTCTGGTGAGTGAGAGAAGGGACTCTAACCCACCTCAATCAGTGGAAAATTCTGGCAGGTGATGCTTGATATGAGGGTGTCAAAACAAACAAAAGACTCCCACAGACGGAGATAAAAGACTGGGCGTCTGCATGGTTAGCTCAGCTGCAGCAAGCAGCACCACAACAGCAGTTCCAGCAGCAATTGCTGCAGGAGTGGTGTGCCCAAAGGCAAGTCTAAGTGACAAACCAGTAACAAATGCTAAGGGAGCTGATGCCCCCTCAGGCGCTTCTCCAGGGAGGAGCTGCAACAGCGGGGGCTAACCCGACATGCTCCAGCCAGGGCATGTGTTCACCATAGCAGGCCTGCACAACTTTCCATGAAGCTAGCAAAGACAGGGATTACCCTTTGGCATTAGCAGCCTGAATGTGATGCACACCACCTCAAATAGTGGGCTTTGATTGTGGGTCCATGCTTGGCAGGTCTGGCAGAGACAGCCTACTGTAATCTGGGCTTGGAACAGGCTAGGGACTGTAAACAAAGCCTACCATTTTTTGGCCTGTTTGGACATTTCCAAGGCAAGCTACCACCAACCTTTTAGAGCCAAAACATATGCCAGTGGTACCAGCTCAGACAGGCGTGTAGTGTTTGAAGGAACACCGATGGAAGTGGCTGTACCCTCACAAACAGTCCTGTGCCCAGATTGATGAGTCGATTGGGACTGACCAATTTATAAAGATATTAGTGCAATAATGCCAACTCTGATGGTTGATGCTATCTGGGGACCTTGCAGGCAAATGCCGTGTGGTGAATGCAAAGCTTTCAAGAATTTGTATGGTCACTAGAGATTGAGGGCCTTGGTGCTGCACAAGTCACATTGGGGATAATGACCTCAAATTGGTAATATCCTCTCTAAAGGCTTAATGCTCAGGGCTGCTTTCTAGGATGCTCAGACCATTCACTAGTGAATGGGAAGTCCATGGGACATAGAGGGGTCAGGCAGTAGGCTGAGCAGCTATCCCAAGCACCTGACCTAGGAGCTGCAGAATGAGATTGGCCACTATTCCATAGCCAAGGAGAAAGCCTGCCACAGGAAGGGAAGGTAACTAGGGGAAGACTGCTGTGCCTCAGATGGTATGTCTACATTGCCATTAGACACCTGAGGCTCCACTGTGCAAACTGACTTGGGAGCCTGAGGCTCAGTCTAAGGGACTATTTAATTGCCGTGGAACCATTTGGGCTTAGTTGCCAGGTCGGAGGCTCCCAGAATTCAGACTGCAGCCTGACCCCAAACATTGACCGCAATTAAATGACCCCAGTGCTGAGTGCCTGAGTCAGCAGACACGGGCCAGCCACAGGTGTCTACCTGCACCGTAACATACTCAAAGACAGCTAGTTACAAGGTTAGCTCAGCAAAGAGGAAGCGAGTCATTGGTGTTAGAGAAAGCTGTGGAGTAGGAGATGGACTCTAGCCCCGATCCGGACATTAAAAAGTCTGCAAGCCAGCCAGGCCCCAAAAGGGTGACTGAGAGACTGAGCACCCTTTTAAATTAACTTTTTCTTTTCTTCACTGTGATTCAATCTGCCCTCAGGGAGGAAAAATAACTTTTATTGCTTGGACAGACTCCTGTATGCCTTAAGTAGGAGAAGGACGCTAGAGAAGGGAAGCAATGGAAACCATAGTGCAATGTGGCCCCCATCCACTACAGCCCTGATTCAATGATGCACTGAAACGTACATTTTGCTTTAACCATGTGAGTAATCCCAGTCAACAGGGCTATATGTGTGATTTATGTAAAGTGTCAAGCCCTCTGTAAAGAGATTTAGGTCCCGAACGGCACAGATAGGTACCTAGTGGGCTGTTTTGCATCTTTAAATATATTTTAAAAATCTAGCCTTAAGTCCTCAGATTATGAAAACTGTGACTGTCTACAGAAGTGTTGTGTCACTTTTATTACACATAGGCCAATTTTTAAAAATAGATGAGTGACAATGGTTATCTTTGCAGGTAGGTGTAGCGAATAGAAAATCTTATATCACGCTGATTTTTAATTCTGCCACTTCCATGAATGAAAAAAATTGCTCTTCTATTAGCTGAGGCTTTTTCTTAACAAACACACACACACACACACACACACACACACACACACACACACACAGAGAGAGAACGACAGAAACACAAAAACTCAAAGAACCATCTAACATATACATATTCAAAAGTTGCATCTCAGAATGCAGGAGCTGGTTGAGGTGAGGAAAAAAACAGCAGAGAGTTATTTAAAGAGCTGGCAGGGACCCGGGTTGCAATAGGACAGTTCCTATAATTAATATGAAGTTAATTTCACTGCTGGCTCTAATTTAAATGGTAAACCAGCAGTTATTTTAGTGCACTGAGAGATACATATGTTATACTTCATGCAATATGTAAAAGAACAAAATCCTGAAAATCTTATGATTTTTGCTTACACTTCCATGTGTTTAAATTCCCACTCAGTACATGTTCTTCAGTGTGTCAAATGATAAATCTACTTTCCCCATTTCAGGATAAAACAAAGTCAGAAGTCAGATTTTATTTTCTTATACAGTTTTTTAATTCAGCATTAAAGAAAGGAACTTCATCAACATTGATTGTCATTTACAGAAAACATTCAAAAATCATGTGTGCATTATTATGGAATGCTAAAAGTATTCAACTAATAAATTACAGGACATAAAATAAGACAAAAATCTATTACATTCTAAAGCAATATAAAACTTTTTTATTTGACAGGGATGCTGGTTCTAGGATATTTATGATTAAAAAAAGACCCCCTCAATGGTCACTTTCTAAATGAATCAGGCTGTAGTTTTACTCACAGACACATAAATTAGGGCTCATATATTAAACAAGGGAGAGAGAGAGCAGAGCAAGATCAGAAGAAAACTGAAAATGTATAAAAACGATGGATGAAATCCTGACTCCATTCAAGTCAATATGAGTTTTACCATTTACTTCAACAGGGCCAGAGTTTCAACCAATATGTCATGTTGTCATTTGTGATTTTGCTTTTTGCATCTACAGGCAAATAAAAATACAGCATTCATTATTAATTATTATTATACAATTAAGCTTCAGAAACAAAAAATCAATGTTGGCTCTAGGAGGCATTTAGCGTTAGAAAGTATGTTTTATTCTGCTTTGAGTGTAATTTAATATTTATTCCATTTGTATTTGATTTTTTTACACTCTTGTCAGGCAATGCAGCTCTTGTGCGTTACCAAAGTGATAAACGTGCTCATTGAGTAGCAAACTACCCCGCCTCCTTTCCCCTCCTCCCCCCAAAAATCAAATTAAATCAATTTACAACAATGTAGCTACAGCCAAGCACCAAATAGCTCAGGGTTTTGAAATCAGGGATTTAACATCTCACTTCACTCTAACAAAAGTAACTGGAAATAGGTTAAAAATAGTAAACCTTTGAAACTTGGAAGTATATGACAAATCATATCCACTCACAATCCTAAAAGCAAGGAAGCATTTTCAGGGATATTAAAAATATTAGAAAGTTTCATTTAAATCTAAATAGCTATTTTTATTTTATTTATAAATTGGTAATCATAAAATACTAGCTGTTAAAGTAATATTTAGGATGCAGGAAAGGCATCCAAATGGGTTGCATGTTATTTATGCTCCTGCTTGTGTTGTTATAGCTGTTGATACACTGGACACAGTTTCTTTTTTTCTGTTATGACCTTTAAAATGTTTATTTGGTGAAGGTCAGTTATGGCTTCAGATTACAGCTAATGAGTGGCCTGACCTCAAATTTGAATAAGAAATTAAAAGCATACAAAAATATTTAGTTCATGGGAAAGAAGAGTTTGTTTTTATTAATATAATCCATGCTGGAAAGATTCACAAAAGCCATATGATGCAAGGAAACATTATTTGCTCAAGTAACCTTTTGCAGGTTGTATTGTTCAAATGCAGTCTTCAGGTATTATTAGCGCAATATTTACTTTACAGACTCATTGGGAACAGGTATCATTGACAGTTCTGTCTTATTTTTTCCCATTACAAACAGAAGTATACACTAAACACCAATGGCTGATCAAAAGGCTTTATCTGTTACAATCAGTTTCCAATAAAAACTGAAGAAAACATTACACTCATAGGAAGCAAGTACATAGTTTGCTCTTTGATGTTTTTATCCTGTTTAAAAAAAATTGTTACAAAGTCTTATGCTTAAACAGAGACATAGAAAAACTCAGTGTATTCACTGTCCCAAGTTATTTACAGCAAAAATTCCAGAGACAGCATACATAGTAGTAGACCTTCCACAAGCATATATTAAAAGTAATTGCATTTGAAAAAATATTTTATTTGTCCTCTACATTTCTACAATACATACTCAGTTTCTGTTTGTTTTGTTTTTTGTATTTTCTTTACTGTTAATCAGATGAGGCAGTCAATGCAGTAGTAAAATAAGGGATTTTTGTAGTCATTCAGATTCCTAATTTATGTATGTATATTGTCCATCGATTACAGCCAGGGCAATTAGTCTGACATGGGAATCATCCTGCAGAGATTAGCATAAAACTCAAAACACCTCTACTTTTTCTTGATGGGGGTGTGAACAGTAGCTCAGAGTTTCAGTTGTGCTTTATTCCTGGCCACACATACAATTACTGAGCTGCCCCCTTGTAGCCCACTGGAGGTCGCACTGCAATAATGCAAGAGGCAAAGATTACCACAGCTAGTTCACTTGTTATGCGACTCAGTGATTTTTTTAAATAATAAGTGCATGAACAAATTCCCCATCTACTGCACATGAATGCAAGGTCCACACTTTAGAAGGGTTAAATTATTATTAGAATTTCATATTAACAACGACAACAAAAAATTTGCCCGATTCAGACACTGAAGTGACACATTTAAAGAAAACAATTATAGTGCATTTGAATCCCAGAAGAAGCTGACAGACTAATCTATTTACTTTGATTTCTTAAGCTGGGCGTCTAATCAAGACAAATATAAGTGCTTTTTTATAAGCTGTTTTTAAGTAGAACAGTCTTCAAGGTAAAGTCTGTTCTCTGTGGTTGCCCATCTGGCCTGACTTGTTCTTCAACACATTTGAGCATTTGCTGCTTAAATAATAAGGGACCAAAATTGAAAACAAGGGGAAGTTTTTCTAATTCTGTCCAGATATAGTTTTATGGCGCATGTATCACCGGTGACAATGTATAGCAATAAACAAGGAGCGCTGCCTTGTCTTGAAGCATATACATGTTTCCCAACAGCAGTATCTTAAAGATTAGCAAGTCCAACAAATATGAAAAAACATTGTCATATCTACAGTAGATGAAGTTTTTTCTTTATGTTACTGTACAGACGACAGCGTGCAAAGCAAACATTTTCTGCATGTATAGTTACAAAGAAACACTTAGAATTTATTGCTGCTATATTCAATGATGTTTTCTTTCACTCTCCCTATAAGATGCAGTTGAATTGTTAGGATGATGAAAATATGTATGTGCAATACATCAAGTTACTGAACTCACTGTCAACAGTATTATGCTCATTGTCTGCAATAAATGTTCGGGCAATATTAAGCTCCAAACAAGAATCTGATCCTTCTTCTATGATGAATTTGTGTATTTCCTTAGTCTTTTAGGTTATGTCTACACAGTGGCGTTATTTCAGGATAACATCCGTTATCCCGAAAAAGAGTTGTGCACATCTTAACAGCACGCCTGTTATTTCGAAATAGATTAGAAATAACAGTGTCTTAGTCTGCCTTCCTGTAAACCTTGTTGCATGAGGAATAAGAAAGATGCCGGAATAGTGCTTTATTTTGAAATAAACTACACAATTTGCGTAGTTCAAAGTGTATAGCTTAGTTCAAGCTATACGTGACTGTGTAGACATACCCTAAGTGTAAACAAATGGAAGGATTATTTAAAAAGGACACTAGCAGATTGGCATAATCCATCCATGTCATTGTACATTCAGACTGTCTTTTAGGGAGAGTTATCGATCTATTAGAAACCACAGAGAATTTTTTCTGTCTTTTTTTCCACACTGGATTTTTTTTCTATAGTGCAGGCTGTGCATGCAAGTGACTTTTATATTTAAATATTTTGCTTCTAGACCACTTAGAAGTTGTGCATTAGTCATTTAAAACATTAACTGTGAGAGCCATATAATCTAAACTGCTGGCAGAGAGAGACTAAGGAGGCAGTTTTAGGCCTTCCCAGTGGAGAAGGTCTCACATGCCTCTAGGATGAGGGGTGAATTAGCTTTAAGCAGGTTCCAAAGTAGGTTAGTCACTTCTCAGATCTTGAGTAACCCAGTCATGGATATGTTTGTGGTGGGGAGCTCTCTGATTGGTCAGGAGGCTCTACCTTCTGATGTGCTGATGCAATTCTTTGGATCTCCATAACCTCCATGACAGGTTTGAAGTAGACCAGAAACTTGAATAGCCTAAACTCAAGCTGCAAGGAACTAACTAGAATGGTGATGGCTACCAGTATAAGAATTTTGCTAGACAGATTTATAGCTTTATACTATTGGTAGCAGGGCCTTTGTCTCTGCCTTCCAACTCTTGATGTGAGGTTTTTCATTCATCCTCCCTGTATGGGGGACACAGAGGTAGAAAGGGATCCCTAACAAATATGGGAGAAGTAATGTGAGCTTATCTTAGTCAGGGAGTAAGATCAGCTTCACTAGGTGAGGGGCTGGAGGGAATTGATTGTATGTGTGTGTGTTCACGTTCTCTGCACCCAGAGGGCAAGCAGTTCTTGGTAAACAGATGAAGTGTGGGCCTGGTTAAGGCATCGAGAAGCGGGACTGGGGAGGAGGAACATTGTTTCCATTCTAACATAGGGGATTATGAGAATATCATGCCTCTGGTGGAGTAATAAAAAATAACAGTGTCTCAACCCACACAGAAGGACATGGGTGTATGCTGGGAGAAGACCTGGCTTAGTGCCACAGATTGGGACTGGGCCTGAGGATCTGATGCATCCATGACAGGAAAGGATAATACTTAATCTCTTTCTTTTCTA
This sequence comes from Pelodiscus sinensis, assembly GCF_049634645.1. Lineage (NCBI taxonomy): Eukaryota > Metazoa > Chordata > Testudines > Trionychidae > Pelodiscus > Pelodiscus sinensis. Next base: position 35,393,187 of record NC_134716.1, on the reverse strand, counting down.
TGGCTAGCTCTCAGTGATTATTTCTCCAGATGGTCAGTCAGCAAAATGGTGGCTGTTACTACCAACATGCTATCATTTATTGTGTCCTAGTCCTTCACCCTACATACCTCCAGGAATTCCAAATATGGCCCACATTATTGGTACCTTACCTCAGTACCTATAAGTCAAACTTTCTTTTGTTAATAGTCTCATTTCAGTAACTCCTAGAGAGCTAATTTACATTCTGATTGTGTGGGGACATTTGAAAACATGAATTAACTGCTCAGAAACACCTTACTGGATGCAAAACAATAAAAGAAGAAGGTCCTGAACTGAGCTGCGGCAACAATGACAGTGAATTCAATGACAGTGAATTCAGTTTCTAACCAATGTTGTTTCTAACCCTTGCCTTGAAAGCCTTGTCTGGATCTCTCATTTGGGCATCTAAATGTGTGCCCTTCAAAGCCTCTAACATTCTTTTCCTTATTGTGACCATTATATTTATTTTTAATAATGAAACGTCCCTGAGTGGCAATACAGTGCAACATTTGCATCAAGCAGTGATTGTCATTTACAAAGTGTGAAACTTTGAAAGGAAAGAAGAGGCCTGATTCTCTGAGTCACTGTTTCTACAGGATGTCAGAGATAGTAGGTAGTCCTAAGAGTGGAGGAAGAAAGTGCTGGGCAAGGTTAAGAATAAATAGTATATTTCATTTGTGTCAGGTGGAAAAAAAAGCTGGTTTTGTCTCGAGTTTCAGTTTCAACAGAGATATTTATACAGGATGTGTTTAGACCAAAGCAACTGTGTCGCGTGTCAGTCTCATCTCATTATCCAGTTATATTCCAAGGAATGCCTAATATTGTGTAACAATATGGCCGAATCCTCCCGTCCAAGCAAGGTCTTTATGTGATTGTGAATGAAACACAACCAATAGAGATAGGCTGTCTGGGGAAGGATGGTATTAGGAGGAAGATGTAGGGAGCCCAAACACCCTTTGTGACATGTTGTGCAGCTCCATGATAGCATAGAAGGGATTTTGGGACTGGGAGCTGGGACTGGTGCATCTGTGATTATGCACATCTACCAACCAGACCACATTCCAAATCTGCACTACATCTGAGGATTCTGCCTGCTCCATGAAACAGCTTATCATTACCCATTATCATTCCACAACGTAGGGTGGAGGTGGAAGGTGGCAAGGGGATGTTCCTTTTCCCAACCTTTGCAGACGGGGAACAGGATGCCCAGCACCAAAACCAATCATCACAGAGTAAAACTTGTCTTGGGTAATACTTTTTTCATCTTCCTCACCTTCTCAAACACATCGCTTGGACCCATCTAAAAGTCCAAGGTGAAATGGAGGAAATAAATTATCCCCTTATGCAATGGGTCTGGAATTAGCAATGGGAACCACAAACTAAAAGCATTAAAACAAACACAAAGGCAACATTTGACATGTGTTCCTCAGAGCTCAAATGAAAGTTTCAAACTTTGAATTCTTTGATTATATCAAGTGCCAAATACCTCTTCTGAGGTGCTCCGGGCCTTCTGCTTTTGTTAGGGAGCTGAGCAACTTGCAGAATCAGATCCTAAATATTGCCAATCACAAGCCAATCCTAAAACCTATATATTGCATTTACAAACTGCTTGATTTAATTGAGTAACTTCTATTACTCTGTTTTCCTAGCAGTCGAGGAACTAATCTTCCCATTAGAAGGAAATATCACTCTTGGAATTAAGTCTTCACACAGAGAGTTAGCAGGAGTGACATTCACACCAAAATTAAGTCTCTGTAGTCGCGTAACAAGCTGTCTACATCTGTCTATTCAGACAGTGCAGATAATTTGGTTAAATATGGTTAAATGATCTGAATACAATGCTAGAAATGGAGAAGATATAAATTTTTAAAACATTCTTTTTTTTTAAGCGTTGGGATTAATCAATCATTGAAAATCAGCCCCATTTAAAGTGCTTGCCATTAAAAAGTACCAGTAACTAACACACAAGCAGTGGTTGAACTTTGACAGATTCTAATTGTAGGGTATTAACCGTTGCTGTCTTAGATACAACTGTGGAGTAACTAGTACTACTAATAATATATACAAAGAAGCATAAATATTTTCTGAAATAAAAGAAATAGAAATTAAGTTCAGTTTACTAGTACATGTGGAGCTCATGTTGTAGCTTGTTTTTAAGATGCTTGTCATCTATTCATGAAAAAGATATAAAATTTCCATTTTTTCAAATTTTGGCACAAATGAACCATCATCTGCAAATCTGTACTAGACTGCATGATTAATTAGTCATTTTTCTATGGATTTATAAGTTTGAGTCTTCCAATCAAGGACCAAAACAATTTTACTTAAAAGCAAATTTCAACCCAACTTGTTTGCAAACTTTGACTAGTTGCTAACTGCTGTTGCTGATAATTTAAGTATTCAGTGAATACTAACAAATATATTGGGAAAAAAAGCAGGCCCTATGTGCAATTTATTCAAAAGTAATAAAAAGTGGGATGCTAAATTAACAACAAATATAATTTGCAATGAGTAAATTGAATAATTATAGTGGTAACCATTGATAACTCTTGCCTTTTTAATGGTGATCTAGGTCTGTGAACTGCCAATTTTTAAATACTGTTCTAAAAATCTTAATGCAGAGGAGCAGCAATGTACATTAAAAAGTGGTCTAGGAAAGAATTCCCAGTTTGCACACTACTTCTTTTCTAACCATTAGCATCATTCTTTAATTTTTTTGTCTTAGTTTCACCATTTTAAAATAGGTATAATAATTCTTACACATGAAAAGTGTTTAAAGGATTAACTGGCTGAGGGTTAAGTGTTGTGAAGATGAAAAGCACTATATAAAGGCTGAGTCAAATCTTTTGTGTCTATGTCCAGTTAACGAGAGCACAAGGGATAAAATTCCCAAAGATATTTGTTTTGTTTTATGAAAGGAAAGGAATTGAAAAACTTTTCATGAAGCAACACAAAGTAATGAAGGACTATTCATTATCCACATTACAAAACCTCATTATTTACCAAAAAAACAGAAAAAGAACAATTATATTTAATCATATACTCTTGGGGTCTCTGCTATGTATATTACGTCTGGTCACAATAACACTGAAACAAACACTTTTTTAAGCACAGGTAGCTGAACCCCTTCAAAGACAAGCAGGGGAATAACTGTATACATATTCTCTTCTGAGCTACACTCTGACTTGATGGGTACTTTTATTTTTAGCTGTATCAACATATATTTTTCTTACTGTAACATATTTGCATACCTGGATTATCTGACTGTCATGGAGAGGGGAGGCACCGAGTTAATTTGGATAATCAAGACTTTAGATAATAATATGAAGGAAGAAACTAGTAATGATTCTGCCACAGATGTTCTGCACGACTTTGAGCAAGTCACATGTTAGCTCAAGATTTTGCTCCAAGTGAAGTCAAATAAAACTCTCTCTTTAGAGATTTAGGGTTAGGCCCATAGCCGTCTTGAGCTTCACCATCCTCCTTTATAAAATGGGAATATAAATACATTATCACCATACATGGATATTGTAGGGCTAAAGCAGTATTAATTAGTTGTGTTGAGATGGAAGTTGCTATAGAAGTGCAAATTTTATTTGTTATTTTAATTGAGGACATTTTCAGTGTAATTAGTAAATATCAGTGAACATGGCCCTGGTTTAGAAAACAAGTAATTACAGAAATAGATGCACAGTACAAAGTACTTTCGCAAGCACCATCTGATTGAAAATAAATAATTTCCAAGGTGAACTATTTCAGCTTGCACATTTTTTGAGATTAGAGACAGGCCAGTCAAAAAAATTATCTAATATAAACCTATGACTTACATGCATAATGGAGGCTTTTCAAATGTATTGATGTTTTATCTTGTCTGTGATTACTAAAGAAAATGAGCTGGAGAGGCAAACAATTTTTAACTTTGCCCAGTTAGGCCCCTTCCATGCCAATACAACAGAAGAGTATCCAGCTGGGGGAAAGGAAAACTCCATAAAATTCCCTTATCCTTCCTCAGGGGCCAACCCTGACATCTTATCAAAGAATCCACAGGAAGCTGTGATGAGGAGGAGATTCAGGCCAGATCCCTGCAGACTCCTGGAAATGGGCCAGAGGCTTAGGGCAATCCATGCACTTCCACCTCAGCTGTGGGGGTCTCAGGGAGTCTCCTCCACCTCCCTATTTGTGGAGCCATACTGACAGGGCTGCAGAAATCCCTGCATGGGACAGTTTATGGTGCTGAATGACTCAGGTTGCATTAATTTCTAGGTGGATGGTGGAGATGGGGGAGGAAGTGATCCCTTCTCTCCTGCCCCAAATTCTCTCTTTTTGCCAGTTGCCCATGCTCAGGTGCCTGAACTTATGGAGAAGCCTCCACAAGATAAGGGGACAGCAGGAAGTATGATATGGTGGGAGAATCCCTTCTCTTCTCACAGGTGGAAGGTCTACTGGGTGTGGATCTTGGAGAAACAAACACATTATTCATTACTGCTTTTTCAGCTTGGCCTGCTCTCCCACTTCCCTCTGCCCAGGATCAGCAACACAAAAAGGCATGAATACAACCCTGGATTAGAACACTCTCAGGTCTGGGAGAATGATCTGGGACAGATTCACATTTGCATTTGAATGCTGCTATCCAGGCTGCTACCTCTATTTTGAATTCAATTCCCTGGCCTAGCCTGAAGCTCTAATAGCAACATACTTACAGGAAATGGAAATCCTCCATTGTCATACAACAGCTTACTGTGGTTCACCTGGCCACTGTCTTTCCTGCCACCACTACCAGGATCACCACATCACATTTTTACTCTTCAAAGCTATGTATTGGGCCCTCTCTTGGTTCAACTTAAGTCCAGGGGTAGAAGATGGGCCTAGTATCTAGTTCTCTAAGAAGCATTAATAAAATATAATGTTTTGCTCTTTCACAAAAATGTTCTGTTTGGGATAAATGTTTACTCTCTGTTATAGGTACTTTACTGGCATGCCGTCCTCTTATGTTCATTTTTATATATGCTTTATTCCTGTAACAGGGAGAAAATTCCAAATAACTTTTCCTCTGTCCATTTGAACCATCCAGACAAGGCTTTTCCATCACTGACACAATCTTAATGTTTGATTTACAGACTGCATACTGCCTATGCACTCTATATGACAAGTTTCTCAGAAGTGATACCATTCTGTCATTACACATTGGTGAGTGAGGATTTCACTCCGCCTCACAGAGCAAAATCCTGATTGCCCAGAATAAATCTAATATATGAGTTGGAGTGTAAAAAATGCAGGAGAGCCTGATGGAGCATCCTTTGAAAGTAGGCATGGGATTTTTAAGCTACAGTATGTGCATATTTTATATGAAATTGTATATGAATATATAATTTCATATATGCACAACAATTTCCAAGACAGCTATAAATTTCCACATGCATTAAACTATCTAAAACATAGAAATAGGCAAGTCTAATAAGTGGAATTTTCTTAAATTATATTTGAACAATAAACAGCAAGAGTAATACTGCAAAGTACTGCTCTATTCTCATTTATATCTACAATAAAATTCTATGAACAGTTGTCTCCCAAAACATACCCCAATAAAATAAAAAAGGTAACACCCAGTGTCCTATATTTGTATATTTATGGTCTGTTAAAAAAAAAAGAAGTAAAAGAAAGACAAGAATAAAAGAGCCCCACTCAGAGGTGCATATTTACATTCTTCAAACTGTAGCGGTGAAAAATAATTCTATTAAGTGCAGGACATTCCTAGTGTTGCAGTAGTGACATTTTTAATAAGTCTTCATGAAAACATTTCTTTTGTCTTAACAGTGATGCATTCCTTGACTATGTGACAATTCTATCTTCCCCTTCATTTGCAGCCAGTGGTAGAGTCTGGATTGAAAAGCTCCTTGTATAATGGAGGAAACAGTGTATTCACTATATCTGGATGAGATTGCTTAAATACCTGCAGTTTCTCTCCATGCAAGTTGCAAAGTGCAGTAATGGTTGGTATCTTGGCTACTAACTGTAAGGGAAAAAAAGAGCAAGAAAGTGTTTAGAAATAAAGCAGGGTTTCCAGAATGCACATAGGTAGCATCCTGCTGGGTAGAAGAATAACTGACTATGATTTACCGAGAACAGCAAAACCTGTTTAAAATTACCACCCCAACTGGCAAAAATTGTCTAGAAGAGGCTGGTTTTCAATTAAAGACCAAACACAACTGTCCTAGATGCACGGGTGTTATTTTAAAATAGTCATGTAAGAGAGAGGGCTGAATATTGGAGGTGGTCCTTAATGAAATCTCATCCCCGTAATAGCACCAAATATACTCATTAATGGTTGGAAAGAAAAAGAAGAAAATAAGACTAGCAGAGAAAAGAATAGCGGCAGTTTCCTTTCTTTCCCTCAGCATCAGAGTGCTATGTGGTTAGTTTTTCTAACTGACTAAAAATACTACCACATAAACCTATAGAATTTCCTGTGGAAAGTAGTGCATTTTTTGTGCAGTTACATGGGGAGCCTACCTAATTAAAATGTCTCAATTTTCCTCTGAATTGACAATTTATGTTATGTACCCCACACATTTTATAATCTTTTCTCTGGCAAAACTCTGAAATTAGTGGGAGGAGGGATTTATTTATTTATTTATTTATTTATTTTTACCAGGACTGCAGTATTAGGCCTTGCTTATCTGATGATGCTTTCAAGATCCTTTCTTACAGTAATACCTACATTTGGCAGATATGGAATCTCTAAAATTTACAAAGTAAGTATCCTTGTGATCCTTACATGAAAAAAGCACGGTGCTAGATGTGCTCTCCATTTGATTTTCTAGACTAATGTGCCTACACTTTTCCCCGGTGTTAACAAATATGTGTATATGAGCATTTCAGTAAGAAGCCTTACCAACCCAATTGGTAAAATTATTGTCTGTTATTGAAAACTGGAAGGGATTTTCCTCATTTCAAGTTATACAAATTTTATTTCTGTTTTAAACAATTACAATTATAGCAAATAGGAAGCAAAATATTTGGCCAATAGGATAAAGAATAAATACCAGATTTATTCAGGTTAATCTATGGGTGTGAACCTTCAGGAATAACTCGATGCTATGTTCGCAGTATGTGATAACCCCCTCAGTCAAACTATTGAAACATCTACTATATATTTTACAGAGTTTGTGCATCTGTCTGTCTATGTATTCATCCATACATCTGTTTGTGTAAGAATTCCTCCGAAAGGGTAAGATCTAGGACCACCTAATTGGTATGTAGCTTAAAATAAGGTAAGGATTTGGTTATACCAAGATAATGAGATGTGCCTGGAATTCGATTGCTTCTCATAAAATGGAAAGAGAGGAGTCTGGCAGGCGGGACAGTTCTACTGCAGAATGACCACAGGGGAGCAGCAAGGGGGCAGAGATGGGGACTAGGACAGCTATAACCTCATTAGGCCAGCAGGGGACAGGAGCGGAGAAAGGGACAGATATCTACTATATATTCCAGAGAGTTTGTCTGTTTGTGTGTCTGTCTGTGTGTTTGTCTGTCCCCCAGTGGGGGACATGTACCCCTCTCCTGGCTGTGCCAGCTGCAGTGGCTATAGGCAGGCACTTCTCACGTGGCCCCAAGCTTTCGTGGTGTGAAAGGGCTGGGTTTGTACTCTCTCCCCGGGGCAACCTGCATACTAACCCCCTTTTCCACAGCTTCACCCCAGAACAATGAGTTAGATGAAGAAAAACAAAACTTATTTGAGTTAAGGACCCAAGCAATGTCGGGTAAATCTTCTAGTTATATTATAATATTATAAAATGGTAACACTTTCTTTCTTACCCTTAGTCAGTGGGGAAATATATTAAGACTGAGCTTGTTTTCTGAATTCTTATATTAATATCTTCCAGAGTCTTCTGACTCTCATTCTCAGTGAATTCTTTAAAAAAAAAGATTACATTTTGAATACTGCATTAGATAATCTGGTAATGACTAAATTGCTGCTTCACCTTTGTCTGTTCCTCCACTTCCTCCACATCCTCTATCAAAGCCTTACTTTGGTTATCAAATATATAAGAAGAGTTATAATAGATTTGCTATATACATTTTGGCAACACTTCTGAATCCAAGGAAGTTTTATTCTGTTAATATAGTCTTGAACTAGTGTGTTCTAAGGATCTACCTTTGCCAAGGTCTCATCATCAAGATGGTTCTTCTGAATCACATGTTGAAGTGCAAAATAAATCTTTTCCTGAAGTTTCTGGACCTTTCTTGGTTCTATTAGCCAGGCTCGATCTGACGAAGAAGAAAGGCAAGGTCTAAAGCCAACAATAACAAGGAAAGAGGACTCATACATGCATTGGTAACATGCACCATGCTGACAAATGCTAATCTCGTTATGCTAAGGAACTGTGATGCTATTAACACATTATTTCAGAGGCAGAATATTATGAACTATTATACAATCACCTGGGAGTTCAACTCATCGACATGAAGTATGTAATTGCTACCAATACATTGCATTTACATGTTTGAACTTGACTAGGTGGACTTTAATAAAAAGGATAAGCGAGGAAAGGCATGACAAAATGGACAAACTCCTGCAAAAAATGTAAACAATGTCCAGACAATTCATTTATTCTCTATTGTTTTCTTGTTCATATTTCTCTATCATATCTATCATATTTCACAGGCAGTACAAGTACCGTTATTTTGGCACCCATTGAGTACAGAAAGAATAAACAAACTGAGCAAACTAGTCACACCTCGTTGACAGCAATAAAATATGGCAATTTAATTTTTTTTTAAATTGTTGCAACCTCTTTAAATGCAAGTTTATCATTATTTAAAAATGCACTCCTTTGTAAATAGCACCAGGTAACATAAAATCAAAATTATCTGGGAGAATATGTTTATAGAAATAGCTGTTTGGAGCCTATCTTGATTGTACTGACGTCAAAAGGAAAACTCCCTATGATTTCTGTGAAAGATGAGGATCTACATTCTCCCAACTCATGGCTTCCTGAAACAACCATATGCAAATAGTGCAGCAGTTCATGATTCAATTCTCTGTCTATCAATCCAATCCAATTACTGGACCAATAAAGTTTTTGTTTTCATGCTGCAAATCTCTCTCTCTCTCTTTTCTGAGTGGGTCTTAGAAATAGTTTTTGGCTTTCAAACAGGAAACGAAAAATCTATTTTAGAGCAGAAAGATTTTACAGGAAGAACAAGGAAATGTAGAAGAGCCCTTCCCCCATACAGATGCTTATTTTTTAAATCAGAGACAGAAGGGAAGTAATAGCACTGATTGGATAGGATTATTGTAAACTAACCATTCATATGAATTTATCATACTGGCCTGATAAAGTTATGTTTCAACATATAACTAACAGCCATACCATCATTTTGTCTCCTCTATGTGGGGAGAAGTGCATGAAAAGGGCATAGCATGAAATTATTGCTGTTCGGAACACACTGTTTTGAGCCTTTTCTGAAAAGAGACAGCGTGGTGGTCTCTAGACACTGAACAGATGCTCAGAGAAAGAACCTTGTTAGAAAGATAAAGAATCTTGTTCACATAAGGTAAGCACCTGGATTCGGTAATAGCAGGAGCAGCAGTAACAAGATTAGCGTAGAGCTTACATAACACCTGCCTAAGTGAGCATACAGTACTATTCAGACTTCATATATTAAGTGCCAAATTTATGCTGTCATTAAACATGCATTCTAGTGGATTTAAACCAAGGCCCAGTGTGGTAGGCTGGAGCAAAACAGATTTACCACAGAGGGATGTTCCCTAAGGATTTCTCTCTCAATAACAAGCATGGGCTTAGAAATGAATCAGCATGGTTGGTACTGTGTTTTCGTGAATAATGTTTCAGTGTCTAATACTACCAATTAGGGCTGCTATGCATAAAGCATAACAGTTAAATTTAGGACAAAGAAAATGTTTGTGATAGTCATCATTGTGTTTCAACCCATCTGTCTGTTATGTCACCCCCTCCCCCACATAAACACATAGACTGCAGAAAGAAGTGGCACATATCCTTGCTTTGACATTTGTTTTTTTGTGATGTGGGAGAGAATGGAAATTAATCATGTGTCTTTTTGTCAGTGTGTAGGAAAGACCCATTCAGGAGATGACAGGTACAACTATGGGATATTACGGTAACTACTCTTGTGTCTCTGAAAATCAGAATATCTGCTTGCTCTTCAGAGACACAAGAGTACTGTGGACGGGCAACAGGGGTTTCTTGTGCAAGAAACCCCTATGGCTAAAATGGCCATCAGAGCTTTCTTGCGCAAAAGAGCGCCCACAGTGACATGGACGCACTTGTGCAAAAGCACATCTCTTGCGCAAAACCACATGGCAGTGTGGACACACTCTTGTGCAAGACCTTTTGCACAAGAACTCTTGCGCAAAACAGTTCTTGCGCAAGAAGCCTGCAGTGTAGGCGTAGCCCAAGAGTTTGGTAGTTGCTCTTGTTTCTCTATAGGACACATCTCCCAAACAGCTTCCTACACCCAGCCATCTCTGTCTGAGAGAGGCACAGCTCAGTACTAGCAGCAAAATATTTGACACTTATCAAACTGTAGGGTATTTAGAAGACCATTTGCTCTTCCCTTTTGTATTTATCTAGCTCCCAAATATATTAAACTACTGCATCGTCACACCGTTTTTATGGATGTACAGTATTGGGATGACCCGACTGAAGTGAATGGAGTTTCACAGTGATTTAAATGTGCCTTGAATCAGATCCTTTATGTCTAAGTCAGTCACTCTAGTAAAACATCATATTAGAACACAACTCTCAGCAAAGGTTTAAATACAAAGACAGGTTCAAGCATGATCACAGGGATTCCACCTTTGCACATTGTGAAGGTTTTGCAATAGAAAACAAAACTTGGTTGGAGGATATGATTCTGCTCACAGCTCTGTTGCTGCCCTTTCTCCTGTGGCTGAGAAACCTCTCCAGCCTAAAATACATCCCAGCAAAGCAGCTTTGCTTCTGATGACTCCATCTAAGCAGCCAATGATGCTAACCTGAAGCATGTTCTCACTGAGTCATCCCTTCCAACATGGAGCAAACTGTTACAAAACACAAGTTCTCCTGGGTAACAAGGTGAGGTAACAAGGATCAGAATCCTTGCAGCACATGTTCTTATAAAGATATGAAGCACATTTACACCATCTGTGCTGCTCTAATTTTGTCTAAATTAATCTGCTCCACAGATGTGACAAAAGGACAAAGCAACTTAGAGGAGGCCGTGAGCAGAATTGGGTGAATTGTGTGTGTGTGTGTGTGCGCGCGAGTGCGCACACATGTGTAGGGAATAAAAAACCTGATTAGATTTTTAAAAGGCCTGACGAATTTAGGCATACAAGGCCCATTAACATTCAGCGGGAGAGTGCTTTTCCCTCAGATGTTTTTAAAAATCCCACACTGAATTGTGAACATGTCCACTAGATTCAGCTTGTGATCTGATCTAATCACCTATGGTCCAAACCCTATTTTTTCTACTTTTCCATGAACATTCACACAGCTGGTTGTTTTCAAACACATATGTACACACATGGGTATTTTGCGCACATGAGCATATTCCCATGAGAATAAATGCATTTCTGGCTGGCCTTTGTACAGATACGCAGTATGGGGTAGGCTCTTGTCGTGCTTGCTCCCATCCCACATGAAAAAGCAGTCACAGTGCCATCTTTCTACTCTGCCAAAGGCGATGCATACTTCCTTGTGCCAGCCATGAGAGTGCCTACTGCCTCAGAGTGGGAAAAGGAACTGAGGCCTTGTGCTTCCTGGAATTCAAGAAGGAATATGCCTCTTTGAAGCACAATGTATCTCAGAGAGATACATGGAAGATATGATACATGGGAGAATGATGCTCTGCACCACTTGCAATCAGTGTCTATGCCCATCACATAAAATCTGCCACCCCATTTCTTTCTAGTGCTCCTATTTTTCTTCCTTCACTTTATGACAGTGCTTTTGAACATTGAAGAGATAATACTTGGCTCCAAACCAGCTGGTTATTTTTCTGTAATTTAGTTCAGGTTTTGAACATCTGGCCAGAATGTTTTGGGTAACAGACAGGTCATAAATCTGACTACCTGTGGCTCTTTAGGCTGATGTCCCATATTTTGTTTTGAGCCTATTTCCAGTAAGTTAACTGCTGTCGATATAATGTATTAAAGACGACTTTAGAGGATAATCCAGACAATTCTTAATGTGACAGTTTGAGTAGGGGAACAACAGCTGTTTATGCAGGCAAAAAGGATGAACAAGGATACAGTGGAAAACAAGATTCATCAAAATACATGGAGATAACTACCTGGTGATATCAGAACAGCAGACGAAAACAAGGCAATCTCTTCCTCAGTCAGCTGTAAGGAACATAAATTCTTTGCAAAGTCAAATGCTTCATTCACCAGATCATCAGAACCTATAGACCAGAGAGGACAAAGTCAATGCTAGAAATTTATCAGCTCTTTACCCTGCCATGAAAAGTTAATTGTTTTGATGTCAACTAAAAGAGCATGTGTGTGTGCTTGCATGCATGCGTGTGAGAGCGAGAGAGAGAGAGAGAGAGAGAATGAAAGTGAATGAGCAAGTGTTCGATTATGTAAACATTTCTTTACAACTGAATTTGCACTTGAATGGAAAGCTATTTAAAAAGTAACATTTGCAGCTGCACATCACTAAAACTTTCCATGACTCCCAGTAAAAAAGTGTATCTAAAAGCTCCAAAGAAGAATCAGGGGGGAAATATGTCTTTTGCAATGTCATACAGACATGTGTGCCAAGAATTTTCTTTTCTCTTTATGAAAAAAACCCCCTTTGTTTCCAAAATGAAAATGGGATCTACGGAAAGAGTCTGATTAATACAGAATAATCATCTCCTAAAACATCCATGAGATAACAATATGAGATAAGTTTTTAGAAGTTTGGAGAAAAACATGCTATGTGACAAAGAAAATCAACTACACATATATGGAATATTTATTTACAGTTAGCATATATTTAGCTCATTGCTTATATGCAAATTACTACCAAAATTGAATCCTTCATTAGAATTGGTCCTGATTGCTGAATGATTAACAGTTTGATTACTCTGACAACCAAAACACTGATGTCATTTATAAAGCAAGGTAGCAGTCAGTATGCATAGTACATATAGGGTGCATCTAGACTACATTCCTATTTCAAAAGGTTTAAAAAAAAAAAAAGCAGTCAAGACGCGATTCTTTCAAAAAACCCACCCATTTTTCAAAAGAACCATTAATGAGATTCTTGAAAAAAATGAGGTTTATAGGGTTCTTTCAAAAAAGGTTTTTTTTCTGAAAGAACCGCGTCTAGACTGCTTTTTTCGAAAACCTTTTTTGAAAAAGCGATCAGACGTGATTATGCAATTGGAGCGTGAGATTTGTAAAACAGCGCTTCATTTGCATTTTTGATTCCCTTCATTTCCATTCTTCTTTCGAAAGAGGAATGCAGTCTAGACACACCCATAGTGATATGGAATTAAACAGTTGCTCTACCAAATCAGTATGAACCTGAGCAGCATCTGAATTTCTCTCACGATTCTGAGCATTCTGGATAACCCTTTGGTGCCCCCTCATGACCTTTGTGGGATCCATGTACCATACAGGATTCAATTTTGAAACCATTCTTTATGTTGATATTACATGCCAGTGAAAATATCAAGCACAAATGAGGTTGGGATCACTTTAGGCCAAATTCTGAAATCTACATTCATATTTTACTCAGTCCTTATAAGGCACTCTGCCAAAATGTGTCTTGCAAACCTCCCATAGCTCCTTTTCTACTAGAGGAAAACAGCCTACTACTGCTAGCAGCTAATGGAGTTATGTTAGCTGAAATGGTAGTTTTGTGTTCTGCGATGCTAAAAGCAAAGGAACCAAAACCTGCCAATGAGTTTTTATTTTATTTTATTTAGAAAAATAAATCTTCCACTGATGCCAGAATTGAGCTCATTCTAATGGCTAAAACTAAAAAAAGGCAAACCTACCCAAAGCTTTGAACATTTGCATTCCTCCATACTTTCCTTCAAACAGAACAGTGTTGTTGAGTGGGTTGAAGGCACGGCACATTCTCACCAAAACCACTTCCAAGCAGCCTGTTGGACAAGGAAAGAGTATGCAAACTACACACACTTCATTACTGGGATATTTGAAAGCAGCTGTATTAATTTCAGAAAAGTTTCTTAGCAAAATATCTATGAACAGACACAACCTTGGGCACAAATATGGATTTACATGGGGCGGGAGATCTTAAGCACCTAAGTCCAATATTATGTGTCACTAGCAATCACAAAATCCTGCTCAGCAGCCCCCTAACCTTTAAGATGTCTAAAACCCCTAAGGCCCAGATCCAAAAAGTTACTTATGTTTTTATTTTCAGTGGAGTAACTAAGTGTCAGCAGCAGGGCATGTATGTGCACACCTGCCTAAATCTTGACACTGGACAGCTGCTTGGTCCCTAACTCATGCCTAAGCCCCTGGTGGAATCAAACACTTAGTTGTTCCCCAGCTATCTGGGGCCCCTCTGGTAGATGTGCTCAGAGCAGGTCTAAACTCACATAAAACAGCAAGGAAAAGGATGTTTCCCCCCTCCTTAATATTAGACTTAAGGTGGAGCAGGGATTCGAACCTCCGTCTCCCACCTCACAGGAAAAATGCCCTCACCACAGGGGTATGGGATAATGTGAGAGAGGCACCTCTCAATCGCTCTTGTTGAAACTCTTCCACTTTGTTTCCTCAGGCTTCATTCCTGCTTTGCCAATTATTTGTAAAAAGTTGATCAGATTCAACAGGAGAGATTGAGAGAACTCTCCCCTCCTCCCCAGTACACCACAGCCCAGTGATTGGAGCATCCCCTTATAATATGGAAGAGCCCTGTTAAAATCACTTCTTCATATCAGCCCGATGTAGAGTTGAACTCAGGGCATCCTATCCCAGATGAGAACGCTAAGCACTGGACTTAAATGCTGCAATGGTAGTTTCTTCCATCACCATCTAGCCCTTCACAAGTGACTGGAAAAAATACATGTTGGGATTTTTTTTTTAGTTTGACCTGAAATATTTTTATTTGATACACTAGAATTTTTCACAATTTTTGGATTTAGTTTGACCCAAACCAGTTCTTTTTTTTTTCAGAAATGTCATAGAACTGAACTACCTAAAAGTGAGGTGCTGCAATATTAAATGTTGCAGGGCATATGCCCTCTTTGTGAATCCCACCCGAACAACACAATACAACCTACACATTTGACTGCCCTTGGTGCTGGATGAGTTGGTTACTCACAAGACAGAGGGATCTCCTCTGTGGCTGTGGGATGTGAGTAGGAGACACTTCATCATCCAGTCTATGCCTCTGGCACTGACCAGAAAAGAAGGGAAGCAATTCATGATCCAGTCCCACTACCCAGCGGTTTAGGTCCCCATACTTGTTAGGGGCAGTGAAAATTGGCAGGCCACCCCTAATTTTAGTAGTAGAGCTGGTCAAACATTTTCTGATTAAAAGATGGTTTTTAAAGGGTTTCATTAATTTGTTTGTAATGAAAAGTTTTGAAAAAGCATCCCAAATTTTTCTTTGAAAAGAAAAAAGTTAGTTATACGGCTTTTTAAAAAAAGTTTTTCCATTTAGAAATGATGGGGTTTGCCATACTTTATGACTGTTTTCCAATGTTTGTGAGTTTGAAAACAAGTTTTTTCCCCTCACTTTTCTAAACTGTTTCCATGATGTTTTCTGCAGGAAAACCATAAGAATGTGTGAAATTGTGGCTTTCCCCCTCTTTCTCATAATGAAAACGAGGTGAAACAGTCAGAGGGTGTAGAATGTCAGAGGGAAAATAACACTTTATCACATTTTTAAACTTTACCACAAGGAAACCAGAATTTCCTAAAAGGAAAACTTCAGAAGGGGATTTTTATAGGAAACGGAGGGAAAAATCCCAGAATACTGGCTAGATCTGATCAATATTAGAAATTTGAGGACCAGTAAAACATTAACAGTTTATACACTCTGCAGCTAACCAGTGCAAAATGTCACTGAATCTTCCCCCCCCCCCCTGCCCCCGAAGTGCTACTGTTTCTTTTACTTTACCAACCAAATGCATAAAATTGTTTAACACAAGCTGGAGTGTCAGTAGTGATATTATTCACTATTCTCATGCTAATGACCTTCTTTTCCAGGGAATCGTCTGTATTCCCACTGAAGCCCTATGGGTCCTTTTATTTTTCTGCAGTCTGCTCCAGCCTCCTACATTGTGATCCCATATCACAACCACACGTAACAATACTGCCTCTTTCAGAATTGCCTGAGAGTTCTCCATTGAATGACACAAGGCACTTCTCTAGCTCAAAGAAACTGCCTCATGCTGCATCCCAGCCTCTGCTAGATCCAGGGACTATTGCAGAACAGGGTAATGCAGTTAATAACCTGTAGTAGCTTATTTGATAATACCATTTTATACTATTGAATGAAACAGAATTATTGCAAGGTCACAGTTCCTAACAACTATGGGTCATCAAAGAGCATCTTAA